>NC_070595.1:19325472-19672139 GCF_027409825.1 Scomber japonicus
CAACAAATTTCCCATCAAACACGCTATATGCACAATTTCAAAACAAAAATGTGGCATATATTATTATATTTTGAACCTTGTTTTTTTTGTATGTTTCATTTTTCAGTGGATTGGTTGTGCCAAACCCACAGGACCCCTAAATTCTGCATGGAGATACAAAAATCTTTACTATTACTTGCATATCATTTATCATATATTGTTTTATTGCTTGTCTTAAATCTTTGAAATTCCTCTTTCTTAATGGTCTGTTACTGCTGGTTCCCCCTCTAAATTGATGCGTTTCAGCACATTTTCAGTGGCTGCTGGTCCTCAGCCATTCCCTGGATCATTACAACCAATTTAATAGGTCCTTACTTTACCCTTAAAATGGAATTTGCTCCAATAAAACAAACCGTATTTCAACTCTTTTAGATGTCTTTTGACAACAAAGCCCTTTAATGTCTGTTTGTTAGACTGGGAGTGCTGGGCTCAACTATTTCAACTTGTCACTTCTCATCTAGCTGAGCATCAACAGTGTCCAGATTCTGATTTGAAAGCATTAGTGTCCACATTCAGCACTGTTTGATGTGGTATCTGCCCCTAACATCTAAAACATGTTGAATACTCAGTGCCATAGCATCCTAAAATGTTGAATTTTTGTTAGGAATGATTTAGGATTAAAAGTTCCTTAAATTCTAAGTGTAGGAGTTGGTTCGCAAATTAACTAAAGAATCATTTTAAACAACTTTACTCAAAACCTAGAAACTAAAATGAAACATTGAAAGACTGATTGCAATAAATAACTTAAGAAACATTAAGCTGAGCAATTCTGTTGTGTAACCCAGGTTACACATCAAGGAAGTCTTTTTTTACTTCATTGTCTTCCATGTCGTTGAATCTTAACCTGCCCTTCACCCTGCTGTGGACCACAAACATGCTAGTCTACAATTTATCTTACTTGTGTGACTCCACTAATAATTTACATACAGTATGTTCCTCTTTAAGCAGTACCATGCTACTATAAATTATATATTTGTACACAATGTGATGTTATCTCATTACACAACTGCAAAAGCTGCTCGATTCCTATTCGTCAGTTGCTGTTATGATGTGGTTGAGCTCATTTGACGTGTCTGTACATTACCAGGTTTGAATGCACCTTTGCATTTCCCTTGAATGAGGAAGTGTGTCCAAACTTCTGACTTGTGTTGTGTATTTTAGTTGAAAGTCAAAAATTGCACAGACAGACTACTTTTAGTGCTAACTGGTTTTTTTTATTGCCTTTTGTCAAATTATGAATACTTACAGAATATTTTACACAAACCTTCTTTGACATGAGACCACAGAAGAGAATTTCATGGCATGACAGACAAAGTGTGGTTTAAAGTTCAAAAGTCAACTACTACACACCTTGTTTTGTACACTCTGTTAGAGTGAAATATCTTTCTTTAACATCCATGGTTATTTTTAATGAGTCAGTCCTAAAATAAACTGTTCAGAAAATGATTTGCATCACATTTCAAATCATATTAGGTGAATTCAGGCACAAGAAGAAATACCTAAACACAAAATGTCAAAAGCAAGTGCATTTCATATAATCACAGATTACAGTATTTAAGGGGGAGTGACGAAGACGTTGTAAGAGCATCATTTTTACAGGTGATCTTGTGATTTCCGACAATGTTTTACAACGATTCAGGTGTGGCTATGAGTCAGAAATACTCAATTTTGTGTAAAAATCATCATGAATAAAATAGAGACCATTTAAAATGTAGAACACATAAGATATTACATTTGGTAGGGAATAAAAAGGAGACATTATGTTGGAAAAGACCATTAAATGCATAAAAAGTACATTTGAAAGCGGCATAGCTTATACAACAATTATCCTCTTTACATTGTCTTATACAAAACAAAAACACAACACAAACTTCTAAGAATTTTAAATGTCGATAACACAAAAATACGTTTTCAAAAAAATACAATTTCAGATACTTAAATGTATTATGTAAAGACATTTACGTAGATAGGGAAGTACTGAATAGGAGTAGGATGTTGCTTAATAGACAACGGGTCAGTATTAACAATTGAAACACACAAAACTACAGAAGGACAGTCGAAACATTAACAAGGCAAGCTTCTCAAAATTCAGAACCATTTAAATCTGCATTGTGTGAAAGTGAGGCATTTTACACAATAACCCGGAAACGAAGTACAAATGTACAGGACAGACTGTGTTTACAGAGGCAGGAAATAAATCATCATCAAATCCTCTTGCACCACATAATATTAAATCCCAACAAAAACATATTGGAAAGAAAGAAACTTGAAAAATCTCTTCACATAGGCGATGCTACATCCATGTCCAAAGTGAGTGATTCTGTGGAGGAAATCCAAACATTAATATCAGATCAGGGTCATGCAGGGTGTATGCTTGTGCTCTTGTATTTGTCTTTGTGAGGACCAATTTGAGGAAGTACAAATATGTGTGTACGTGTAGTATATGTGTAAAATGACTCACCCAAATGTCCTGGATTGGCTTCTGCTTCATTGTGCATCAGGGAATCAAGGGTGCGAGGCGACATGGGGAACAGGTCACTGGTGTTTCCAGAGTTTGTGCTGTTAAAAAAAAAAAAAAAAAAAATGCCATTAAAAAAAAAAGTAGAACAGCATATTACAAACTGAAATGAACACTGATGGTCATACACACACACACAGACCCCAGCTCCTAGACTGTTGGTGCCAGACAAAATACTTTTACTTTCAATGTAACTATTATGACAACCTCCTTCTCATCCCACTTCACCACAACTGAACACTTAACAGTCACATATAAAGATGTATCGCACCGACCGCACATCCACCACAAGTGAAAATAAATAATGGGCTGTGATTATGTTGCATTGTTTAATACACACACATCAGTGGTTAATGAGCGAAAAGGTCATTCCATCAGTCTCATTGTACTCTGTAAGATGAGTCAGCATTTGTGTCAGTATGTGAAGTCATGCCCAAGATTTCAATAGCAAAGAGAGTGGATTAAATATGAGATTTGTGGTTAAATACAGACTAATACATTACCAATTCAACATGTAAAGAACCATGTGTGTTTCAGGCATTGCATAAACATACTAACACAAAAAGCTTTGATGTTCAACACTGAAGTGATGTCAATGACAGTTATTCAAGTATTCAGTATATCAACAGTAGTTGGTTAGCACAGCAGATCAAACAGGCCATTTCTCAGTTGTCAATCTTTTCTTCAGTCTGTTCATTAAAAATATCTTTCTTTTGTCCAAATGCAAAGTTTCTGCCCTGTCTGTTGTCTTAAGGAATTATGAATCTTTAAAGGCAGATACAACTAAAACTATGTTTATCATTGAATAATTCTAATGTTATCTGAAATGAGTTAAGAATTTTCCTTTGATAATCATGGACTGTTTAATCCGTACACATGAATTTGGCTGAGAAATTATGACAGAAAAATGTCTGGGAAACAGAGTGTGACCTGAACCAAATAAAAAAAAAGGACTGATGAATGGCAGGGATATGCTCGAGTATTAGAACGAGGAAAAGTGGCTGTGAGTTGGAAACAAAAACAGGAATTGCGTAGGCAGGGGAAATGCCCACCCCATCAAAAACAGACAAAGTGACAAGATGCACACACAGCCCTACATGCCACCTTCCCCCCCTCCTCCTCCCAGAACGCCTACCCTGGGAATCCGTTCCCAAGCAGCTCACTGTCCGGCAAGTCCATGAACACGGAGGGACACCTACGGAGACAGGTGAGGATCTCACTGAGCAAACCTCACAACGCACCAGCACGCCATTAAACCCACTACCAACAAAAGCAAACATGACTGACTGGCCTTGTGCATACACCTCTCTGATCACCTCCAGCTGACTCCGATCCTCCTTTCTTATTCTCATTTATTATTGGTAAGTCCAAATATCCAATGCAAATACAGTTAAAGTTTCTCAACAGGTAATATCTGGCATAAATAAAAACTGTCACATTTAATTTTACTAACTTGTACATTCTTTATATGTCTAAATTTTACCATTTACAAATAAATATTTGTTTTAAAAACCTAATATTCTACTATCACTATTAATTTTCCTCTCAGCCTTGAGGTTGCTGCTTTGTTCCCGTTTTGATGTTTAGTGTCATATTGAAACTGTTCATATTAGCACCAAAATGTCAGATCTAAATTTGATTTAAACAGCTCTAAATGTAGGTGTAATTCCAACTAAAACAGAATCTAAATATTTAAAAAATATTTAGTAGTGGCAAGAGGCGCAACAACACACAACCTCCTTGTTATGTAGCTTAAGAGTAAGTGTAACATCTTGAGTAAGTTGGTATGCCGGCTGGAAGTTGAGTAGATGAGTCTTTGCTGTTTTTATTTTGACTAGAGGGCCTGAACTACAGAAATGAAAGTGCTGCACATAGTTATTTGCACATTGAACTAAATGAATTCCAATCATAAGTGCCCAGTGAATCTAATATTAACTGCAATCTGTCTAAACTGACTTTAAATGTATCTGGGTGAAAAATACTTTGTCTGAACAGTATCCTGTTTCCTTAAACCAAGAATAATGACTCACAGCTTTGTTCTCCTTTTTTTGGGATATTTGGCAATACTTTCTCTTCGAAAAAAGAAAAAACTTTAAAAAGGAAGTATAGATCTTGAGATCTTCTTGCTTAGTAGAAGAAAACATTCGCAGCGAGGACTAAGGGCTGCTGTAAGTCGATGTCTCTGGGTGGCATGTCTCTCCTAGTAAATGCTGAATTGACAAATTAGGAAATAACAGATACTTACGGGGTAACGCAGATGAACTTTGTCTTTAAGTATGGCTGAATAGCTGTCAAGAGAAAAAAAAAAGTCTTATTAAAGAAAAAAAAACACTGACAGTGATAAAAATGTGCTGAATCAGGAAATAGCATCTAACATGTTCTGTTTTCCTTAATTAGCATAGATATCGGGAACAACATAGTGACTTACTGCTCGTAGAGTCTCCTCCCATCTCTGGCTCAGGAGCTGCTTCAGGCCTGCAGTATTTTCCGAAAGCTTCCTCTTTGGGGATTTCGGGGTAGAGGTAGACGAGTGGCGAAACCAGGATATTGGTGGCATCCATGATCTTGTAACCCATGATGATGTCGGCAAAAGACATACTATTGAGCTGCTGCTTGGTGTAAGGCTCCACTGACTGGATCTGGGTCTTTCCTGTAAACATACAAGCGAGAGCCATGTCATAAAAGAAAACAGACCCAGAAAATTATTATCAGACGCTAAAAAGGCAAATCCAAATACATACCACTGATGTCTTTCTCTACCCATGTAAATGTAATTCCTCCCTCCTTGCTGCTCTCACTGAAGCGTAGCAGGAAAGTGCCAGGGGGTTTCGGACTGAGAATGGCCCTTTCCCTCTCCTTACTGATAAAGCCCATGATATACCTGGGGAGATATATATATATATGTTAGAAAGTCCAATAAATACATAAGAATAGCTAAGCGTATAATTTAATCGGGGTTATACATCCACTGAACGTTATAACACAACTCTTAACGATGAAAGGCAGTTCCAGTGACCGCTTAAGACCTTGACTGTAAACAAAAGACGACCTCTCACCCTTCATTCCACAATGCCAGGATATACTTCTTCACCAGGTCAATAATGTTGTCCAGCCACACCCAGAAGGAGAAACCTTTGCCAGCCATGTTTTCCTACAAAGGGGAAGGAACAACTCACACTGAAACAACAGGATGGCAGTATGATGTATTGAACTATATGTGGTCGGTACAGTAGGTGACATACTTTACAGAACTTGGCCCAGGTGATCTGACAGCCGGAGTAGTTGACACAAGGTCCTAGGTGGACAATTAAAGAATAATATTACACATTGATAAACAACACAGTAGCTGGTTAAGAGTTTTTGGAGACTTTGAGGCATGTCACCTCACCTAGTAATTTCTCAGCCAGTGTGGTGAGCTGTTCAATGGTCAGGCCTCTCTTAGTGGTGGAGGAGAACTGCCAGCTTAGGACCTCGGCCACCTGGTCCCACGTCCCCACTGGTGGCTTGGTGAAGAAGTTCACATTCTTTGCAAAAACACGCCAGCAAAACACATGTTAAAACACCCGACAAACAAAACGACAACTGTAATGAGTAAACATTGTCCTCATTGTGAGTGAAGTCGGCACAGTTCAGCTCTGTTCCACCAGGGGGTGCTATCTTACCTTCGGGTGGTTGGTGAGCATGTTGTACCACAGGATGGAAGCCCAGGCGTTGGGCATCTGGCAGATGTTTGAAATGACTACCACAGGCAGTGAATGAGTCTGCACAAACACAAGATAAAGGTGTTACAGTATGCTTTATTGTATCTTCTTCCTCCACTAAAATGTGTTATTACTCCTTGCTAACATATTGATGCAAAATATTCCTGCTTCTACTGTATTTTCTGTTTTAGTACATTTTCTTACATTACTTCTACAGGACATCTTCTCATATATACTGCTCTTACAAGAGGGTATGTTGATGTTACTTAACATAATATATGTAATATAAGGGTTGTCCTGTGTTCAGCTACCAATGCAGACATAACACCAGATCAGGACCAGATCTTTATGTCTGACAAAGTTTGCTCAAAATCTAATTTTATGATATAACATAATACTACAATAAAAATATAAAATATCAGAATAATCACACCAGTGAAATAGAAAAGGTTAGTTGGTCAGCAGAGGCAGTATTATATCTTTCGACTAATAACCCAAGCTAAATTCTCTCTTTGCCTACGCCCACAACAAGAAAATACCATCGGTCAGTGGGAGGCTTTGTTTTGCCATAAAGAATAAAATCATGACGTCACAGACACTGAATGGTGGTCTGAGACTGACAAAGCTTGTAGTGTTTTGACTTCAACACTTGTGAATGGAATCTCAGAGGTCTGAGAGACGCCCACAAAGGGTTAGGGAAAGTTGTAAAAATCAAACTTAGTATGTCTTAAAGTAACAGCTCATATTGAAGCTGGGGAGGCGACAGTTTCTGGAGGAGGAAGACTTTATTAATGACTCATTTGTCTGATGACTTACTTTGTAAAGGGTGTCAAAGTACAATGCTGACGAATTTTTACCAAATGCTGTAGATTTCTGTTGAATTCTAGCATTGCACTTTTAAACTCAGAATACAGACACGCCTCCAACTCCGGTACTGACCTCCAGATCGATCTTCAAGCCTTGGTGATAGACTTCTGTCTCAAAAGTGATAAGATGGAGCTCTTCAGTGACAATCAGAGAGGCCTAAAGAAAGCAAATTATTCCATTATTCAGAAATTTGAAAAACCTTTATTGCAGTAGTTAAACCAAAACCTATCATTCTTACATCTTTACCAAATTAAACTATTCCACCAAAAATTAGAAACAGTGCTTACGTCACTATTGGTCCGTCCACCATTACCACATCTCTGTTCTCTCAGGGTCTGTAACAAACAGGAAGTCAGTGCTCAACATCAGGTTGTTATCAGAGAACTTCATCAGTGACTAGCAATAAAGGATTTTGGTTCTATAACTCACCAAGTGTTTAAACTCTGCTGAGAGGCTGCCATTGTTGGACTCCTCCATATTCATAACTTTTGTGTTGGTACCGAGGATGTTAAACTTTCGTGACCTAAGAAATTCAAGGCAGAAAGTGAAACACTGTTCTAAAGTAGTATGCAGTAAATATTCAGGCTTGGAAAAAAAAACAAAAAACAAAAATGTAGGTTTTCTTAAAGTCTTACCCTCGAATCGCAGCAACATCCCCAGATTCCCTGAAAAATACACAGTAAATCTCAGTAAAGTAGTTTTTTTCCTCAGGTCTTCAGTCAAATATAAGTGAAACTGAATATTAAATGTCATTAAACACAGATTAAAAAAAACTCACTTGTCAATGCAAACTTTAATTTTCAGCTGGTAATTGAGTTCAGGAAACTTCACCAGTAGCCTGGAAAAGTAAGAATTAAAATACTCTGTAAAAACTAGTAGAATATATGATGATGCAACTTGCACTTTCTGTCACATGAAAACACCAGTAAAGTTTCCAGTAAAAGGTGTGAAATCACATATGTTGTTTCTGTTCAGTTCAGTGTTCAGTGTCAGCATCTTACCTGACTTTGTTTGTGAACTGCACTCCTGTTTTGATGACCAGAGGTCTGTCTGGATGCATGGGCATACAAGGCTGTCTTTCAACCACAAAAGCACTAAAAGAAAGAGTGGATCACATTTCAGAAAAGATTTCCGCCAAGATCATAGAATTTCAGGTCAAAGGTTCACTTTTACAAATGATTCAGAGCTTTCAACTGCATGTTATAATTTCCATTCAGTGAATGGAGCCAATTCAATTTGCAGAATGAAGACCATGATATGCTGACGACAGCTTTGGATTATTAATATACGGGACTTTCTTAATAGATTTTCTTCACCACTGATTGTTCCCAAAGAGTAAGAATGAACATTCACACACTTTATAATAACAAGATTCATCATATGTGGTACCTCTTCATGAGGTTTCTGAACAAGTCCACAATCTTCTCCTCCAGGGCAGGCCGGTGCTGGATAATGGGGTCTCCTTTGTAGGACACCTTCTGTTGAAGCTCCTCCAACTTCTTGATCTGCTGACGAATCTGGAGCTGGGACTCAGCCAATGAAGTGATCCTGGTTATAAAACAATATCTAATCAAGTTCCAGTCAAACATCATTAAAGATGAATCATGTTCATAGTTGACTTGATAATAATGGCAGAGCACAAGAGGAGAAGCAGGAACACAAACAACTGGAGCCAAAGTCCAGAGTCAGTGCATTAACCAAAATAGTCTATTTATGGGATAAAAAACAACCATGAATAGTTTGCTAGATACTAAAACTATAACCACACTTCTTATTATGACTCTTGATGAATTTAGGATGAAAACTTTGCTGCACCTTTTACAGTTTGTAGTAACATTTTGACCGTTTCTGGTTTGACAAATATTGACTGAAATGTGTATAAAACTAAAATTCCTTTGTTACCATGTTTCTAGCCGGTCTAGGCAGATGTTGGGCGGACCTCCAATACAGGCAATTTGCTGTCTTCGCTTCCAGTCTGCCAACTCTTCATCTGTCAGGTTCTTCTGAACATAATCCATGGCAGTCAACAAGCCTCCCATCTCTGTCACAATTTGCTATAAGATAGCCAACATAGAATTAGTTAAAACAGAAGTATGATTGACAGGCTATTGTTTTTGTCAAACTTGTCCATAAACCCCACTGTCTGCTGTTGCAAAGATGATAGTAAGGTAAAGACACCCACCCTCCTGAGCTGATCTAGAGCGCTGAGCATCTGCTCCAGCTGAGCCATCTTCTGTCTTGTAGCAACTGCCTGACTATTCCCATTTAGGTCCTGGGACAACTCTGGAAAGAGGGTGCACATGTCATAGGTCAGCAACCAATTAGATTGATATAATATATACCAGAAGGTTGATTAAAAGATTGTAAGCGAAAAATGTTCCCAACATCAATGTTACTGCTAAAACTAAAAAAAGTTGATTGAAATATACCTCCTTGGCTTTTCAATGTCTTATAATTGAAATCAAAGTCATCTTGCAAGTTCTCAAGCATTTTCATCTTCTGTTCCATATCCTGTAAAAAAACAGATGATAGAACATGTAAAGACATGTTACATCAAAGAACAGTATCATTCATAATTCTTGATACAACATGTTCAAATATTGAATTATTACTAGCCTGGACTCGCTTCCTGATATCTTGAAGGTTGTGCTCAAGGATCTGCTGCTTCTCTGTCACCACAGTGCCGGTGGGATGGGCTGCCTGGCCGTCCTGATGAAGAATAAAAGATACACTAAGATGAGTACAAACCCATATGCATTAATGGATTTATTAGTGATTGAAATGTGTATATGATTGATATATATTGAGATGATATGATTAGTATTTAATATCAAGTCTGCATCTAGGTTAATATAGCATTCTGTACCTGTGCAGCAGAGGTGGCAGTCTGCAGCAGCCTTTGCTCCTCCCACAAGCAGCGGGCAACAATGCGGGCAATATCCATCGGCTTCTCCAAGTACTTGCTCTGGAGATGTTGTTTGATCCTGCGCAAGTTATGCTGGTAGAGTACATTGTTCTCCTGCAAGAAGCGGCTATACTGCTGGTCTATCTCTCCCAAGAGGTTGTGGAACACCAGTGTGGCGTGTGACTCCTTGTTGGCAGCGTAAGCCCTGGTAAAAGACAGGATACAGTAATCAGGTTAAGATGAGTTGTAGTTTGTTTTAATAATTAGTAAAAGCTCAACTCTCAGTGCTTCACATCCTGTGGCTTTCAAAACTTTCTGTACCATGCATGAGAGAAACTACTTGGAGGTAAAGGTCTTGCTATCTGCAATATAAACAATGACTTGTTCCTTGGCCTATGACCTAATATGGCAACAAAATTAACTTTTTGGCCATTTTGTGAGATAGATAGATAACTAAATAAGTAACTGGACATTTGAAAGCATAACTTGGTCTGTTACAAAAAGACAAAACACAGCATTGTTCAAGTGCAGTGAGATAAAAGATATGCAGGAGAGCAGTGTAACTGTATCATGAGGGAAGATAGATTGCAAAAACACAGTAGCTTTGAGCAAGGTAAACTATCAGCAAGTCATGGTGAGTGGCCCACTGCCAGTCTGAAGGGAGTGGAGGATAAACTGTATATGTTAGAAACAATTGTGCTTTCAGATCAGAGCCAAGGAATTATTTCTCACCAGTCCTGACTCTCAATCCAGGGAGCAAGGAACTGTCGCAGCTCCATGGGGAAGCTGTCACTGTACAGGTGGTAGAGTTGCTCCAGGTATCTGGTCTCCAGCTGCTGTAACTGGTTCCATTGAGCCATCCTGACATACACCTCCTAAAACCTGCACAAAAGGGGAAGCATATTGATAATTAACAACCGCACTGCACTTGCCTTAACAGAATAACTTTCACACTCACAAAAGGGAAATGGCAAAATGTTAGGGTTTCTCTGAAAATGATGACAAGCTCAATTCAGCAAAGTCACTTCCTGTTCAGCGAAACGCTACACCTCCAACAAGAAATATAGCCGACATAAACCGTCAACTCCCTGAGCAAATAAGAGTTAATGATCTTTTGGGTAAGGTGTTGCCCCATATTTCTTTGATTGAGACAATGGCACACACACATCCTTTTCTTGGTGTTTCAGAAGATACTGGTAGGAAGTGATTTGAAAACAGATTAACACACTCTACATAGTTCAAGACTAGACGGTTATCATTTTCTGAGAGGCAGAACATTACTTGAACAATACATTGTTATTAATCCTCACTCAGCTTCTAGCAGGGAACACTGTGGTCCATCAGATCACATGGCAGAAACATGGCAGGTTCTGTTAGCCTTCTCATCTTACTAATACCAGGCAGCAATGTTCCCCAGAGCTCTTGACTGTACACTAACAATAACCAGACACTGTGACAATCCAAAACAATGTATCTCCTTAAGCATCTGTATTAAAAAGACCAACCATGAAAATGATTTCAATTGAAGCCTGTATTAAGCCTCTTTACATAACTCTTGAATAGTGCTGAATTACCAAGCAAAGTCTGAAGTAGTTAGTTGTACAGTGATAACTGTGCTATGCAATGCACATTGTAATGTGCTATGCAATGCACATTGTAATATTTAGATATAAGAACAGACTTTTACCAAATCTCCCATCCTTGATAAATGATCTTTGTAAGTGATGACTCACACATGTTCTCAACAAGAAACTAGACTCTACTTTCTGTTTCCAGGAGCAAAGATATTGTTCTTGCTATCACAAAGTGCAGATATCAAAGATGCTACTGTTTCCACAAACTCTTGAACATGTTAAGATGTAAATTAGCATTCTACAACTGTCCACGTTTCTAGATTACTCACACTCTACTCATTACCACTCATACCCTCTCATTGATTAGTTTCCTTTTGATGTTTTGTATATCCCCATACATTATGAGAGGACAAGCTATTAGATACTCCTCTCAATACAATGCAATCCAAATCTAACATCATCACTAACCACAGGCTTAATTATTACTAGAAAGTTAATCAGGTCTTATTCACAGCAGAGTCAACTAAACTGAACAAAAACAGCATTTATTGCAAAGCTGCAATCTGCTTTTCTATCACAGCAGATGTTCTGAAACTGTATGTTAAAAAAGCACAGGTGAAACTTCTAACTAAAGATGGTTTCACTCAATTCAGGTGTGATAGAAATCTGTACCATTAAATCACTATGTGTAATACCAGATTGCTGACATCTTCACACCTAAATGGCATGAAACACGTCAATTAATCTTGTTAGTAGCACCTGTGCTAGACAACTTTTAATGTCCACTGTAAGAATAATATATTATAGTGGACTGTACAAGACTGTAAAGGTGTACCCAATAAACTGGTAACTCAGTCTAAGGTCACATTTTATCTATTGATTGATTTAAGGCAAACTGAAAGATAAATATTTCTGCTTAGTTTCATTTGAATCATGTCACGTCTTCAGGAAGCCACAAGACTTCAGTTAAAAGTATGTGTTGTCTGACATCACAAGGCATGTAACTCAAACGTGAGACTTTTCATATGACCAACCTTCCTCTTTCACCAATGCAAAAAAAAAGTGCATCTGCATGGTGTGATTTTTTGGGCATGTGAAACCCTGAGGATAACAATAAATAGCATCTGAGTCATCACTACTATGAAAATGCATTTCACGTTTTTATCATATAGACCAGGGTCTCTTACTCTCTAATGCTGATTAATTTTGATTGCAGTTTCAATTATTAAAAGTAAGACATGCATTCATATTTAGAAACAGTACCCCAACTTGGTATTCATTTTCATTTCTCTGATACACTAAGAACCCAGTCTACCAAAGGAAATTGAAGGCCAAAAGGCTCATTAAGTCTAATTTTCAGGCCTCTTGAGTTTGTAATTTCATACAATCTCCAATCCAATAAACTCAATCCAATAAACTCCCCACCAAGTGTCAAGTGGCTGGAGAGCTGTGGCATATGGCACAAAGCCTCTGTGAAAACTATGCATGATTATCAAGGGATTGAGTGTGAAAAAAAATCACAGAAATGTATTTTAAGTCATGTTTGGCATTGAACTGAACTACTGGACAACTAGTTTGTATCAAGTGATAAAAGATACAACTTAATTTGGATGGTAACCATATACATTGAATGGATCCATTAGCCTTGAGGTTCCCTTGAAAAATGCTCACATTTCAAAATATTGATTGAAGTGCATTTGCCTAAACAGAACGTCTTTTACATCTTTTATGCCTGCCAGCTGTCTTTGTCAATATAATTCAATTTGCCAGGCCAGCCAGATTTGTGCTGTTTGCCCAGTTTCCAATGTTCAACAAGCATGTGGCTGTAACAGTGGAGCACAATGTGATTCCTTAAAATCAAGGAACCAGGAAGGCATGTCCTTGAACTAAGATAAACAGAAGTAATCCTGCCAGGTTTCATTTTTTTATGACATCTGTAAACACAAGTGACAATATAAATAGCTCTATTATCTATGCCAGTAAGTAAAGTCATCTTTGTACGTCATGAGAGCCATGCTTTGAATATGAACACAGTGATCTCAGTCAATAGTGTAGTTAGCCTATCTCATACACTGATTTACTAATACTCCACAGCAGCACTGATTGCATTGAAAATAACAAACTGTCACATCTGGATTTTAAGATTTTGTAGATTTGAACTGATTAGCTAAAAAAATTCTGTATTCTATTCTGTAATAACAATAATTAAGCATAAAATCTATTAAAATTGTGTGCCAGGTGCAAGATATGTTGGCCTGCAGCTGGGATGCAGATGGGCGTGACGATAAAAAACAAACACAAAACAATGACCTAACTTTCACTGCGTCCAAAATAAGTAACCCAGTAAAATGTGAGCTCCTGTTTTGTCGACTAACTGACCACTATATAATATATGAGTAAATAACAGGCGCAATGCAATAAAATAAAAAATAAAATCTAACAGGACAAAGAAAAACTGAAAGGCTACAGCAGCAGTAATACCATTTTAATAACTTATGTAACTCAAAATGCTTCCTCTATGATAAATAACTTAGTTCTGTTTAATTATGCAAACACAGACTCATATATAAAGTAAAGGACAATTATAACAAGGCATGCTTTAATGTGGTTTGTGGTTACTTAATAATTACGAAAAACAAAACCTCGTCTCATTTCAAAGAGAAAAAAAGTTAAATAAATACCAAAAGCAGAGGTCGCTATAGATGCTTAACTTACCTGTCTCGGTTTTCAATCTCCTTTTGGAAAGTTTCTCGGTACAATCTTGTAAAACCCTCTTCTAAAACAAAACACTGACAATAAACAGTCGCTAGCAACTTCGCTGTAAAAAATTTCGACACACAAAAGAAAAAGAAAATACACTAAAATAGGTCGCAGGTTTGGATCTCGTCTTGCCAACACGGGGTGCACTTCTTCGACGTACGTACAGACCTTTTCACCCAACCCATCCACTACATTGCAGTCTTTCCAGCCAGACAAACTCCATCAACTACCTTATTGACACCTCCGACAGCCAATACGCGTCGCTATTCATACTGTAGCCAATCATAAAGCTGTATATTAGCAGAGAAGGCGGGACTTCACGGCGAGGTTGGTTGAGAACGTCGTGTTTACTGCTGTCGCAATTTTCGCTGCTCTCTGCTGCGAAACCTCCCTCTGTTTAGACCGCAGAGAAGGTTCGCAGAGGAGGGCGAGCGGTCTTTTTGAGAGAACAGCCAGCCTGGAAGTCATCTGAGTTACTGGCAGTGCCGACGTCATCATGAGTTTAATAACACCAGGGCTGTTCATTATTGACCTCTCCTTATCATATATAGCCTACTGCAGTGGTGGAGGAAACTTACGTTAATGAAATATACTTTATTACAGGTAATAGTGCAGCATTCAAAATCTTACTCAAGTGAAAAGAACTACTATTAAAATGAATAGGCAGTGGTGGTTAAATGTGCTTTCTTAACAGTAGGCTATCAAAAGTATAAGTGCTCACTTAGAGTGTAATTATATTATATCTTCTTTGTTAGACACACAGGGTTTAGAAAGTTACTTTGGAAATGTAATACTGGTTACTTTATTTTAAATGTAATGTTACTATTTCAATTACTTAATCAACGTTTCAACTGTTAAGTGTTCCCATTAAGCCCACCTAAATCTAAATTCAGATGTTTTTCATGGATACTGACATGTTCATAAGGGAAATATTTTTATTAAGCATTTGTCTCTCATTTGAATATTTATTCATTAGTTCATGTAGATTTTGGAATATAAAATAAAGATGGCCATGGGCTTAATGGCACAGTGAGACCATTTAAGCCCATTGGTTCTCCAAATAAGCTTACATCATGATTTATTTACAAAATATAAAAAAATACTGATTTCAAAGAAATTAAAAACAGAAATATATGTAATCAGTAACACATTAAATATTTAGAAAATTAGGAAAAAATCCACCTGAGCAAAATCTTAAAGGTCTGACTTCAGATGTAACAGCCTTTTGTAATCGTCAACATTTTCATAAGTAACTGTAATTTAAGTACACATTTTTTCATATTCTACACCCTACATAGTTACACCCCAACACTAGGTTCACCTGTGCAATCTAATGCAATCCAATATAACAGCTCTGTTATAGATTCTACATTCATGAAGCTTATACATTTTCAGTTGTTGACATAAGGTGATAATTCTACTTTGTGTTTATTTTTGAGGTCGTATTGGGTGATGGTGGTGTATTGGGTGCATTATATTGAATGGTGTTCCTAATATTTTGTACACTCCATTATGAAGGGGGTAAAATATTAGGAACATCAGCCAATATAATGCACCCCAGTACAACACCACCACTTAGTACGAACTTAAACATAAAGTAGAATTATCACTTTTAAAACTGAAAATAAACTTCAAAGAAGTAGAACTTATTATACATGTCAACCTACATATTTTATAAAGTAAATAATCTGAAAAGTAATTATTGCTGTGAAACAAATGTAGTGAAGGAAAAGAAGTACAACAAAAGTAATGGAGTAAAAGCACAAAGTAGCATAAAATGTATAAGTACACTTCAAAATTAGGCTATAGTATATTATGTACTATACTATACAGTACATGTATTTATATTCCACCACTGTAATTCAGTGCCTGAAGCTAATCAGGAACTAATAAGTAGTCTAATCAGGTATGTAAAGGAATCATAAAATTAAACATTAATAGGCAGTTTATATATTAATCAGCAAGCTTTTATTTATAATGAAGTGGTTAGGCAAAATATGCCTTTTAGACACAACAGAAAATGTGAGCTTCATTATTTGAGTATAAATAACACCAAGAGCAGTTATGTGTGACTGATCTGTTTTTGTTTGTTTGTTTGTTTTTTAATAATAATGTTTAAATAAGTTTTGCATGGCTGGGTCAGTTTTTATAAACCAGTAGCTTAAAACAGGGCAAAATGTACATGGTGGAAAAAACACACACACAAACACACATAGGGACCAGTATCTTACAAGTTTTTCATTGTTTGGTATACATGACAATGTTGATTTTTTGCCTAAAATTCAATATAAAACATTTCTGTTATATTTATACATCTATGTGATGCTACAGGTCTGTAATGGATTATTTTGCTCTTCTCTGCAATTTCAACTTGCTGCTTACATTAACTTGCAGTTTCACCAAATATTACGAATTATCAGCGTGGGTATATGGTATGTACATGCTGTAGACCTCTCTCCCCCTCTCCCTCACACACACACACACACACACACACACACACACACACACACACACACACACATGTCACACACACCTTTTTTCAGTCCTCACTGTTCTCTACCCTGTTCAGTACTCAGAGGGAGCACTCTCCTTAATTGCATTCCCCAGCCCATTGATTATCTTAATGGCTTTCTATGCTACACACTGGGCTTCTGTATGCCTACACCGCATCAAGGTCACACACAGTCTGTAGGGAAGAAAATGGAAGACGTATTCCCAACTTCTTCCTGTACGGAGCCCTGTGTGCTTTCCCTTGTTAAAAATGATTGCACAGTGAGATTGATTGTAATCCAATCATCACAGTTTCCTCTAATCATCTACAATCATCTTCTCTAATTTACAAAGATAACAGCATTTCATGAAATTATGGTGAGGCAGGTTTTTATCTTCAGTGTGGCCATTCCATCTATAATTCAGAGGAAGTAAACAAGATTGCACCCCGTTTTTTGTGAAAACATTTGTGGACAGGATCATGCTGTTCCGGTGGTCTGACATTTATTAAAGTGCCACGCCGTTCGTTCATTGTACCTGGCAGACTGCTGTCTTCCTCCAGCTGCATTTAGGATGACATTTGCATCTCCATATGTTACACAGTCAGTCATTAAACTGTCATCTTGCTCATCAGACCATCATTTTTCTGCCTGCAATTACCCAGGGAAAATTTAATAGGGATGTGCAAATGTACTGTGGAGAGCTGTGACCATGGTGACACAGCCATTTCTCTTCTCCTCTGAACAGTACTGTGCTATGTGGAACTTGGCATATACAATGTGCTCAGATGGAAAAAAATATGACAAGGTGAATATACATCAAACATTACAGTAAATGATGATCAAACTGTGTTTTCAAGCATGCATTGTAAAGATACACCGCAGGAAAGGTTACTGTACATAATACATTTCATTGTCATTAGCTTTAAGTAGTTCATTATATTATATGGCTGAAATTTTGAACGATTGACCATTTAAGGACTGAGAGTTGTCTTTTTATCAAAGCCCTGCACTGTAAAAAACAAAAAAAGTACATACAGGATATTGACTTTCTGTATATTCTTCAAAAAGGTAAAACACCGACTTCAATAGATTGCCAAGGTGTAATCTATAAGTGTTTAAATATTCTTGAATTTGACATTTAGTGCTCCTTTCACTTCTTGACATGATTTAACAGACATTATGCTATTTTCAGTCATTTACATTTCAGTCTTTGACGTGTGAGAAACATTACACTGTAACATTTGGCACAATGCCTGAGTTATAGGCAGCAAATAACGTTGATGGCTTAATGCTTTATGCATATTTGGGATAATGTTTTTGTAAACATTGAGTCAAGGAAAAGTCCCACTAGCGTCCTCTGCTCCAGCCTCTTCAGTTCTTTATTTCTTCCGTAGGTCTAAATTTTGCCTACGTTAATTTCTTTAGTTTCACATGTGCACATTACATCACTAAAACCATCTGTTTATAACATAAATCTTGCCAGCAACTTCCTATTTCCATAATTATGTGCATATCATACATGGCAAATATTATTTTATACATTACATCTCAATAGCAAAGACTATTTATACCTTTTTTTATTTTCTTATAGCCACTCAATTTATCAAACAAACAACAAACTGTAAATACCCTAGACCTGCATGTCTAGTTTAACCAGCCAGAAGTAAAGAAGCAGCTTGCATCATGTGTCAAAAGCAAGCTTTGTTTTTGTTTTGTTTTTTCTTATTTCTATGCCAAAGAGAAGCAAATATGAAAGGCATCCCTTCTGGGTACAATAAAAACAGAACTGAAAAGAAATTAGATTTAATAGATTGTGATCACATCTAGAAAGTCCCTACGATTAATATTGTGTCCTTGTGATTAAACTCATTCATCATGACTCTGTTTCCCTCTTCATTCTTTTTTATATCTGCTGAGGTGAGACTCTCTATTCGCTTTGGGCCTTCGCTTTTGGGTGGTCTGCCTCCACGCTGACCAGCTGACAGTCCTCAGTCACCTCCAACAGAGCTTCCATCTCTGGGCTGTCTACATTCACCAGCTGCCCTTCCTCCACCTCCACATGCACACCCAGCCCGTTCTCCTCTCCCGCTGGCTGGCCCTCGGCCTCTGTCACCTCCACCATCTCTGTGTTCTGCACCATCTCCTCCTCTCCTTCTCGGATCTTCTTAACATGGAAGGTAAAGGGCGGCACGCGGTACACAGTGGACTTGGAGCGAGCATACACAGTGTGGTCAGGGGTAAGGGACTTCTTCATCTTATCTTTGGAGCTCTTCATCTTCGCCCTGCGCTCCAGGGTAGGGGTCATGCGGGTCCCGATCTTGCCCATCTTCTTCTCCAGGTTGTGTTTTGTTTTCTCCAGGTTGTCGCGGGTTCTCTGTTTTGTCTTCTCAAGGTTATCACGGGTCTTCTGCTTGGTCTTCTCCAAATTCTCCTTGGTCTTTAGTTTGGTCTTCTCCATTTTCTCTTTGGAGAAGGCTTTCTTAATGTTGTCCACCTGCTGCTTGGTGGTGCGTTGGAGGCGCTTGGTACGGGACTCTTCAATAATCTCTTCAATCTCCACCTCTTCATCTGAATTGAGATTGACTGGATGTCCCTCACCTCCCTCCTCAGGTATCTGCCCAAGGCCCTCCACGGCTCCAGCTTCAGCCACAGTCTCTGCTGTCTTGTGTTTGGATGTCTTTTGGGCCTTCACTTGGTCCTGAGGAGCAAATAAGGAAGAATAGGAAGAAAACAGGAGACTAATTAGTCTCAGTAGCTTAATAATAATGGATTACAATGTAGGAATTGAAAAACATTTTCAATTTGACATTTAATACAATATTACAATATTAACACTTATCGTATTGTATGTTTAAAGTAAATTGTGAAAATGATCAGTTAATGGCCCTTGGTTTAGAAATAAAACTGAAGACATGTGCACAATACTTTACAGATTCACGTGTCCTCTGTACATTCAGTGAACACTACAGTTGACTGCTTGTAGCTGGTGTAGAGTGCCATCTAGTGGCATCAGTAATTTGAGAACAATCTTGTGCCAAAAAATTCACAGCTATTTTACTCTTCAAAAATATATGAACTCAGGCTGATGTGGTTGCTTGCATTGAATTAATCTCAATATAAATTAAACCATGAGTCTTCAAAGGAAGTCTATAGTATTTGCTTTTAGATAGTCAAACTGAAACTAAAGCCATCAGCCTGTTACATCTAACCGCAAGTGCATTTCCTGCCATTTTGCAATCATTTCTCTATAAATGTACATTCACACACTTTCTTTGTTGTGAAATAAAAACCTGACTTTAAATTAAGTAGACAGTACACAAAGAAGGCTTTCTGGGGATTTTTACAGTTAAACTCTTGAGAAAATGTTTAAAAATATAATTTATAATGCTGCTTTCAGTTCATGGGAAATGCTTTGTGGTTAGTACAGTTTCAATTTAATTTCAACAGAACAGCTTTACAGAAAATGTGCACCTGGCCTTCCTACTTTTTTTACTCTGAGCATAAAAAACGGCTTGAGATTCACGGTGCAAATGACGAAAAGCTGCTTATTTTCTTTGTAAATTATTTGTTCTCTTTTTGTTCTGTAATGCTGACTGCAGCTAATCAATCAACACTGAAGCAATCATGACTCCATGTTGTTTGACAAGAAGACATTGTTGGTGTGGTACCAGATATCCACACAGGGAGATGCAGTACTGTATTAGGAATGTCCCCCCCCCCCCCCCGCCCCCCCACCAAACAGCATATCTGTGACCCCCTAGAGGGATTAGTAGTCCCACCATGCGGCACCTCTATACCACACTTCACTGCTTCTCTTTTGATTAATTCCTTGCACCCTCAACATCCTCACTGGATTTATGTTGTTACATTGTAAAAATAAAACCTATTTTAATAGAAATGTGAGACTAAGTCACTAGGGCCTTTCCCACTGCAGAAACCTGCCCAAAAATATGAACTAGGGTTTGACCAGGGTGGGATATTTGAAGGTTTGAAGATCTTTAACGGAAATTACTTCAAATTAAAATAAACTAAAGGAAAGCATAATTTGATTTATATTTGAGTTTTAGCAATAGCATGTTGTCTGAGAATGGGAACACGGTGTAGATAATTGTATTTATCCAGAAGAAGGATTAGAAAATTCATGATCGGATTATCTGGCTTCAAACTAAAATTTGTAGCCAAGCAAGTGTAGTGCTGAATTTATAGAAAATAATAAAGTCCTACTAATTTTTTTCCAAACTTGACCCATTGGAGAGTGGAGTCAGCCTGTTGCCGCATGCATACTGATTTTCCTGCAGAGCATATTCAGTTAAAATAGATACAGTACAGTACAGCACAGCACTGCAAGCTAATGGAAGACGTCTGTCTATTTTCTCCCTCATGAAATTCAGCACCAAAGCTATTCACTGGATAATAGTGTACAAAAAAACAAACAGTTAAATACGCCAGCAAGAACTTGTCAAATTAATCATGATCACCATGTCAAGAGATTACATTTATGCATTGCTCCTGACACACAGTGAGGATCTTTGTCATCCAATCTAAATTGAATCATAATTACTCTTCCTACCTAGCGGTCACTTTAGATTAGATATTTCTCTGCTTCTATTCTTACTGGTTGATTTTGCAACACCTCCACATCTCTCATCTTATGTTACACAAGGCCTACCTCTAGTCTTTATGTATTTTACTGAAAACTGTGCACATCTTTGTGTTTGAGGGCAGACATGGTATAAATATATAATAAAAGAGATTCAAGTGCCCAATTAATATTGTTTTACCTGTTACGAGGGTTTATTGAAAAAGGATCAAGTCATGTCTTTGCTGATCACTCGCAGTGTAATCATTTTGTTCAAGGTAAATAAGATGAGTAAGTCATTAAAAACTTGCAGTATTAATAGGATACAATTTTAATTCTGATATCTGACTTCTGAAGTCAAATATCTGAAAGACATAGACCTGTCAGATCACAAGCACAGGACATCTCCCAGGTTAGTCCAAATATTGCCATACGATCCTATCATAAAATGGATATTGCCTCCTTATCTGGTGCTGTGTATGGAGTGGGCCAGGCCATCCTGCTCTGTATGGGTTTATTTTGGGCTGGCCTTTCCCTCTCCCTGGATTCCATCTACCGTTCTTTGGCTACCGGCCACTGCAGCGTTCAGTCCTACCGACACCCCTGCCACACAACACCCTCCCCTCCCACACAGCAACAGATAAACACAACGCTCTGTCACCACGGCAACCAACTCCTCATGTCGCCTCCTATGAGTGGTGAAGTTCAGCTGGATAAACAGCTGACATCTCTAAAACAATATACCAACATGAGGTTCTCAGTTGTTGTGAGTGTGTTACAATTAAACTGAAATAAATCCTGCACCTGCTTTGCAGACAAGCACGTCGAGCAAAGTGAGGCTGAGCTGTAATATGGTAGTGTTAGAGATATTTGCACGTATAGTTCAACAGCAACATTTCCATAGTTTCTTTCAGAATTATGCAGTAAAAAGTATTATAAACATAAGACAGGAAAAGTTTTTGACCAGATCTACAAGATTGTAAAATAAATCCACATGCAATAATACATAAGTACTCATAGTGTGCCAATGTACAAACACAGCACATTGTTAATTGCTGTCTAAGAAGTTGTGACATCAAATTTGGCCACAATTTTCCCTTAGGTAAAATTGACTGGTGGCAGAAAACTGGAAGGAAAGTATAGATTTCTATAAAAGTGTTTCTATCCAGTCCAGTTCTATCTAGTTAAGTTTAAAAAACATGTATCTCTTGTCTACCTGGTGTAAGTGTGGAAACAACATTTTCATACAAATCTATAATTATGTGTGAGTATTCATGCTAGCATGTGTACACCCACCCTCACACACAGAAACACAGACACAGTTATTTCCATGAAGCTAAACTGTGAACACCTTTCATAAGAGGCAGCAGCTCCAATGGCTGAACAGGAAATTTAAAAAGCCAATGGAAACACAGAGGTACACAGCAATTTAGGAGCAGCTGAGGTCATACAAAACAAGGAAATTACAACACGTCAGTTCCATATTGTCCCAGACTAAAAGGTCTGTACTTTTATCAAGATCATTACTGATGTTTTCAGTCTATTTTAACACAATAACAACTTTTTTAACATGACAGGTTAAATCATGTTGAAGCTGCTGTTTGGTCATTGCATATAATTTAGTCGTATTGTGAAGATATTAGAGAATGTTTTGATTTTGTTATTTTTTCTAACATTTTTAAAATGTTTTTAATGTTATCATAGCTTCAAGGCCTGTGGGAACCCATATCTAGGACCAACATTGCATTTTGGAACATTTCCTTGTTTGCATTCTGAAAAGCTGAGTCAATTCCTGTCTGCATCGAAGGTAATTGCGATAATATCAGCAAACCCTGTTTGGATTTAACTGCCTGATTATAAACACTCAGTGTTTGAGGAAAAAGACGGTAAATCCATTAGTGTCCCTGTATTACCTTCCTCTCTCTCCTCCCACTTTATGGCAATGGAAAAGTCCGTAATCTGTTTGTGTATGCGTGTGTGTAAACTGACAGGTGCCAGGGGACTGATGACAGAGTGTATGTGTGCTCTTCTCAATGAGAAGGAGGTCTTTTGCCAGTGTTTCTTTCCTCCAGGAGTGGCGTGAATCATACCTCATGGAAAAGTTGGCAAGTTTGAGTGGGGACTGTGTCCGTGTGCGTGTGCATGTTCACGTGTGCGTGTGTGTCTGAATTGCCTCGGACAAGCCAACTAAAACATAGACTAAAACATACTGAGGAAAAGCACAAGAGACAGAAAGGCAAAGATGCAGGAAGCATGACAACATCATTATCTCTATGGGAGATCAACAGAGTCTCCTGCTTTGGGGAATTGAGTATTTTTAAGTATTTATGAGAACTGTCTCAAGCTATGGTGAAACTCCTTGAATTTTACATCATTCATATACTACAGCAAATGCTTTTTCGTTGTCTAAATTTTATGACACGCGCAAAATGTTCTCCATCTGACTCATAGAAGGGCTCGGGGGGGAAATTTAACCACAGACTGTTACCATGGACAACGGAGCAAATAGTGTTCTCAATCAGCACTATAAAGAGACCACTGCAGCTTTGACTAAAGCCGCTGGCATCCACCTTCCTCCATCCCCCTTTTGTCTGTTCATATAAGGAACATGACTGTTGTTGCGCAGTTTTTTTAATATATTATCATTCACAAGGATGGCACTTATTAGCACCATCAATTAAATAATGCAATAGCTTTATAATGTCTGCTCTGTGTTTTCATTGCAACCCACTATTCATTCTAATTATTATTATTAATATGGCAATAATGAAGAATAATTAGGAAAATACACATATTAAAATGACTGTTAATTAAATACTCTGAATTTTTTATAACATTGGTCTTCCCATCATCCAAGCAAATCCAAACAGGGGATATATTCGGATTATGTTTAAATTCGATTGCATACATTAGTGGGGTTTTTCTCTGAGTAAAATGACTTTCCTATTTTGTATTTCATGTGAAATATGACTTATACGTTTATTAACACCCGAAAGGTTAGAATCATGATCCGCCTACATGCACGCAGACATTTAGCAACTTGCTCGCTTGTAGATAAACACACTCACAGACACACATACACACACACAATTCCTTTTCAGGCAGTGTGATGAAAGGCCTCTACGATGAGTCACAGGAGCAGCTGTCTGATCCTGTCCAGTCCTTGCAGCTGTGCACTTAGCTTTCACAATGAGTGATATCACTGACCCACGCGCCATCCAGTATAGGAGAAGGCCAAATGAGAGATTGACATGAAACAGAGGTGGAGGTTTGCATGTTAGCCCTCGGCCTGAGTAGTGACGCTTTGATCCTTAAAGACTGCTTCAAGGCTAAAATAAGAACACTGATGTGCTCTGGTCATTAATATTGATGCCTCCCACACTCTCCTAAATAAAGCTCAAACAATTCACAGAGGACTGGTCCAGCTGCCTACTACCTCAGGCATTGTAATAACTCTGATGATTGAGGGCACAATACAAATTCTGTATCATGAAGCTCTCATGAACCTCTCTTATCCCTTTAAGTGCTCTGATGGCTCCATGCTCAAGTGTCCTGCAAGTAATGGATATATAAACGACCAATCCTGCTCTGTCTGCAGACAGATTCAACTAAAGAGAGCCCTTTGTATACCACATAGCCAACAAGGCGATGTCATGTTACTGTGCAAACCACAGGAAGGGAGTTCCTTGGGTTTCCTGTCACAGTGATTTGTGATTTCATACATAAGAGCCTGAATGGGGATACCCTTTTTCCACAGTTTAGTCTTCCCACATCCATGACTCTGAACCCACTGGAATCCCAGGGTTAGACCCATGCAAAGAAAGAAAATTTACTTTTCCATTTACATCTCTGTGTCAACGGGCAGCAACAGTACTGGAATACATTGCATAACAAGATCCCTTTTCCCTCCATATTGACACTAAGTCAGAACAGCAAGTTGCGTTTCACCCAAATTTAACAACTTGGTTCAGATTTTCCATTCAAGTGCTTGAAAGATTGGAACAAGTTTAGGAACAAACGCAAATTCATAAGTTCTGCTGCAGTAAGTATGAAGCAGTATGATTAATATCGCAAGGATTTGAAAGATTTTAAATTGTTTTTTAAGTGAAAGAGTATGTTATAATCATTCATACATTCATCGTATTTCAGGATAATGTGATGTGGGTGGCTCAAGCGAAGGCATGAATAACCTGCCAACTTTAATGGTGCTGGGCTAAACTTTAGGAAACTATAACTACTGACTTTCATTAGGCCAATATAATGATTAATGGCAAATAACTCCCTGCCAAATAACAACTGGGGATATTAGAAGGAAGACCACACTGTTTTTCTTTGTTCTAAATTGAGCTGTTGTTTGTGTGAATAATGCAACTGGGATCTTATAGATGGAAAAACTGACAGGCTGTAATATTCTGTCTTTGTTGATCTAAGAGATGTCTGTCATAGCTTAATTTGTGTAATTTGTGTAAGCATTAAAATGACATGAAAAATGAAAAGTGGGCCAATTTAAGGATAACATATGGATAACATTTTAAGCTAGTCAAATATTTCAACAACAAAATTTTCCATGATAACATAATTTAAGTATTATTTATAGATTAATCATTCTCAGCATCCATCTGCATGCAAAATCTAATCCCAAGGGTACCCAAAACCCATGGCGTGTCTGGGCACAGTCTCAATGACAGCATATAACTCACATACTAGTGACAAGAGCATCGAGCCGTCACAGCAGCACTGGGAAATATACCACCAGGGTAACCTGACTGTACTTCAGACTGAATGTAGCCCAGACCATATATTACTTTTACATGTGATGTCTTCAGTTACAGCAATAACAGTTACTTATATTAATAGTACATGTACTTATATTAATAGTACATGTATGGATGTATGGATACTGTAGTTTAGTATATGAACTAATGTAGTACTACTAGTACAGTATGTGTCTCACAACTAAGGCTACACTCACACAGACATTAATCAGAAAATAAACCCACACAAACGAATGTATGCAATTAATCAATCAACCAGTGCTGCTGATTGCTAAATTCAGACCCACTCAGTGAAACAGGACCCTACACATTTCCATTGCATTGCTGCTGGTGTATTTATAATCAAAAGCGACGTAGCAGTCTCCTTTAATATACCAACTCAGATCATTTGGCCAACTTTTTATTTTGGCTATGGTGTTGTAGATCAGGGGTGTGCCTACAAATCTTGGAATAAACAGCACAGAAGTTATCAGGAGCCTCCACCCAGTTACGATTTGGTATGAAGACACATTTCTGTTAGCCGGCCAATGAGCTGGATGACAACTACAACTGTTCACATCAAGGGGTGACTTGATCAGTCTCAGCTGGTAAATCCTGTCTGCTGCTGTGGGATGGGGATGTTTGGTAAGACAGGAAGGCAGGCAGCTGAGTCCAGGTATCAGGATATAAGAACGGTAGTTATTTTAATAGGAGAAACTCAGAGTGTCCTCTCGTGCAGCCAAAGAAACAGCTCACAAAAATGCATTGCTACAGTGAATCACGTTTCCACGTCTTAGAATAGCAGGAATAGTCTTTCCACTGTACAAACTGTATATCTTAAAAACAGGTGCAAAGGAAAGAATACAGTAACACTATCAGCAAATGCCCCTCCAAAGCAGAGAGCAAATTCACTGTAAAATTACACCTGCCCAATTATGTCACACCAACCTTTAGATCTTATTGAGTCTTAACTGCTCAACATAGCAGATCCTTTCAAATTAAACATACATTTTAATTACCACATCAGCTTGAAAATGTATTTATGCTTTACAAAAGCAAAGACAATCAAGGTGAACAATAACAGAGGATGCTGGTCAGTACACTCCTGTTTTCAGAACACACTGATTTTATGACTTCTGACTGACTTCTAAAGCAAGGAGTATGGCTCTGCTCCTTCTGAAATATTAAAACAATTACAAACAAAATGAAAAAGGGATTGTTTTTGCTTTGTGTTGTACTAACATGTTCCTTGAGGAGTACAAAATGTGTGCGTGAGCGAGTGAGAATCAGAGCAGTACAACTTCCATATTTGGCCAAACATGACAAAAGAAACAGATCTGGCTTCAAGATATGATCTCAACTCAACAAAGAAGATGTGAGGAAGAGGAGAATATAAAAGCCTGATAAAAATACATTTAGAAACTATCTTGATCGAAAGGGGGGCAGGTGTCTTGACTTTGTCACTTCTGAAGTCTCATATTGACACTGTAATGTGTTTCCTCTGACCCTGATCATCAAAAATGATTGTTGGCATGAAATAATATCTTCAAATACATCTATATATCTCACATGTTTTTCTTTATCATGCAAGTTGCTGCTGTTTGCATCATTCCAAGCAAGTAATACATGAACACTCTTAAAAAGGTGACTATGGGACCACATTTGACACGCAGAGGTTCACACGCCACCAAGCACTGGAACTCAGGACTGACTTGACATAGTAGCTGACATGCAACAGTGAAATGTGGAGCCTGCCAGATATCTTTCCACCAACTGGGTAAAAGGAGCACAGCAGGAGAGAGAGTGACAGTGAGGACAGACTGAAAGAGAACAACATACTTTGCAAGTGCTATGGGAAATACTGAATGAGCTGTACTCTTGGTTCTGGTTCAGAGGTCTGAGTGGGAGTAGAATGGGTGATAGTGGAAGTGATAGGGGAGAGAAACTAGGAGGTAGGGAGGAGACCCAGTTGGCATTTTGGCAAGAGCAGCAGAGAGATGCTGGCGAGGTGAATCATAACACTAACTTGGTACTGCTGGTGGAGTGCTTTTTGGTACTCCTCAGTTGCCAGCTATTGCATGCAAGGGGTTGGCTAAGTGTTTCATAACTACCCTCTCTGTATTGAAATGGAGGTTTGATATATGCCAGGAAACAAAGATTCAGTAAGCTTAAGTGGCCAAAAGCTTTAGCTGGATGACTATGTCTGGAGTAAATGGAATTGAGTTAGTATATTGTCTGGGCAGGGTTAAAAGCTATTAAGAAAATTGGGCTATGGCTGGTGGCGAGGCCTGTTGGCTGCAAGGTCTGTGAGGCTGACATGGAAGAAGTGGTCGGTAATTGAGAGGCCTTATATCTCCCTGATAGAGTTAACCACATGGCTATCATCATTTTTGAGCTGCAGCCAAACACACCCCAAACCTAGACACACAGCAGTACGATCTCACACTATGATCAACATACACTATCACGCTGCATAAAGTGGATTAATCCACAGAGTTAAAGAGATAATGTGCATAATTCAACACACATGTGGGTCACTACAAACACCCAATTAAAGGTCACATGTCCCCTTTTATAAACTAACTAAAATAGGTATTCACACTGGTACTTGTGTTGCATGGAAACTCTTATGTTTAGCTACTGATTAAGAAGTATGTAAATCCATGTGTTCATCAATAGCATGATGTTCATTTTGTAAATTATGGTCCCACTTAGAGTGAAATAGACAATGTTGGTTACATACATCACATAACATAGGAATATAGGTGTAGCTGTCACTATTGTTTTCAGTTCATGAAAGGTAGTTGGAATATTATGGTCACCTAAAAAGTATTGTTCAGCACTTGGTTGTTCTAATGATAGTGGTAAAGTCAGCTCCACCCACTCAACTAAATGTGGTCACTTCTGGCCAAGATGCCAAACATGGATGTATTATAAAAGCTGGATACCCAACCAAAAATAACACTTCTTCAGTCAAACAAGAACTGTTCGGCTGGCACCTCTGCCAAAAATGTTTCTAGCTTCCTGGTTTACTTCCAGGGGTTTGCAGCCCACTAAATATGTGCAGCAGTGTTTCTCCCGCTGGCCCACCCACCAGCTATAGGCTCTACTTTGTGGTCACAGATTTTTAAAATCGGTTTTCTTGGCTTGAGGAAAGTTTTACAAACGTAAAACCTTCATGGATCAAAAATTTGTGATAGAAAGAATCACAGTAGACGTTGTTTGCATTTAGAGGTGTCTTGTCAACGGTTTTACAGATCTTCTTTTTTAAAATGGTGGTCTATGTTTTTTGGGCCGCAGATTTTCGGGCCACTTTTTGGGATTTTTCATTGCAATACAGCAAATGGTCACTGGGGGATATTGGCTGAAAGGCTGAGTGGCAGTGCTGTACCTAGTTCAAATAATACACCCATGTGCTGAACCTTGCCTTCTTTTTTTTCCCACCTGCATTCAGCAAAGACCTGCCCTACTGTGATTAGCTAGCAGTTGTTGTGTTTGTTGGTTTGGGTGGTTAGGTGAGGAGTGAGAAGGTTGAAGCTGAATTCTTCTTGGACTGCCAGTGATGTGACCACTTGGACCTTGTTAGGAGTTGGGCTTAGGTGTTAGGTTAGCCTTAGGTAAGGGATCCCTTGTATGTGTGTGTGTGGGGGGGGGGGGGGTTATGTTTAATTGTTACATGTATTATTTTGTGCCTGGGCCCCTCTTCCTAGGGTGCACCATTTCACATAAGCTAATTACAAAAATTAGTATGTTGTACATGGTGGTGTGAATAAAGAAATTATGATGAAGGTTAGGGTTAGTGTAAAAATATCAGGATCAAAGCCAATCAGGGGCAGAGTAGCAAGGGGTCTTTGCAGAATGTGGGATGGAGAATAAAGTCAAGGCTTCAAAATTGGGGTCCAGAAACCACTGGGTGACATCCTCGCAGTTGTCTATTATTTTTTTACAGTCTATGGTTCAACCCCACTGTTGACAGCAAACTGATTTTCAAGTATGATTGTTTTCCAGGAGATATTTGTCTTCCAATTGGCTGGTTCATTTTATACGAAATAAACTTTGCCTCATCTCGTACCAAATTTGGATCAATTCATTACAACCATAATGATTATTCAATGAGAAAACTGCAATATTATTTATAAACCATTTCATCAGAATAGTATTGTTAAGAAACATCAAGGTTCTGTGTTTATTTCCTGACAACTATTGCTGTTAGACACAATCCAAGAGGAAATTAGTCTTGTGAGGTTACACTTAAATAGTAAATTGTCTGGCTATATGAGACTAACAGGAAATAAGAAAATGAAGTGACTCATTTAGAGTCATTATGTTTGCTTCTCCTGTATAGACAAGTCTATAAAGGACAGCAATATCATATGCATTACAGTCAAGGGAGAAACACGCAGTGAGGGCGTGAAAGTAGGGCCATGTGGGGGGCCAGAGAGCTCTGATGACAGGCTGGTTGATCCTTGTACAGCAGGAAGACCCTCAGCTGCTGCAAGGACACTCACAGCCAGGGCTTCTAATTGTAAGACCCCAGCCTGTCAACTCCAGAAAGAGACCACCTATTCATGAAATCTGTCCCGAACTTGAATTTCATATTCTAAACTCCCAAAAAGTGCCACCTTTTAAAATTTAGCTGCAGAATTGTAGTTGTAGTGAGAGGTATCTTTTTGGTTCATATTTCAGTCTCACAGGAAACCATAGCAACATCATTGTTTTAACATTACTCACTGGGATCTAATTTGAGAGGGGTACAATTGAAGCTGTTAAAGATATTGTGATGCATATCTGATATGTAATGAGCATTTGGTAAATGCGTCTTCGTTGCCACACCCAGCTGTTGTCAAGGGATCCTACGTGCTATCATCATTGCAGGTTTAATTATAAAGCATCAGTGTCAAAGTCTTTCCAGCTCGAAACTTTTAAGTATGTGGCTATTCTCAGGACACAGAGACGGAGTGACATACGAGGAAAATACAGTTAAAGCCAATATCAGCTTAACAAAGTGTAATTCATGGTCCTACCTGTGCAGCAAAAAACTTAAATGCTTGCCTCGTTGACATTGACACTGCGGGTGAAAGCCAATATTGGTGAGGAATGGGCACACACACATACACCCACACACGTTGGTCTTACTTGTGAGGACACTGAACTAGCATACATTACTTCCACAGACATTTTTTGTAAGCTTAACCATAACGTCTACATACCTACCTAGCCCATACCTAATTCTAAACATATCATATTCTAACACATTAACACACAGAGGCTGGAGAGTGGTAAAATTTGACCGAGAGCCAGTCTTAATTTGCAATGCTGCCAATATATAACCAGACTACCAGACACAGTGCATCCATTCTCTGGCAATAAATAGATTGTGGGAGTCCAAAACAACATGGAAGCTACGACACTTTTGACAACATGACAAGGACAAAATTAAGACAGTGATAGGGGCATTACAGTTGAGATAATACCAACAGGAAATGACTGATTTGACGTGACAGCTAACACAAGCATAACTAGTTAGTCAAAATCTAAAAAAATTAAAATCACTTCATAAAATCTTTATAAAATAGTGCAAGTCCTCAAGGGAAGCTGCAAACTGTTCACCTTTTTTTAAGAACAGTATCTCCTACATTGACAATTGCACAAAGACATGTAATTAAGGAGGCTTATAGCAAACCATACAGAGTCACAAACAGCAGGAGACACCAACATTGCAAGTGTCATTTATTAAGACCTGTGTCTATTATTGTATTTCTGTGAGATACCAATAGTGTAACCAGGACGGGGAAGTGAAAAAGTTTTTTGCTTGCCTATACAGATTAGCTGGAGAAGGAGTAAACTTTAGCCACATAAGGCATGCACCTCTCTCAGAGTTACTCTTACTCTTTTATAGAAAATCTCTGCAGAGGTTAGGATGTGCAGTGCATCAAGTGACATTTTCTTGAGCTGTCATTTTGATTTGTTTTCTCACGACAAACTGTCGATTCCAGAGGGCATGAGACGCAAAGTAAACTAAAGCAGAAGTGGTGCTGTGCATGTTGTAACCTGAAAGTTAACCAGCCAGACATGACAGCACACACGTCTTGCTAAAAAAAGAGCTGAGTCTCAAATTCACAATGATACTTAAACTGGTTAGTGCTCCACTCTCACATATAAACCCTAACCCTTTTTTCTTTTTCTTCCTATTTTGTTCCCAAAATTGAAGAGAAGTGCAAGTAAAGAATTGCAAATGATCCTGCCCCAATACTTTATACAATCTTGAATACTCAAGTGCATGTTTGTGCACCATGGGGTATTTATGAATTGTGTCCCACTTCTGAGAAATCTTTACAATAAAAGCTACATCTTCATCTTACATGGCAAGCTGCCAACTATCTGTCTTCTATGTGCTCAGAAGTGGGGCGTTGGTTCTGTCTCAAGTAGCCCCTCAAGCCACTGTTTATGGGTCTTATATTTTTATTTACACCCACTCTTCTGTAAATAGTTTCATTGGGTAATCATGAAGCCATGTGGAGTGGGAGAGGTCACTACCACCTTCATTTTACTATTACAAACTGTACAGCAGCTTCCATTAAGTGTCTGATTCTTTGTAAACATTGCAGTCTCAGTTTAAGTTTTAGGAAAAAGTGCTTCAGATTTTTATGTCATGGAAACTACCAAGATGAAGTTTTGGCTGGCATTCTCTCTTCTGAGAAACTATTATGCTCCGTTTCAAGAGCCAATTCATGCCACAGTGTGACTCTAACTCTCTCTGGTGAGATGATGTCAAAATGTTACTGTGAGGCTTTGCTCTGATTGCTTTTCAGGTGCATTTCACACTTCCTTTCAACTTTCCTTTGTGATGCGAGGAATGCAACACACCCATTTTTTGGGACTAACATGTACTGTCAATGTAATTTTAAGGTTCATAGCTACGTGTAAAGTCATTTTCATCTTTTGATTATCAGCACATCCCTGAAGCAAGGAATATTTTCTGTTATTTCGTCCATGTGATGAAAACAATAAAGAGCAAGCTCACACACACACACACACACACTGAAGAAATCCCCCCACCCACTTCACCTGGTAGATGAGGACTTTGAAGTTGCGTCTCTTGAGCAGCTCATTTTCGTTGTTCTCCAGCTTCTTGATCTGACCTGCCTGCTTCTCCAGGTTGCTTCGCACCGTCTTGACGTTGACACTGACCTTGCGCACCTTGTCCAGCATTTTGTTGACGGTGTTGGCTGTGCCGACATGATTTTTGGACAACTTAGACAGCTCCCCTTGGATGGTTGACACTGACTTCTCCATGGCCTCCTGGCGGGCCTCAAGGCCATTCTGGGTCTGCTGGATCTGGTCTACCACCCCGATAATCTTGTCTAGAAGAGACAGAACCATGACCCCATTCATCTGAGCTTCACTCTTGCCTCCAGGTCCAGGAGCCAGTAGCAAGTCCACCCCCTCAGCCGGATCATCATCATCTACCGCCGGCTCGGTGGCAGCACTCACCAGGGCAACCTCCTCATCATCAGAAGGCACTTCTGCCAGAGCTACATGCTCCATCTTGACACCTGTATCCGCCATGGCTGTCAACTCCAAAAACAAATTGTTTGCACACTCGCTGCAGATAAAAATACACCACTGACAAACTACCTACAGGAGCGACGCTGCACAAAACACAATCTCTAATCCTTATTCTTTTCTTGTAGGCAACTTCCTCTGCCACTTCTTAGCCTTTCCCGAGTCTTCTTTACACTTTAACTTTCTCTTCGCCCTCGGTCTCTCACACTCAGCCCTCTCTGCCTCTGTCTCTCTTTGCCTCTGCTCTGGGATGCCAGCCAGCCAAGGGGAGTAGGGCCTCTCACAGCTGAGGCATGTGTGCCCTGTCTCAAATGCCTCTGCTCCCTGTGAAACCACCCAGTGCAACTTTTCCCTTCCTACACCCAGCCCCTGCCCCTGGCTCCCCCTTGCTACTGGGGCTCCACCCCATTCTGTCCCCAAGCACAGGGAGGGGTGTCTCCAAGTCCCAAACTCTCCACCTCCAGCAGTGACATACTCCACTCCGATGAGGGCACTGGTGGTGAGATCCACATCCAAGTACCATAAAATCAGTTCACACTAGCAAAATGTGATTATTGTACTTCATAGTCTCTGAAATTGTGTTTTGTGCTTTCTGCATGTAGATTCTATAAATAAATATTTGTGTTTAACTGCTGTGGTCATTGTACTGCATGAACAGTTCTGCAATGTTGACTATCAGGATGATAATTTGTCATGCCAATCTTTGAACATTGTCTTATTTTTATATGGTAATTCTTCATTAAAACACATTTAAGGAGGTGATGGGGGGGGGGGGGGGGTCATCTGGTCACCATATAAAGATCATACATAATATTTTTTATTATTAAGACAGAACAAAACTGAATTGTATTTGTGACAACTATTGAACGATCAACAATTAATTTCTATTTGCCTCAAATATTCATCAGTGGTATAAGTATGCTATCATGTTGGCCTTTGCCTTGATGCTGTTGTTGTTGTTAAAACAACTCAAGCATACAACACTTTCCAAATACAGTAACCCAATTGAAGTAATGAGAGAACTAATGTAAGATTATATCACTGAACTTCTCTGCATGTTAGCTTCTCCTCTGGCACTCATAGATCCCTTTAAATATTATAGTATATTGTTATTAAGTTAATTATTATGACTATTATTATTATTATTATTAACAAATACGGTCAAAAACAGGTAATAACTTGCCTGCTACATTTTACACAGAACTGTCAACCTCAGAGCGTTTTTTAAATCCTCTATTGGTCACAGTGAGTAACTACAACTGCCTTTAAAGGTCGACAAGAAACATGAACATAGGATTACTTCCAGTTAAAACACTGAAAATAAACCTATAATTAAAAACAGATACGTTACATGTGGTGACTGTAAGATGTTAATAAATGATGATAAAACACTGTAATTGCAGCCTGTGATGTTTTTTCTTGCATTTAAATGACCAATGTGTAGAATTTAGTTGCCTTTAGCAGTTTGGTTGCAGATTGCAGAAAACTGAATACCCCTCAAAAACATGTAAAGGCTCTCTTAAGGGCAAGTGTTTGGTTTGTCCATTCTGGGCTACTGGAGAAATATGGTGGCGCAACATGGTGGGCTCTGTGCCAGAGGATCTACTCCCTATGTAGATATAAAGGTCTTACAAAAACAAAATTAGTCTTATTTTCAAGTCATTATACTGTAATTAAAACAACATATTATATTCTATATCTGCCAGGTACAATGCCACTAAGTTCTATACACTGCACCTTTTATCTATTACCTTACCATTACATGGTCCTGTAACCTATGCATGGTGTGTATGTTAAAGTACAATAAGTTTACGTGTATTTCAATGTGAATATAAATAGAGCTGTCATTGTTTAATAAAGAAAAACATAGTCAAAAATCTCCAGCTTCTTTCAGATTCCAGATTCTCAAATGCGACTGTTCATAAGTTTCTTTAGACCTTTATGACAGTAAATTGAATATCTTTAGGTTGTGGATTGTTGGTTGGGACAAAACAAGACTTTTGAGGACATGAAACTCAATTTTCTGGCCAATACTTAACCTCCTGCGGCCCTGAGTCCTAATATGGGGACATTACATTTCGACTTTGCTGGACCTTATATTGCATTGTGCTCAACTTTGACCTGTTGTCCTCGTTCGTGCATGCTTTTTTGTGCCACCTAGTGGTAGCATAAGCACAATACATTAATCAGTGTAAAAACCAGATGACATCTTGGCGAAGTCAATCAACAGCCGATCCCTGACAAAGGTGGACCAGGCACAATTATTTATTATTATGTATACAAAGGGAAGATGTAAATGTAAGGAAATTGTTTCATACACAGGTGAATTAATTGTATTATACAATAAAATAAATCAATTGTTCCCATATGAGGACAACTGTTCAAAGACAATGTTAATTTTTGTTATTATCAGGTCTACAATGTAAAGGGTGACCCTCTGCACCCTTTACTTGCTGAGTTTAAGCTGATTCCCTCAGACGAAGGTTTAGCCTTCCCATGCTGCACCAACAGGTATTCCTTTCTTCCATCTGCTATAGCTGCTCTTAATGGGCACTGATTGCCAGGTCAAGTTGCTCTGTCTCGAATGTTGTTGGGTGTAATGTGGGATGTATGCTGTACATGTATGTTTTAGTGTTGTCATTGTTTGTGTAGTCATTTACCACTGGCTGTAAACCAAATTGCCCTACGGGACAATAACGAGTTTACCTTACCTTACCTTACCTTACCTTACCTTACCTTACTAATCCCAAATATCTAGGAGAAATTTAAAAAATGCTTACCAAACAAAAGCTCGGGCGCAGGAGGCTAAATAGAATAAATAAAACAAACTGCAAAAAGAGATGGTTGTAGTAATGCATTTTTTCACCAGCAGGGGTCGCTCTAACCCCGATGGCTGAATCTCACAGTTTGCCGCGATACTTCCGCTTTGAAAGGTCGAGTAGACTGCTTTAAACCACCGAGTCCGCAACAAACAGCGTAGAGGAAACCACGGAGGAAAGGAAAGAAGAGAGAGAGCAGGCATTCTCCATCTTAATAGTAAGTGAAAATTATGAGATAAGTTGACATGATAGCGGTTCAAACGACTCTGGTGTGTGTTATATTATTGTTGTTATTATTATTATTGGGGCGTCAGTTCTATGTTTGAACAACAGGTGCGCTAAATTATGTTAGCTCTGCTGTTAGCAACACTTTAACGCTAAATTAACTAATATCTAAGTCAAATAACCAACTACTCCATGTCAGAAAAACGTAATATTAACCTCACTGCAGCTACTAACCTGTTGTATATGTTGCTGGTAATGTTAAACTTCAACGCTTGCTCATTTTGACTAGTTAGCAATACTGTTGTGCTAACTTAAAAATAACATAAGCTTAATAAGTCAAGAGTATGTCTACGTTATTGCATTAAGCATTAGATTTGTTTGAAAGATGGCCAAATAGCTGTAACACTGGATCCATTAATCGTAGCTTTTCTGACATCTCCGGTTTTGACAGGTGAAGCTAGAGCTGTCAGAAAAAATGTCGCTAAGCTAACTAATTTAGTCACCATATCAACAATTTGACTATCTATCTAATCCGATTGGGTATGTACGAATTGATCACACTGCTTAGTTTTGCCAAAGAGACCCATTTTTGTTGTGTTACATCATTAAATGTGCACTCTCTTGCATTGATGGAAGTGAGAGTATTGAGGCTTACTAGAGCTACTGGTCACATGCTTACTTCATAATCCACAGATAAGCCCTATGTAGTCGTTTTACAGTGGGAGGTTATGCTGCTCAGCTTTGAACTATCCTGAGAAAATCTACACCTTTTTTTGTTGTCTGTTTTAAATTATATCCATTACAGAAGGTGCTTTTTACATACATTGGCTGTTAACCTTTCCTTTAAATCTATAATAGATATGCAGTCCATTTAAACGTAATTTTAGTTATATTGCAGTTACATTGCAAACTCTCTTGTCTGTGTAATAACATTCCTGTACCGATCATGGGATCAGCATGGGGGCAACCTGATATATATTTTTTTCTTTTCTCCTTTTGTCACATGCCAGCTTCTCCATGTATGTGTGAAACTAGCACACAACTGAGAAAGGCCTCCTTCATTAGTGACCCATGGAGAGAAAAGTGTGTTGAATGTCGAACTTTGCAGATTTTGTCATGTGTCATTAAAACATACCCCGACTTACAGGATGTAGTGTGTCTTCATTAAAAGTGATAATCAAGGTTTTGTGTTATTAACAGACAATATCTATGTTTTATTTCTAAAGGTTTTAGTTGAGTTACGGGTGCTGAGCACTCACATCCTTCAACAACATGGGGGAACTCTTCCGGAGCGAAGAGATGACGCTGGCTCAGCTCTTCCTCCAGTCAGAAGCTGCCTACTGCTGCGTCAGTGAGCTTGGAGAGATCGGGATGGTGCAGTTCCGTGATGTAAGTCTTTGATTGCTTGCATTATTTACAGATACAGACCTCTCTAGGTCTACCATTTTCTACCATCGGAGGCTCGCTTTCCAAAGCTGCTACCTGTAGGTCGTTTTCTGTTGAGAAAGTGCATGCCTTCTGCATCATGTTAATCATGTGCTCACAGCTGACCCCTCATTCCACGCATGAGAAAGCCCATTCCTGACAAAAACCCAGAGGGAAGCTTTCTGCTAGAACAACAGGAGGGGCTTTCACAGAGAAGTGTTTTTCTTCAACAGTGGTATCTTATTCATGTGATCACGTTATACAGTGGCATCCTTTATCAATAAAAAAAAAAAAAGAAAAATTAGAAATGATGACATAGAAAAGAGCTTTTATTTATATTTTCTCCAAACTGTTTATTCATTGACTCTGAATGTAGAATTTGAGCTCATTAGATTATTGATATCATAGAATCTTACTTTGCTGATCTAATGCACCTAACTTGGGTTGGTACGCACAATTTTTCATGTAACGTCTTTACAAACGTGAGTCTATGTTCTGTTGTGTAACTCACATTTCTTGTTTCTCACAGTTAAATCCTGACGTGAATGTGTTCCAACGAAAGTTTGTCAATGAAGTACGACGATGTGAAGAGATGGATCGCAAACTGAGTAAGTGAGCCTTGATATTTCTTAACAGGACTGAAAGTTCTTGTTAATCATTTTCCTGAAAATAAAACTATTCCTTCTCTCTCACAGGGTTTGTGGAGAAAGAGATTAAGAAGGCGAACATCCCGATAGTTGACACAGGAGAGAACCCTGAAGTCCCTTTCCCGAGGGACATGATCGACTTGGAGGTGACTGCTCTCTCTTAAAGATTATAAGTGAGTTCTATGTTTTACTGCAACCCTGAGCTGACCGCACTGTTTTTTCCCTGCAGGCCACCTTTGAGAAGCTTGAGAATGAGCTGAAGGAAATAAACACCAACCAAGAAGCCCTAAAGAAGAACTTCCTGGAACTGACTGAGCTCAAGCACATTCTGCGCCGCACACAGCAGTTTTTTGATGAGGTCAGCTTGACTGTGCACGCAGGCCTTGCAAAACAATGTGCTTGCGTCTTTCATTTATCTAGTGTTGCAGGGACCTTAAAGAGAAATGGGTGTACAATTGTCTTTAGTTGTAACATTTGAAACTACTAAATCCAGCCTGAGAAGCAAATTGACATTTACCAATAAAATACTAATATTTATTGATAGACTAATTAATTCATTTATATTAATGTGGCATGGGCAAGAAAAATGTTTCAGTCTAGACTCAGTGTAGTGGTTATACAGACTCTGCTGAAAAGCTTTCTGTGTGAATTATACACACACACACACACACAAACAAACACACACACACACTCACAAACACAAAGGAGTACTTATTGCAGCTTGATTTGGCAAAAGGTGTGTCCACTCGTGATCTTTTATAGTTGCTCACATGGCCTTGGCCCATTTACACCGGCTATTCACATTAGTCAATATGCTGTGATGTTACTGCTGTATAATACTTTGCACAGAGTGAGCTGTGCATACACTCTTCTTCTGCCAGAGCAAAGCATTGCCTGCTGACCTTTGCTCATCATCAGTTCCACTTCACTGCCTTCACAAGCAAACTGGATTTACCTGTGATGTTTAGTCATCATTTACAAGTTGTTATGAGTTTTGATTGAGATGAATCATTTAGCCAAACATGTAGCAGGTAATCCTTTAACTAGAGAAAGTCACTGTCTATTCTGGAAACTACACTTGGCTCTTTCTTTCTCCTGTCCAATTGTCATAACGTTCAAGTAAATAACAGCAATGTTTACAAGTATATTTGTCTGGTAATGTAGTGACAATAAATTACTCTGCTGCCATTGTATATGATGATTTTGTTATTGGACTCTCATGCAGATGGAGGACCCCAGTTTATTGGAGGAGTCATCCACCCTTCTGGACCCCAATGAGATTAATCGAGGGGCTCCTCTCAGACTGGGGTGAGTCTGTTTTTGTGGTTGTCTCTCATTTAAAAGGATTAAGCCTTTTCTTCATAGATGTCCAGTCTGTGCACTTGAGCCATCTGTGTCTGAAATCGCAGTGTTACAACTAGCCAATCACCTCCCACACACCAGCTCAGGCTGCCCAGCTTAGTCAGGCGACAGAGGTTACCTAACACGGAAATCCTTTCAGAATTCACATTCACAAGTGTAATTCCTACTAGTGTATACATTTCAACTGATTTCATTGGTCTGATCAGCTCTTCTTTCAGAGAAAACCAAAGAATAATGTTAATCACTATACGGTGAACCTGTGCTGTACTGTCAGAGTCTGTTTAATTACATAGAGATAGTCTAAGTTGTCATGTTAAACATTGTGAAACATACATTTTGCCTTTCATTTGATATTTTATTAAGCAAAGATTGAAGTTGCATAATATTGACATAAAGATCATCCCAGCTGTTCAGGCAGGAAGAAATGGCTTTATATAATACTTGCCATGTTGTTGAAGCTATATGTTTTATATATATACTAACTCAGGTAACCAGTAACAACAATTACAGAATTTGTCTATATGTTATAGATTTGTGGCTGGAGTTATCGGAAGGGAACGTATTCCCACATTTGAGAGGATGTTGTGGAGAGTTTGCAGAGGAAATGTGTTCCTGAGGCAGGCAGACATTGAAGATCCTCTGGAGGACCCCGCTACGGTCAGTACTGTTAAACACAACTTACAATTAATGGTCTCTAAATAACTTGCAAACTAATTGCTTAACACTGGGAGTGGATTACAGAACTGTACTGACCAAAGTCTTGACTGTATAATGTTTTCACAGGGGGACCAGGTCCACAAGTCCGTCTTCATCATTTTCTTCCAGGGAGACCAGCTGAAGAATAGAGTGAAGAAGATCTGTGAGGGGTAAGAGACTGAGAAATATTTGTATAATATTTGGTGTGTTTTTGCCAACAGATGCTTATGTGTGCTTCTTCATCTGCCATCAGGTTCAGAGCAACGTTGTACCCGTGTCCAGAAACACCTCAGGAGAGGAAAGAGATGCTAGCAGGAGTGAACGCCCGCATTGAAGACCTGCAAATGGTACATGCACTAACAGAAAAAGCATCCACGCTCAGTTGACTCATTAACACTCGCTTACACAAAAAATACACTTAAACCAGATAGTTCCCCTTTTTTTTATGTTTCTGTGTGGTCAGCAAATTTCTCTTCATTGGAAAGTGTTGGTAAAGGAATTTTCATAAGTCATGTAGTCAGACAGTAACACTGATATTGTGTAAGCAGTAGTGATGTAAGCTCCTTTCAGCTCTATAGGAAATGTTACTTAAAAGATGTAAGTAACACGTGAAGGATGAGGAGTTTAGTTTAAAAGCTTTTGGATTTTTGCACAAATTAATGTCTTCCAATTTAGCGAATCTTTCCACAGAAGCTACATTGTTTTTATTTTGTCTGCAGTGTTGAATTACTCCCCAGTGACTTGTTATCTAGTAGAAGGCAGAGAGGTCCCCGGGTAATCATTCTTTCCTATGTTTTTCTTTCCAAATGAGAAATTGCAAACGTCACTCAGACTTGCTTATCAGAGAGCTCATCTTTCTCTTACATACTACTTCAATTTTGTTAAAGAGAGATTAATTCAAATGTTGGAGGATCATTGACAGTTAGAGCTCAAGACAGATACTTAATACTTGGCATACATCCCATACAACAATTCGATTGATTTCCTCTCACAGCTTGGGAATGTGGATATTACACTTGTTTCTATGTGGGAGCTGAGAGCTGAATGGCATAGATGAGGAAGAATGTTGAGTCATTTGGGTAGAAATCAGTTGCGTGTGTGGGACATTAAGCCTCTCAACAGCAGGCTAGACTGTGCCTATAAGCAGACAGCATAGAGCTTATATTATCCAGCTATTTGCTGATCATGAAGGTTTGCTTTAAATGGCAGTCACACAGCAGCATACTTTGGACTATCCTATACCCTATATCTCTTATCGGAAAACCAAATGGATTAGATAACCCTTCCATATATGACTTAAATGCTGACTGAGCATGCATCCTACCTAACTTTAGGTATGATTTATGATAAATATAACTTGAACATGCAGGTTTCTTTCATACCCTAATGAAAATAATTACCAGACACTAAAGGTTGTAGCAAGAAGTTTATTTCCTCTTTTTTTTATTTTATGGAACTGCATTTCATCACTTGTAGCTCTGGGAAAGCATAGGGTGAACCAAAATGACAGAAATAGACTGTAACAAGAGGCATTTTTGCTTCGGGACTGTTACTGTAACAATTACATTACATAACCCACAGTTTACTATGCTGGGATTTGAACACTTCTATTCTTTTCTACCCCTAAAGGTGCTGAACCAGACAGAGGATCACAGACAGAGGGTCTTGCAGGCTGCAGCCAAGACAGTCAGAGTGTGGTTCATCAAGGTGAGGAAGATGAAGGCCATCTACCACACCCTGAACCTCTGCAACATTGATGTGACCCAGAAGTGTCTGATCGCCGAGGTGTGGTGTCCTGTCTCTGACTTGGACTCCATCCAGTTTGCCCTGCGCAGGGGGACGGTGAGTAACTGAACACCAAGCGCTGTGTGTTTCATGGGAGCTATCCAACATTTAGTGGGTTTACTTCACATCTTAAAGACACAGACACACTCTGCCTCACTTTTTTTTTTTTTTTTTTTGAACGTTGACTTTGGTTCAAGTTAACCCTGTTTTATATTGAATGTAGCAGAACCAGTTTGAAACCAACTGTCTCAGTGCAGAAAGAATTCAGCCAGCAGGATATTCAGACTTTTGTTTGTACTCAAATATAGGCTTATTTTTTATTTGTGTCCACACAAGTTGGAGGAGCTTACAAGTTATGGTGGGTGCAGACATGACCTGCAAATTAACTCAGACAAGAACTAAAGAATTTATCCTAAAATTGTACAAATATATGTTTAAAAAATGCTGGCTGCAACACATTTCCATGAAGACCAGTTACAAACTGTAATGGGTGTAGTAAGTTGAGTAGTTAAGGCTGTATGACACCATTTACAAGTGAAGCTAGCCAGGTGCACACTCTTCATGCACAGTTCAGAGCAGAAGTAGGTATCAGATAGACTAAGAAAGCTGTAAATACCTCTCATGTCTGTATTGTGCATAATCTTGTGTTGCATAATGATTCATTCTGCACTGCAGGAGAAGAGCGGCTCCACTGTGCCTTCCATCCTCAACAGGATGCAGACAAAGCAGACCCCACCCACCTATAACAAGACAAACAAGTTCACCTCAGGCTTTCAAAACATTGTGGATGCTTATGGAATCGGCAGCTACCGTGAGATTAATCCAGGTATGCATGTGCCACACCTTTTTTTTTTTTTTAAACCTCTGTCTGTCAGTTTTGACCTTTTTATCTTAAAACCAGTTGAACTTTTATCTTAAAACCAGCTGGAGTTTTTTGCTTCAGCTGCAGCATCTTTCATCATCCTCCATTATCACTTTGTTATATCACGACATGTTTCATTCATGTGTCATCCCCCCCCCCCCCCATATGTTGCCTGCCTCCTTGTCTCTAGCTCCATACACCATCATCACCTTCCCCTTCCTATTTGCGGTTATGTTTGGTGACCTGGGCCACGGGACACTCATGACCTGTGCTGCTCTATACCTCGTGCTAAGAGAGAGCAGGCTGATGGCCCAGAAGAACGATAATGAGGTATGGATCCCATCATGGCCATCTCACCAGCCCTACACATTCCTTATATGTGACACACACCAGCCCCTGAACTGTACATGACTCGCTGCTATGGGGTTTAAGTTGATATTTACAGAAATGCAGCGTTTCATGCTTTAAAAAAATTAATTTTAATTTGTCTCTCATCTGTCTGGTTCTACATTTTTTCTCCTGATATTTAAATGTAATTTCTAATGTTGTACCGCAGATGTTCAGCATGGTGTTTGCAGGGCGCTACATCATCCTGCTTATGGGAATCTTCTCAGTTTACACGGGCATCATTTACAACGACTGTTTCTCTAAGTCCCTCAATCTGTTTGGCTCGGGCTGGAGCGTCAGGCCTATGTTTGATTCTCGAGTGGGGGGCAACTGGACGTAAGTGTCACTGGTAAACAATGACTGACTGGAGCTTTAATCCAGTGACTGCTTTAGATGTGCCGTAACTCAAGTCTGAAAACTGATCCGTTTTTCTCACCCTGTTCCTGTTCAGGGATCAAACACTCGAGACAAACAAGGTTTTGCAGTTGGACCCAGCAATAGATGGAGTTTTCACAGGGGCGTACCCTATCGGCATTGATCCGGTGATTACCTTTTTGAAATCTGTGCTCTCATAGTTCTGACAAGTAAAATTTTGCTGAGTGGTTACTGATTATATTCTTTCAAGCCACATCTTGGCAAGTTATTATGCATATGTTCAAAATAAATAATCAATAATGACTCATTGCTAAAAACCTATCAATGGATAGTAGAAGTAGTCACGTAAACTTGCACTTCAGCAAAGTTTAATGTTAAAAATATTTTATTTTTGCAACAGTTTTTGACCATATTGTTTCTTAGATATGGAACATTGCCACCAACAAGCTGACATTCCTAAACTCCTTCAAAATGAAGATGTCTGTTATCCTGGGAGTCATCCACATGCTGTTTGGAGTGTCTCTCAGTCTCTTCAACCACCTGTGAGATTTAAAAAAAAAATCTCTATTTAAGTTTGCACTTCTTGTTGTATTTCCTTCTCTTTGAATTTGTATATGACCGTGACAAATTGGCTGTTTGTGTTTCTCGTCAGGTATTTCAAGAAGCCACTGAATATCTACTTGGGATTTATCCCAGAGATTATCTTCATGGCCAGTCTGTTTGGCTACCTCGCCCTTCTAATCTTCTATAAATGGTTGTCATACGATGCAAGAACCTCTAAAGATGCGCCTAGTCTCCTCATCGCCTTCATCAACATGTTCCTGTTTAGCTACACTGACAAAACTATCAAACCTCTGTACAGAGGACAGGTTAGATACACATTTTGGATTTTACACATTATCTCTTTGTCCTGACATGAAACACTATGAACTAATTGTCTTTCTCTGTTTTCTGTCTTGTCTTGATTTTCTCCCCTAATGTGTAGATGGTCTTACAATCACTCTTGGTGGTCATCGCCATGTCATGTGTTCCTTGTATGTTAATAGTGAAAACTCTGGTTCTGCGGAGACAGTATTTGTGGCGGAAAAACTTGGTAAGATAAAACAGACCTGTTAGCATTATCAATAATTGTATTCAAGACAATTTTACTAAACACAATAAGTGATTATTAACTCCCCATATTTTGTTATTTTACTTTGACAGGGCACAGAAAACTTTGGAGGGATTAGGGTGGGCAACGGTCCCACTGAGGATGAGGCGGAAATCATCCAGCATGACCAGCTCTCACAGCACTCTGAGGAGGAGCCTGAGGTAAAAAGAGGCATGCTGCCTGACTGCATTTTCTTCCCATTGCTTACGAAGCTAAAGTAACAGCAGACCAGCAGTTTGGTGGGAGAGGAGGAAGGAAAATGGGTTATAGGATCTACTCGCATCTTTTAATAATTCAGTCGCTCAGACACAGTTGTAAAGACAGACCTGTATGTTTCCACTCCTCTTGTACCACCCACAAACATCAATTATGTATGAAGGTCCAGTTCATTACAAAAGGTTAAGCTCCAGTGTCTCACATTTCTAAATTATTATTCCATTCTTAGATTATTAAATCAATCAATCAATCAATCTTTATTTGTATAGCGCCAAATCACGACAGAGTTATCTCAAGGCACTTTACACATAGAGCAGGTTCTAAACCGAACTCTTCAGGTTTTAACTTTAAAGAGACCCAACATTCCCACATGAGCAACAGTGGCAAGAAAAAACTCCCTTTTAACATGAAGAAACCTCAGGCAGAACCAGACTCAGAGTGGGTAGCCATCTGCCTCGACCGGTTGGGGTAGCATTATAAATGCTATTAAGAGATTAACTAAAGGAATGACATTAACTTTGTTTACTTTGAAATTACTTGTGTTTTTTTTAGTACATCCTACATCCCCCGACTGAATTCTGAAATGTCTTGACTGTACTTCTGAGCATAATGTTGCCATCATCTAATGTTCATCTTCTTCCCTTATTAAGCGAGTAACTGGTCTCTTTCGTTACCTTTCCCATTTACCGATTTCTGTCTGTCTGTCCATCTGTGTGCGTGTGTTGTCAATAACCAAGCGTTGCCTTTTGTCACCTGCTTTCAAGGCCCGGGAGGAGGAAGAGGTAGGACAGGAGCTCATACTACACCTCCACCCTGCAACCTGTCCCCTGCTGTGCATGTCTTAGCAACCCTGTGTCTTTCTGCCCCTCGGCTTTGACTGTGGATGCTGTCAACCTATTCTTGCTGCTCTTAGCTGTGTCTGTGTGTGTGTGTGTGCGAATGTATGTTTATGTTAGTCGATGTGTGGTCGGCGTGTTTCAGGAGTCTTCTTTTTGTAACATTGGCTGCAGGGATTCCTCAAGCAGTGGGCAAAGCATCTTGTTGGCCAGCGCTTCCTTACAGTTCCAGTGCTGTGCATGAAGTATCAGCAGCGCAGCTGATTTTATGGGTTCACAGGCTCCTAAGACAACAATGCCTCTTCTAATCTTGGGTGTGCTGATCTACAAATGGCTTTCCTTTTTAATTACCTGAATAATCATGCACACACAATGAAGCAGGCTCCTCCTATGTGGACCTAAGGACCTGTCGTAGAGCTGTAGTTTTCTAGATGTCCATACTGACATGCAGTTACATTTCAATGTCTCTGTCCCACAGTTTAACTTTTCAGACGTGGCCGTGCACCAGGCCATCCACACTATAGAGTACTGCCTGGGTTGTATCTCCAACACTGCTTCCTATCTGAGGCTTTGGGCCCTTAGTCTGGCGCATGCACGTAAGTTACATTATACATTTTTCCTTCCTTTATCTCCAAGGTTTGACCTTTTAAATTAAAGTATAAATATGGAGGATTGAACAACTTCCCTTTTTTTTTTCTATGCAGAGTTGTCAGAGGTGCTGTGGTCTATGGTGATGCGCATCGGCCTTTCCACAAGCAGCATTGGAGGATTTTTCCTTCTTACCATAGTCTTTTTCTTCTTTGCTGTTCTCACAGTTGCAATTCTTCTCATTATGGAAGGTCTGTCAGCCTTCCTGCATGCACTGCGACTGCACTGGTAAGTTGTTTGTCTTAGTATCTGTTGCTTCCTTTCTTTGTCACCTCAACATTGACCACACTTTCACATAGTACCTGTTAGACACGCGCACCTGCAGGTAGATGCACAAAACCACTAACTAAAAAGTGTCACGTACAGGAACATTTCTAGTCTGAAGGCCATTGTAGTTTTGCTACTAGACATACAAGATACAACAACAGTCACTGGTGTCAATATTTGTGTGTGCAGTATATATAAAAGGGTGGACCAAATTAACACGTGCACAAAATAATGCACTTTGCACTATGATATTCAGTATTTATCCATTTAAAAGAGGTATTTAATTATATTATAAAGAGCTTCTATGACATAATAACAGGAGCATGAATCCTAACTTAGTTTCCATACAACAAATTTGCCATTTTAAAAGAAGAGTGCTCAATGAATGCCAAATAACAACAAGCACAGTAAACTATAACTCTATAGCTCCATCTGCAGGCGAGAGCTTTTATCCCACCCAGTGGACCATTCGAGGTTGCACAGAAACAGTTTGTGAGTGATTAATACAGCAGGATATTTTTTGCATTGAAAGGGTCAAATTAATATTTTAAGTGTCATAGTTTGTACTGAAGGTGTAGATCCAGTGTGGCAGACATTACACAAATTTTAATGAAGTGGACACAAAAAGAGTGTCAGGGAGAGGAATTTATCTATTTTTTAAAAAATGATCATATTATCAGTTTTTAGTAAAAGGCCTACTACACTGAAAATACATATTTCATGTTTCATATATCAGGACTTCATGTTTACTTCAGATCAATACAAAGTTCAGTATTTACAACAAATGATTATAATTAAAATTTTAAATTTATAAAAAATTTTAGGCACACAGACCAGAATAAAAATGTTAAAAGTAGTTTAAAAGTTTTCATTTTTGTGTTTCCCCTCTAACCTCTCGTGGGGGTGATTTCAACACCAGTAACACTCAGTACAAGGGTGTGCATGTCAGCTGGGGTGTGTCCCAATTAGAAGTTATCTGATTGTGGCTTCACATCTCCCGCTCTTTCCTGGCTCGTGGCCTGGAACATGTCTGGCTCCCATCAGCATCGTGCTTTCCATTTAGCCACGTGTGCGGTGTGCAGAACAGCCCATGGAACGGTACCAACGAGACTTTGTTGTCTGCTCATTAATGTCTTTGTTTGGCCGGGCTAAATGTCATCCTGGTTTCATTATGCGCTGGCACATTTACACACTCTTCTCTGTGACTGTCCTCTACACAGGAACACTTGATCAACTTTCAGTAAATGGCCTTCAGGGACAATGAGGTGCAATCAGTTTAGAACACAGACAAACAAATAATAAAACAGCAATTGTAATATTTTATTTCTAATTATTGCATTACAAATAACAGCTTTGCTAATCTTAGTAATATACTGTTTACTATATATGCAGAAAAATGTCATGAGATATTCGTATTTTGTAAAAGAATGAAATTATATATCTGAAATTAAACACAAATGTGCCCTCTGAAATTCTAGCATAATCGGTACAGATGAGACTCCTCTTATCCATTTTGAGTTTTGTTGTCACACTGATCAGCCAACATACTGAGAAGTGTCTGAACATTTTTGTAAGAAAAAGTTACTCCCACTAATTTAAAAAAAATGAGAATCATCTCGTCTGCTTTCCTGCACCAGACAGACTATGGAATGGCGAGTATTTGCAGCTCCTCAGTTAAAAGGTCATCCAGCCGTCACTTAGCATTGGCCTTTTTAAAAATAGAGCCTGATCATTTTCCAGAAGGGAAGAAGCTTCGGTGTCTGGTCTCGGGACCAGGTCCAGGAGCAAGCATCTAGACATGAGGGGGTGCAGGTGGGCTCTGTTACAGAGGAAGACTGAGGAATGGAGAGCAGGGGTCACAGAGCCAGCCACAACTGCTCTGCTCAGTATTACCCAAACCTGACAGTCATCACCAGTCTGTGTTGTTGTAAAAGAGGCTTCCTGATTTTTTTTTTAATGCATCTTTGTTTTCTCTGCAGGGTGGAGTTCCAAAATAAGTTTTACTCAGGCCAGGGCTTCAAGTTCCTCCCCTTCACATTCGAAAGCATCCTGGATGGGAGGTTTGAAGAATGAGATCCGACTACTCTTCTAATAAAGTCATACATCAGATTCTCATCTTGAGAATCAGTGTGGTGTTGAATAGAGATTTTTTGTTGTTGTTGTTGACGTCTGTCAAACTGCCAATAGTTTTAAACTTCTCACCATTTTAAGAAACATCATCTAAATTGGGAACATCTACTCAGAAATGACTTTTCATTCATTCATTCCTCATTATCTGTAATCTGTTATGTGTCTTGTCTTAGTGAAGTCATTTGTTTTATTTAGTTTAATATTATTTATGCAATTTTGTCCTATTGTAAAACCTGCATTTCTTTTCATATGTGGGAGTGTTGCACTGCAGATCATTATGAATTAGATCTACTATTTGTTGACAGATGCTTATTCAGAGTAAAGTGACTTATGTTAAACATGTATTTAACTTTCTTTATATCTTTGCGTCATTGTATTCAGGTTGTCTCTTTCTCTCTGTGTCGGCATTGTTCTTTAGCACCAATCAACATCTCGTACACAGCTCAGCTCATCAGTTCAATTTCGAAACATGCACATGCACGTTGCACATGCAGACCCCGCTATTACGCTGTAAACTGACCTCGCACACAGAGCTGTAAAAGGTCTAAAGGGAATACCATTAAACAGTTGTTTGAAAACTAAGATGAACTGACTGTTTAATCCTGTGTTGTGCTCTAACATTGCCACAGATCTCCTTTGTGTTTATTGATCTGTTCCTGTCTGTATACGTGATAGAATGAAGGGGGGATGTTCTTTAATAATCCAACATACTAAAATGATTTGATAGTATCAGCCTTTCTTATTTTTGTTTCATATGCTGGTTTCACATGTTTAAAATGTTATCGTAACATTTAGAAGGGAGTACGAACAGCGTACAGAAGATAGGCTCATATAGAATTCCTCCAAAATTGTGACGCACCCACATTAATCATGTGTCTCTGTGTCAATAAAGTGGTAAGAGCTGGTTTAACACTTGTTTTTGAATTTATTTGTTTCCCTCTTGAACGTTCTTTTCCCAATTAGGAGATGGTTAATAAACAGCATGGTGTCCATACATATCTGCATGGGTGAAAATATGTCCCATAGGCTACATACAGTGGTGCTCATTACCCATTAGGTACATCTCAATATTATGCATAAAAATGTTTTAAGCTAAATATTAAACATAGTTGGGAACACGATTTTGATCTTCACTTATTTGTAGATGACCATACTTGACACATGAGTTTTGTATAGTCTATGCCAAAAAAAACACAAATCGTGAAACACTTAAAGATGATTGATAAATTGCATGTGACCTCTGAAATTCATGGTTAATATTATATTTATGTACCAGAAGTACCAAAAACAACTTATTTTCATCTAATGCAATCATCTTTAATGATCTCAACTTTATTGGCATCTGTTCAAATAGAAACTGAACAATGGTCTCCATGGAGAAGTTTATATTATAATTGGTGTGTGTATGTGTGTGCTATTCTCACATTCTACTGGACCTGACTAATATTTTTGCACACATTTATGACGGTATACTTTAGGACATCTCGTAGTTGCAATGACTCACAATTGTTGAAAAACGTATTTTATAGTCATTGACTGCTGATTCCGCACTTCTCTAAACCGGCCGGTAGGGGCCGCAAGTGAGCTAGGCTAATAAGTCTGTTGCAGACCACATTTTAGCCTTTGTCTTGGCTCAAAAACTAACTGAACCGGAGCATCTGTAGATTCATTCCATGCTTGATATATTATGGGTCAGGGTTAGGCTACTAAACGATATGAGATTAATAAATCCCCGTTTTTGTTAGGATCAATGCCAATCAATTAATATGTGTTTTTTCTGACGTATAAAATAAAAAGGAAAGTGGGAAAAAAAGAATAACACCTCATTAACATAGTCCAATCAAACACTGAAGGTTTTAATGATTCTCAGTTACCCTTCTAGCTCTGTACCTACATATTATTGTGACTTCACAGATGTTTCACTCTGCTAGCGATCCTCTTGGTGGTGCTATTGAACAGGCCGTGCAGTTACAGCAGTCCATGTGAAATTAGTGTTTTGTTTTTCCCCTCAGTACTGCATGTCAGAAGTTTTTTATAAAAAGCACTTATAGTTATCCGTGACATTGAATTATTTTGATTACCCTCTTGACTGCTGAACTTTATGCCTGTAATGGGATACCAGAGATTTATTTGGCAAACTAAAAGGAAATTACCCATAAGAGAGCTCTGACTGTATTAGAAATTTATGTCTAGTTAAGTATTCTGTACATAATAGGCCTTTTCTTTAATGTGTCAGTTATCACTGTGTAATCAACCGGTTTCGCTCAGTGTAGCCGTCTACAGGCATTTACTGTATGTTATGAGTCCAAACAGAAGTATCCACTTGAGTTTCCACCCTCTTTGAAAGGGCTTGTCTGACTTGTCTGACAGTCCTGTCAAAAGCAGCAGGAAACTTTCAACTTTACACAATATTGTGTATTCATAAATTAGTTGGCCTAACAAATAGCATGCAATGTCACTGCCAATGCAAAGTCTAAAACAGTGTCTCATCCTACTGGCACCTTGGGAGGCATACTATAAAAACCTTTAGCCACAGAAGACAAGGAACATCATGTTCTCTATCCTTCGTATTTTGTCGAGGGGGGTGGCTGCTATTAGCCACAAAGTAATAATAGAGCTCTTTATTTATCTTGCTTTTTTCTTCTTTTTTTCAAGAAAGCTCATTTTATTTGATATTTCCCACAGTGTCATGTATAACCAGGGGTGAAAGCAAGCTTGCATAAGAGCCCCAGAAATCCTGACGTGTTTACACTTCCAGGGAATCCTATTCTGCTGTTTCGAAGCATAAACCCCAAAGAGACCGAGCTTATTATTTCACTCCTTTATCTTAGGCAAACATTAAGTGCACTTTAGTTTGGCAGAAAACTGTCTCTAGGAATGTTGTGGTTCTTCTAAGGTTATAGTAGATTTTTCTTTGGGATAACAGGGATGCTTTTGCAGCTGGTGTAGTGCTGCAGGCCTTGGTGTTGTCTTGATCCAGGCACAGGAAAACAGATTTAGATATTGTATTAGCCTACACCGGTAACAGCTAAAAATCCACAAGCATCACTGTCATGTTTTGCTGTACTTTTCCATACACTACAAAGCGCAATCCGTACTTTACAGTATGTGAAATATCACTATTATTTGAATACTTTTGTGGCTGACCACAGTATCCACCATCTGAAGAGCCCAAACTACAGTATGTGTTATGAATTTGTACAAAATCTGGAGCCTTTGTGTTCTTGCTGGCACAATTTAAGACTCAAACATCTTACACATCTTTGTGGGATGAGAGACTCAAGATCCTTTCCAAGAGTGCTGTGCGCTCTGCAGCTGTGGAATAATATTGATGTTCTCTTTTCTTCTGTTTTCCACCCACACACTCTTTCAAGCCCAGTGTTAAACTTTCGGACAAACAAATGATAACATTTTAAGTGTAGCTCATATAGCTTGTGCTTCTGTGCTGCTGTTATGAAAGAAATCATTAGGCTTATATTCTGTCTTTTACGCAATATATCTGACATATCTTTGGACTACACAGACTAAACAAAGTCTTTTTTAACTAGACACATGAGAAAAATGATTTCTGTTCAGAGAGTGAATAACAAATCAGAATTGGAAAAGTTTTTTCCAAATAGTATATAAAAGTTGGACAAAGTAAAAGCCCTTTTTCTATTCTAGCCCACTTGAATTTGACACACACACACACACATACAAAAATAACAGATTTCCAAACCTGCAATTTGTTTGATTTTAGCGTAAAAAATGTCTGAAACAATCTGTCCTCACTCATATTTCTATGTCTATGATCCCTTTTGACATTCAACTATAACACAGCCAAAATAAAGCCTGTCTCGTTGTCATGACAGACTGCCATAAGCTGTCACATCTGGAGTTATCGTGGCTGATGGACAGAGAGGCCAAAAATGTTCATGCAGACTTGACTGACAGGCAGGTCCATTCAGCTAATAGATGACTCAGGTGAGCCTGGGATAGCGGAAGCTTCTCTTTACTCAAAGGACTTGTACCTTAACACACCACTGGGATTTTATTACCAGGTCTTCAGATAACATTGTTGTTCAAACGGTTTTCCACGACCTGTCTGACCCCCAACCATTGTTTCCAAGCTCTTTTTTCACACAACGATTTGGCCGATTACATCAGGAAGCTTCAGACAATATGAAAACCTGACAGCGGTGACAATGTTGGACACACACACACACACACACACACACACACACACACACATACACACACACACACAAACACACACAAACATCTACATACCTCTGTGGAAAAGAGTTACATAACAAAAAAAGCCAGAAAAAATGGAAAAGGGAGGTAAAAGGAGAGAAAAAAGGAAGAAAAGAAAATAAGTGACAATCAGATAAAAAGATATGACAGCTAACTTTTTGACTAATTAATAGCTCCAGGAAATCTTGAAAATATTCCTGGAGGATGGAGGAGTGGAGGTTCCACTGGCAAGTTACCAAGTTCCAGAAAAGCACATGTTTGCCTCTCTCTCATCTCAAAATCTGCAGCCACACTCACAGAAATTCATATGACTGACACATTAATGAGTTGCGACTCACGCTGCCAACACAAACCCTCACATGAGCAAAAATGGACTCTAATAACCCAAAATACACATGTATAGAAATATAAGAACTAAGAATCTGAAATGCTACAAGTCTGAGGATCTTCACCAATCCTAAAAATCAGAACAATCTACAAAAAACAAGATCTTAATTTTGCATTGTAACCTTTATTTCACTTCTTTCCAAAACATTTTGATGTGATTGTATTATTATAATATTGAGTTTCATGCTGAAATAAGGTAGAAAGCATTATAAAATGTTGCTCAAAATAGGAATTTTAGTGTAGACTATCAACCCTCAGGTTTGACCACGTGCCTGGATCCATGTAGGTATTTGTCTGTGTCTGTGTGTGTATATGTGTGTGTGTGAGCTCTAAATTACTCTCTAATCCTGTACCGTAGTAAACAAGGAGAGAGCTGTGGGTTGGAAATCAAGAGCTTGAAGAGATTTGTTCTTGGCTGTACTTTCATAACTCATGATTGTACAAAGTATGAAACTCATAATTGGCCCTCTCCCCATCATAAGATCACAGCGACATTGGCTGCAGTGTATTTTTAAATATGTCCGCTTCAATTACCTTCACTATTTAAAACAGTTCATGGTACTTTGAGACACTCTATACAGCTCTTGTTCTCTGTTCCCGCAGTCTCTAAGTCAATAGCTGAGAAAGTCTTTATGTTTAAACTTCCATCTGATTTTAATAGTCAACCTGTAAATGCTTGATCCATATCTTTCTACTTTGCCCTGTCTTCTTATTGTAGGAACAGTTGTACATTCCCATAATTACCTCTCTATGATTATGTTTTATAACTTTATTACTTAATGCTATCACTGACACGAAGACTTGCCAATAATCTATGAATGACTGATTCATTTTCACGCTCTGATTGGAGTATGATCTCCTGATTTAAATGTCTTATTTTTTAATATTTATAGTTCTTTTGGTATCATTTAATTACCTCCTTGTTATTTTTGTTTTTTGTCAAATGTTTTGTCTAATTGTGTTTGCATGGTATTATTGTCACTGATGACCCACTTAAAACACAGGATGATGCATCACAAGTGGTTTTTCCTAATGAAGAATTTCTATTAAGATCCAGACCACCAGAGTCTGTTCCTCGTCAGTCTGAAAACCTGGACTCCCTCCCAAGCCAGAGGATAGAAGACAAAGTTCACTGTGGCTTCTCTGGCAGGTGTGTGTGTGTGTATAAACTACAGTTCACGTACATGTGAGTGGGCATTTGTGGGTATCACGTCCTACAAATCCAAACAACAGAATTGGCAGTCTTTTTGTTTCTTTCCATGAGCTTACCCACATTGAAATTGAGCTTTTTAAGGATTAACTTAGCAGTGTCCCTTGTTTTGGTTGGGTTTCTTTACACCGCTTTTGAGTTGAAAAGTTCTCCCCACGTTCAGTGTGCCTATTGTGTGGCTTTTTGGAGTATGATCTGTGCCAGTAGTACCCCCATGTTGAGGGAGGACACAGCCGCCGCAGACGGAGGAAAACAGGCCGCGGCAACAGGTCATGCTACTCTTTGTTCAAAGTGCTTTTGTTGTTTTTCAAGCATTTCCAGGGACAGAATAAATAGCTCTGCTTAACCAAAGGCATTTGCCTCCCTCACTGCTATGAATGCACCACCATGAGAAACATATTACCAGTGGTTACGAGTGTTTCGCCTCCTCTGGAAACTCTCTACCTCTTTCTGTTTTTCTTTTTAAAGCATTGCTGAGACATGTGAAAGAAATGTTTTGTCCCGGTCAGCATCTAGCCAGCGAGTATGGAGAAGGCAGGCTTTGATTTGTCATTAACCTCATCTCTATGAATGACTCCAACATTTGAGGACTAGAGACCAAATCCTGCCTCTTAGAAGGTAACTGTGAGGACATATTCTTGTTTTTATCCTCTTCACATGCACTTTACCTGCCACTGATATCCATCAGCACCAACAGACTGCAGTGCTTGATCTTACTGTAAGCTTGTGGATCTTAAGGATCCTTGCAAAGGTTTGCACCAAAAGCTTTAGGTCAACACTGGAATGTAGCAGGAGTGAACCAATTCAGAGGAAGTGACTAAGGGGTCAGAGTGTTAAGCATATCGTTAAGCACATTCCACAAGTGATGGAGTGAAAATGATTTGATTTGCCATACATTTCATTATCGTCAACACCATTTATGGCTACAATGTAAAGGTGAACTGAGGTCATAAAGGAAAAAAAGACTTGAAAGGGAACGAAGGAGAGAGTTGGAGAGGCTAGTGGAGGTTGCAGGTTTTCCATACCCTGGAGAATTGTTTTTCCGATCACCCCTCACCCCAACGGTATCTCCATAACAGCGGTATAATCAGGAACATAAGCGTAAAGGAATTTCCCCATTATGTAAGGTGCGAGAGGAACTACTTCTGAGAAATGTGGTGCACTGAAAGAGATCTAGAGATTGTGAGATTGAGAGAGACAGGGAAAGAGACAGGGAGAGAGAAAGGACGGCAGTTAGAGGAGGCACAGAGACAACAAGAGCAGAAGGTCACGTAGATGGAGAGAGAGATACGGTGCAAGGAGATGGGAACGATGGGATAGAAACCTGTATACAACTAAACTGAAGTCCACTGGCCAAACCAGGAGGATGTATGCTCTAATGAAATGCTTTTCAGCAAGGAATCAAACATTCAAATTGCTGCCAAGGCAGTGCACTGTGGGTGTCTGTGCAGCTGAACATTCAGTCAAATAGAAAGACATATCATCAAAGGATCAACTGTTTCCACACAAAGCTGTAAATTAGAACAAGGCACATAGTATCACAATGTGTACCAAGAAGTACCCAATGTGCTTTATACCAATAAAAAAAAGATGGTGGTAAATGTAGGCTCTATAGGGCTGACAAGGATCATTATGAGAGTTTGCATGGCACAGTCTTACTTGAACTCTGCCCTCTAAATTTGTTTGCAATATTTTTGGTACTATCTGACTCTGCGTTCCACTTCATGTAAACTAGTAGGACTCCCATAAAGACCTTTTGTAATCCTTATCTCTTTGATAAGCTATTTTAGTTTGCTCAATGACTCAGAAAACAGAAAAAACTGGATGTTCTACATCAAATAGTTTCTGTTATCGACTCAGATAAGAAAATATCAGAAAATATTTGACTATGAAGTGAAAAAGTGCTTTACATAAACAAATACTTTAGCACCAGTTGGCTGCTGTAATGATGCCAGTTGTGTAGTGTGTTCTTATAGAGTGCTGTCAAGTAATCTCTTGTTATATAACTGATTGTTGTGACATGTAGCTTTTCCGACTTCCAAATCTATATTTGCTCTATGAAAGTCATTCCTTTACTTTTGTCACACAGACTGAGAGGAGACAAATTGATTTTGCAAAGTAATGCCTTATTGTAGCGTTTAAAAGCAATTTGCTGCCTGTTAAACTTCAATAACCATAAAGTCAGACATTAGTTAGCAATATGCAGTTCAGAGCAGGTTATCTGCATGTCACTCTAAGCTTTAGTTTAGATCAGTACGAGCCGAGTGCTCTTTTGCTACAAAGTCAGATTTTGTAGCACACTCATCAGTCAGCAGACAGCACGAACTTTCTCCACATCTGTTTTAAATCACCCTGTACAGGTTACCTTAAATATCAAAGTGACATCAACTGATCCTGAGAGTCCTAGAAACATCCACTTAATCAAGCATTTCAGCATATGTTTATGCGTGTGTGTATATGTTCTGTGTGCACTGTGGTATGGAAACAATACCTTCTACTGAGGAAACAAACCCCGTAAGGAGAATAAGAGTAAAGAGAGGCATAAAGGACGAGGCTTGAAAAAAGGACGGAGGCCAGTTATGAACATTTCTGGCATTCCTCAGCTCCATGCAGCAGCAGGATTTTCTTTAAGGGAAGCGGTCACTCCAGCCAAGAGCCACCGGAGCAGGACCCTGCAGGGAGCCCTGCTTTCTCCTTATTGGCCACAGCAGAGATGGACTGGCTCGGTGCCGAGTACGCAAGGAAGAACACATTAAAGCAAGAATTCAGGATATTGGCGGTCAGGGATATTGTTTAACCTGAGACAAGTAAACAAGCACATGTGTGCCCTTGAGAGAGAAAGACAGAAAGAGAAAGGAACTTTACTACAGTGGAAAGCATTACTGAGTGTTCCTCTTCACAGGATGCTGGTATTTCCTGTACAGAGAGGCTGCTGGATATTTATGGATGACTGGCCCTAGAGAGGATTTCTATTTTCTTTATGATATTCTGTTTCTCTAAATAGACGTACTGAGAGGAAAAGCAGATGCTTCACAAGTAATCTGGTCCATGCATGGGCAATCTGTTTCGGTATTAGATATACTTCTTTACTGACCTTGCACACAGGTGAACCATCTGAACTATCAACACCAGTCAACAGAAACACTGAAAGGTATTGTCCTTTATCATCAGCACATCATCAGGGGTTCATAGGGGGATGAGAATATGTTGAGACGATACAAATATGTGATGACATGCATGATGATGTCAAATGTGAAATATGCATCCTAGAATGCAGATTTCCATCCTCCTTTCCCCAAGAGGTCGCCAGCTCAATCTGAGGCGTCGCAAGATGATTAACATGAGCGGAAATGAGAGGGGGGGGGGGGGGGGGGGGGGGTTCTGTTATACAACTCTGACTTTTCTCTTTTGTTGTGTTTCATTATGAAATACTGGGAGTTTATGCCAAATTAGGCCCATTAAATCAAAGTGTTGTATATCTTTGATCAAATTGTCCACATTGCATGTTTATATTCTTAAATTCCAGTGAACACAAGTAAATTACATGAACATGGTGAATCAACAGAGGGTCACTGCCCCCTTGTTCTAGACTAACTGAAGTATTTGAATACCAACTAAGTTCAGACCATGACTCTATCCGAATGAGGACTCTCCAACCAAAGATTTATCTATAGAGAATATTACTATGAGTCTGTAAAATGAGCCTGGATCAGGTTCAATTATTGTACTGTAACACTTTCTAGAATCATACATTTTCATTGTAGTTCAGATTTAACTTAAAGTGACAAAGCTATGTAGAGCAAACTAAATTGTTGATGTTGCTATAAATAAAAATAAGACACAGGCAGAAAGGTTTGATACAAAACAAACATGTATTTTTTTCTTCTCTTACATTTTGCAATGCATGCCATCAACATTTATTCATTTTAACATAACGTCCTCAAGGACAAGTGCAAACCTGCCTGAAATTCATGAGCAGAAAAAAAGGAATAAGTAGAAGTTAATGTACAAAATAAGACATGATACAATGTTAACATTCATACATTGGTAAAAAACAAAAAACAAACACCCCCCCCCCAAAAAAAAAAAGAACATCAATTATTTTAACATAATCTCATAATTTTAATACTAACTCACAATATACATTTCAGTACTTTTGAGAAGTTCTCCCGAGCATCTGAAGGCAAATATCACATATCTATACAACTCTGGGCCCTTCAGTTAACCAGGTCATTGATCATCATCTGTTACACTTCTAATAACAAAGCCAGACTGTTGCTTCCCCCCCTCCCCTCTTTCCAAGACTGTTCTCACAATATTTGAAGAGCATGAAATCTGGTGGCAACTTCGCAGTTCAGCACAACCACAAAAAAAAAAAAAAAAAAAAAAGTGTGCAACTTGTGCAATAGCCAACAAATTAATAATAATAAAAAGAACAAAATAAGTTTGACTGCAACATTAACACAGAAGTGAAGTGAGGTTGACGAAGTGGCACTTTGTGAAAAAAAAAGAGGTGACAACTATAAGTGGAAATGGTTAATAAGCACAGTACAATATGTGACAGCTGAGTGTGCTTGATGAGCCTTTGGTTTCTTACCATTACACGAAAGTCCAATAACAAAATAAAAAGTGCTCAAGATTGTCATTAAAAAAAAACAATAAAGAATGCTACTATTTGCATCTTAAACTCAGGCATTTATGTGACTTTGTGTATTTAAGGGGCTGAAGTGGTATAACGCAAACATATAAACATATAAAACAGTGGAACAGTTCACGTCTGGCTTCGGCGTAGGTGCTGTTCTTTTTTCTAATTCCTTTGTTTAATACAACCATCTGTCAAAACCCTTTACTTCCTTCACGAAAACTCATCACATAAGGTATGTCTGGGTCAGCTGAAGCATAACTTGTTTTGATGAGAGCACACAGTGAGTGAAGTCATTTCCCAAGGAAGTGAGAGACTGCGTCCCCTCTGAAACCCAGTTCAAAAGGCTAATTGGGTAAAAAGAGAAACCAGTGTGCGTGCAGGAGTGAACTAGCCACAGCGTGAAGCCGAGTCCAGTTCATGTCAGTCACTTTTAAGGCAGCAGTGCAGTCCTGCGACAAAACACTTGCGGTTGAGTGCTGTGTCTTCTCCCACGTCTTTCTCCCGCATCTTCATTCCTCCTGTCATCATATGAAATCAGCACGGAGTAGCATGCATTATTCCAACACACACACAAACACGTACACACAGGTGTGAAACTACACACACCCCAGCTCACAGACATCACAGCAGTAGAAGCAGCCAGCAGCAGGCGTACAGCATCCATATAGCATGGCCCTGAGTCAAATCAAGACCGAGAAGCTGCAGGCTCACTGGCTTTCAGCGTCTGCTTCGTGGAGTTAAGGTTTCTTCAGGCTCTCTCCACCTGTCAAACGTGGTTCAGCAGATCAGCTCCTGTTGTATCTCAGGCCGCGTGGGGAAGGGGGATTCACTGAATGTGAAGGCATCACGGCCTGTTTTCAGTTCACCCTGGCCCGGGCATATGAGGTACCCGATCAAGCCCAGCTCAGGGGAGGGAGCCGGGCTCTCAGGCTCTGACTCCGACTGGCTCATCTCCGGCTCATCCAAAGATGACCCCGTGTTGAGGTGCGGATGGGAATGGGGATGGGGTAGCGGGTTCAGCCAGGCATGGCTGAGGCATTCTTCTGCCGTGGCTCTCTTCCTGTACACACAAACACAATAACACTGTGGATGAGTGGAAATTCCCGAAGAGTTTACATAACCAATGGATTTCCAGGATCTTCAGATTCACTCAATCCGTTCCCTCAAAGTTGTCAACCATATTGCTTTTCAAAATTTGAAACCCCCCCCCCCCCACTCAGTCAAAATTAGAGTTTCTGGTTAATTTTTTCAGTAATATGATCAGATGGTTTCCTATGAAAATCATGTGGGTTTAAAATGTCTTGTTTTTTGTCTGACATAATTTGCAAGAAAGGAAATGACTTTTCGCTCAAGTGACGCAAATCATGTTACCACACACTCTTTTAGATATACGCAGATGCACTTCCGTGCCGGTGTGAACCTGACTCATATCCTCAGTGTGTAAATCAGCTCAATGTAGTGCTGACGGAAAATTTTCGGTTTTAGCCATAATCAGAACATCTGAGTATCTTCAGCTTAACTGTAAAAAGCCTCACCTGGGGTTTTTAACCAACAAGGACTTGATGAAGTCAATGGCCAGGGAGGAGATCCCCTCAAACGTGTCTTGCGAGTAGTCGATGTTGACTTGGGAGATGTTGAGAAATGTCTCCTGCTTGTTGTCACCCAGAAAGGGTGATTCACCAGTCAACATGACGTAGGTCAGGACCCCAATACTCCTGCAGAGGAAGAAAGAAAGGGAAGGAGTCAATAAGGCAATTTGTCATGTTTGAGAGTTACAGAATGTTTTACAACACAACAGATGTGGCTGTCTTCCACTGTGCTGTGGTTATACATTAATTAACCACTCAAGGATGTGATAAAGATGATTTGTGGTCAAAGGTCTAGACATAAAAAAGGATATTTTGTACATTAGGGAGGTGATGTCATTGTCCTGAATATGTCTTTATTTCCAGAAGTACTAAATGAAGCCTGCATGGCAGAACCATTTCCACTGAAATGAGTGGAAATAGTCTCATTAACTGCAGTAGCACACTCACCACATATCTGTTGCAGTGCTGATGGGTTCGTAGTTCAGGATCTCTGGTGCTGCAACATAAACACATGGCCTGTGTTAGTCATGATAAATGATGACACTCAAATTGAACAGACACAGGTGATTGTGGGGATTTAAGGGCTGAATGCAGGACTCACCCACATACTCTGGGGTACCGAGGATCTCTCTGACTTCTGTGATACTGTCCATGCGTCGGGACAAGCCAAAGTCCACAATGCGAATGTCCCCCAGAGGTGTGGCACAGGTCAGCAAGATGTTTTGTGGCTGGAGAAAGTGAACAACAGATTAGATGGAGTTATGTTACATAATGACTAATGATGATTCAAGAAGCTTGAGGTTTGACATCTGAACATCTTTGACATTTGAAATCCACTGATTACAAGCTAGTGTGAATGAGTCAAAGCATTTCAGGTAAATGGCTGCAAGAGGATTTCAAGTTTGGTCAGCATCCAGCTGCTCCTCTGAGCTCAGATCATCCACTAAGCCAATCAGACAAGACTGAAAACAGGTAGGGTATCCCTGCCAACTAGCTATACTGCTCCAGGGTTGGTGTGTACAAATACTTCAGTGTGCGTACAACTGTGCTTAATTCTGGGTCAGGCTCACCTAATCCCAGACTTGGTTGGAACATCTGAGATAAACAGAAGAGGAAAATACAGACTAGCTCTCAGGCATGGGCCATTATAGTCCATCACACCACAAGAGCAGCTAAATAGTGCATGAGATTCACCTCTTGAAAATACTTAACCACACAACTTTATTATTATAGGCCCAAATGTTTTACACAAGCAGTACTCTTAAACAGAGCACTTTTTTTTGTATTGCAAGTGATCATTTTATCCAGAACATGTGCAACACTTTCATGACTTATTCATTTTATAAAATCATTCTGGCTCATATTATATGAGCAAAGAGAAAACAGGTTAATTTGTGAGATACTTATGTAAATAATATCCTCAATGGTAACTGCCTTGTAACCTCAGAGCTTAATAAAGAAAACATGATAGTTCAGACAGGTTCTTTTACCGACTGATTTCTTGTGGGAACTGGGTTGTGACACGCTGAATGGGCTGAGGTTACATAACAGAAATAATATCTGCCTCAGTCTGCTTCTCGGGGGAATAGGCTGTCCTATATCGCCATATAATCTTTCAGTGTGCTTACTTTCAAATCCAGATGCACCACATTGTTTCGATGCAGGAAGGCCACTCCAGTCAGGATCTGCTTGGCCAGCCGGACCACATCTTTCTCTGTGAAGGCTTCGTCATTGTCGGCAACGCATTGGTTGAAGATTTCACCACCGTCGGCGCTGAAAGGAAAGCAGAGGAAGGAAAACTTAGAAAACAAAACAAGGATAAGATGAAAAGAAAAGAACTGTACGTGGATAGCCACCCAGTGAAGTTTAGTTTGGCCGACCTTAATTTTTTTATTATTCATTTTAACTTGTCATAATAAATTGCCTCTTAAACTGAACAAATACACCCTTCCTTTCATTTTTAATCACACAAGTTGACAATGGCAAATTCCAGCTGATCCCATTAGCACAATTTTTGTGAACAAACCCAAAGTAATTTCCACTTTCTTTAAAATTACATAACACCCCGTCTCCTTGTACTTTGGCTTGAAAAAACAAAGTTCATCCACATCAACAGACCAAGTCCAACATGATTCAATATAATTTTTGTTACCCCGCCTCTGTATGTACCTTCCACTTAACAGGAATATTACTGGAGATAAGAATGGTCATATCAGTTTACAGCAGGTTCAGATAAGGCTTTATACAGCCTGATATGCTGCAAGTTCACATACTAAATCAAAACAGGGGAAGCAGTGGCAAACAGTGGCCAACTTATCAAAACCTAAATATTTTCTTAAAGTGAAAAAAGAACAGATTTAAAGCTTTAATATGGTCAGATAATGTTAATAAAGGGTGGCAGAGGAGTAGTGTCAGGTTGGTAACTAGATACTGCCTCCGCCTGCATAGTTTCTTTCTTGTTCTCTCCAATAGTACAAAGGGATTGTCCTTTTTTGGAATTAGTAATTAGACAACTCAGTGGTGACTTCTCACATTTTTGGGAAAGGGATAGTCAGATTCTTGCCTGATCTTGCTGTTCTTGTGTAACAACATTAAGTAAAGTGGAGTTAAGTGGTAGATTTACATTGGATGCTCCATCAGTCAGATCAATGCCTGGAGCTGACAGTTCACCCAAAAAACTCAAACCATGTGTGGGGGATTTAGATGGTGCACACATGCTTTTCATCTTCAGAGGAAAACTTTTGTGACCAGGCCCTGGGCATGTCTGTTACATAACCAGCAACACCCAATCCCCCTTTAGCCTCCTAACCATGCACCCTTTACTATCCTCAGCTGTGAAAATAGCACTCGTGTTTTTTTGGATTTCGAGGATATCCGTCATTGGTCCATATAATCTTTTTTTGCTCCTAGAACCAAATACTTGACCTGCCACCTACCTCACTTGTTGCAAAAATGCTCAATCCCACCTTATGACCCCTAAAGAGTTTAGAAGCTCTCAACTCTGCACACATGTATAATAAATGCAAACAAACCTAGTATTAGTGTTTACCTTTGGGAGAGCAAATGAGAGACATATGAGTGTAAATAACAGAGGCCTTTGATTATTTGATTTTAGTGTTGAAAAGTCCTCATATCTCTTCTCTGAATGGACTTGAACTTGAATCTGTCAATTAGACAGAGGCGTTGAGTGACCTGTTAGCATTTACTGTACCTGTCTTAACAATTAAAGGCTTGAAATGACGAAGCATTACAATTGTTTCATTAAGCTGTCAGTATAAGGCCTGAGAGGATTTAAAATCTTGATAAAGACCATCTTGTTTTAGTTCAACAGATTGTACATATCGTGGCCAAGCACTTAAGAATGATCTGATACTTCCCTGAAGTCTAAATATGGGCTCCATGGCTCCCTACTTCCAAGAGTTAATGTACTCACTACCTCAGCTTGTAGGCAGACATCCTCCCCTGCGCTGACACGCAAGTAAAAACCTAATGTAACCAACATGAGTAAAGTGAAGGCAGAGTGAAGCTAAACAACCATTTGAAGACAAGAGCTGAGAACAGATGAGCTTCAAACTCTGAATAAGGAGATGTTAAGTGGGAAAGAGGCAAAAGTATTTCTCTATCTTTAAGCGGTAAACCAAGTCAACCTCATTTTACATCAGCAGGAGAAGCTATTTGGTCAAAGCCCTTCTTGGCTGACCACCAAACCGGGCGCTCATTCATTGACGTCACCTTAACAGCACCCTGTCAACCAGTTTCCACAAGCCTAGCCTGTCTGTTGGCTACATTTTCTAGACAGCACTTATACTCTACTATAGTCTAATTAAAGAGTGGTGAGGTCATGAGGGCTCTGGGTTAGGTTAAATGCATGTAGATATTGAAATTAAAATGGACATAAAACATGGCAAAGTTTTCTAAACAAAAAAGAAATGGAAAAAAAAAAAATCAAAATTAAGTTATGCCGTAGCGGGGTAATCATGTGGTGAACCTAAATGAATTTGATTCTTGCAGTGTGTTGGATTTAGAAAAGATGCTGTCAGGAGTGCGCAATGAGCTTGGAGCATGTGTCAAGCAAAAACTTGTGACATCAACAGGAGGGTAAAGGCATGAATAAGATGACTTGATGCTGAGAGTTTAATAAGATTCATGAGGAAGATATTGTTGCAACTTAATAGGCAGACAACTCATTTAACTTTTAAGAACATCTGACATTTAAAAAAGGAAAAACATTTATTGGTTTGGCTGCTATTCCTGTTGTTGTGACGCATTAGGATCTTGATTCGTTTACCTGCAGATGTAACCTCATATTTTAACTTAACCTTGTATGTAGCTAAAATGGATTTATTGCTTGTGTATAGAAACCAAGAAATTAAGGACTATGCTGTGCACAAAATGGGGTTAGACTATCAGATGGTCACAAAGTTGAAGAGTTGCATTCATTTCTCATCTAGTGCCCATCTCTCACTTACGCTGAGGTTTTCGGGAACTAGATGCACGCTGGGGCGACACTTTAAATGCTAATCAGAATTCTAAGTCTCGCTTCCATTTCTCTGACATTACTAAGGAAGTGGTTGTGGCTATATGAGAAGAGTGTATGTGTTTGTAATATACCAGCGCAGTGGTGTGCTACTTCTGGGAGCATTGCTTGCTGCTTGCATTGAAACCCACAGGAAATGGAAAATGGTTTGCAATTCTTGAAACTCATGCTGAGGTCAGTCAGTTTGAAGATGCAGTTATTCACAGCCTCGCTCTCTTTTTGTGAGTGCTGCTGCAACTTTTACACCACAACCCTAACAGCATGAAGTGACATTTAAAACCAAGCTCTTTAAATGCCAAAATATTATAACCAATGCATGAACAGGCTGCTTAATTATTATGCTAAAAGACTCAGCGCTGCTCCATTTGGCTGCCAGAGACGATCTTGGACCGGTGTCAGCTGACCTCCTGCTATGTTTTCTCTGCAGGCATGCAGGGGTGAACTGTGGTGCTACTTCCCCTTTCACACTTCAGTCAGAGGTCAAACACAGCCCCCCAGCCCCCCCACAGAGAGGTCTTTGTTCTGCAGAAGCATTCCATGTCTGCAACGGGGATGACTAGCAAGAACTCGGCAGGAGAGATCTTCCTGCCTGAGTAGCGAGCAGTTCAGGGACAGGGTCAGGAGAACGAGGTTCAAGCATAATTGCCCTGTGTTATCTCTCTGTAATGAGGCAAGGGAGGTAATTAAGAGGCTAAGTGTCCTTTCCAAATCGTAACTAGATGGCATCATTAGTGCAGTCAGAGTACACTTGGTGGATATGCATGATGTCATTTAACACCCAACCACAACAGACCAGAGCCAGACAGCCAGGATGACCTTGCTGGGTCAACAAGCAGCTCGACTCAGCTGCCGGCCAGTTCACCTACATTTTGGCAACATACTGTCTGTCTGAGCAACAAGTTCTCACAGTGAGGTCTGACTGACTCATTTGTAGCTAAATGTTCACACGGTAAGCAGGCTGCAGTTTTGCCACATCAGTATTTAAAGAGGCGGTTACTGACAGTTATTTAGCATAACTAGGATCTGAGGTGTTGAGGCTTTGATGAGACTAGTATGAAACTACAGAGAAAGCGAGGATTTCCATTTAGGGCGAAATCATGTAACAATAGCACAACCCTATGCATTTTACAAGTGTGTATGTGTTTTTGAGGTGAGAAAGATCTGAGTGACATGCAGCTGTGCGCTGAGCCAACAATATCTCTAACCTGTGAAGTAAGTAGGTTTTGTTTGTAGGTCAGACCAATGAATCGAATAAAAAGCTGACAATTCACATGAAAACACCAAAGAATTGACATCACCATGCAAAATACAGGATGTTGCATGACCTGTATGCAAGATTTGATGTGAGGTTTCCCCCAACTAATTTCCATGAAAAATAAAACTGTGCTTATTAAGTTATTAAGTGGACCTGAATTACAGTATTAGGAAGTTCTCTGAAAGCCAAAAGTTTTGTGTCCTCACATACCTCAGTAATTCTGCATAAGAAAAACTGATGGAAAGTTTTTAAAAGGGGATGATTAATGTATTTTCATCTGCCTAGTAATTTAGCACCAAATCATTTTATCCTAGTTTTCCTGGCATGGCTCAAACACCAACAAGTGAGGAAAGTTTAAAAGGCCACTTAGAGTTCCATCATCAATTTTCTTTGCTCCTGTGGGTAGTGAAAGCTGAGGCTGTGTGTGTGCACGAGGGTTTGAACACAGACAAACTTGGGAGAGACAGACGGGGGAGACATAGCTGTTTTGAGTAAACTTTTCATGCCTTTTTTTTTGTTGTTTCTGTAATGTCTACTGTCTTACCATTCCAGAACGAGGATGATTTCGGTGCTGGTCTCATAAACCTCGTGCAGTGCCACAACATAGGGGTTTGACTTTGCTGACTCCAGCACGGCAATCTCGTTCAAGATGTCCATGCGGCAGTCCTCGCCCTTCCGTCGCTTTCTCAGGAACTTGGCAGCATACTGCTTCCCCGTTGCCTTCTCAATGCACTTCTTCACCACCGCAAACTTTCCCCTGGGAAACAAAGAGGGGGGGAAAGAGAGAGAGAGAGAAAGAGAGAGAGTGATTAGTGAGGAGGCAGAATAATCACAACCACATTACTGGCTTTTCAAAAATAGTTGGACTGAGATGGTTCTGTTCTGTATGCAAGTAGCCATTGGGACCACTGGATCAAATTTAGGTCAGTCAAACTGCAGTAGAAGAAAAGCTGAAATTACTGGACAAGCCAAAGACAGTTAAAATGCCATGAGGTGAAACCTAGATTACAGTGCAAGACGTTTGGGAAAAAGCCCGCCAACTGGCCACGAGTGCAACACTGTAGGCGAGGTTAAAGAACAGTTAAGAGATAAGAAGGTTAAGTGGCATCATTTGAACATACAAACACTGCTATTGACCACTGATATGCTTAGCTGAAGAGACGTCATTAGACATTTAGTAGAGACCACCCTTCTCTTACTTGTTCCCTAGCATTTAGGAGGGTCTGACTAGAGGCAGATAAGGCTGACAGTTTTGGCAAGAGCTCCCGAACAATGGGCAGGGACCTGATAAGGCTAACACAACTTTATAGATCAAGTAAACACAAAGAGATTCAAACTGCACAACCTCAACACTATCATTAATTTTTCTGCATCTACCCTGATGAATTCATTGAGTGGTGTTAAGGGTCAGCTGTGGGTGTGGGCAGGATGTCCGACGTGTGCAGAATTGCCCCTCTCTGTCAAGCTGACCACAATCACTAGCTGTCCCTCTTGGGATAATAATGCGGCCTTGTTCACTTCCTTTTCTTCACAGCTGACAGCAGCGGGGACAAATGGAATTGTGTTGACGCCTCCGCCCAGCTCCTTGGCCGGAGTCTGTTTCTCTTTTGACAGTTGTACAAAAGCTGACCAGTCGGCTAACACAGCAGCCGCCCCCCCAAACCAGGACCACCCACCTGACCGGGGCTGGGTAGGCCAAGCAGGGGGTCACTGCTGCTACAGTCAGGTTGGAGCCACAGCATACTAAAATGGATACTGTAACCTTAACAAATATATCCAGCTTAATGACATTCCCATGCTTTGTGGACCACACAATATAGATACACTGCAGACAGTTAAGGAAAAGTGAATAAAGGATGTGAAAAGATTACTGTGAACTGGACAGCATCTGAATGAAGTGGCCAAGTCGGAAAGGTCCAGTCAGCATGGTGCCAGACTTTTTCCCACACAACATTACCCCAAGCCTGCTCTGCTGTGGACCAAAAACAGCAACTGTTCTGGCCGGAGACTGGTTCTGTTTTGGCTACCACCCCGACACTGTGAGGCCCGTTCCCTCTCTCTTGCTGTTTCCCAGTCTCACATAATGGTGACAACTCATTGTTCAGAATGAAAAGGCAAAACCCGTCAGAGCCTTTTCATCCTTAATTAGCCAAGTTCAGAGAAGCTCACTGTGGGCTGGGAACTACATATGGGGTGAAAAGAAATGACCGCTGGCCACGGAAAGGAGCAACAAGAAGTCTTTTCAAAGGCTGACAACAGGTCAGAGGTTACTAAACTCAGCCATCTTCCATCTTCAAACCATGCACAGAACCTGCTGGTTATACAGTCCTTTAATGCAACAACATCACAGCTCTTTCATGTAATATTTCACATATGAAGTATTTTCTGCATGACAGCTGGATCTGTTATAGAAGAAAACAAACTACCACTAATGAAGGGTTTTTAAACATCATGTCTGGATCCACAAATACAATTATGCGGATCAAACAGCTCATTTGCAGGGTTACTCTCAGCAGAATTGATCTGAAACTCATCTGTCATCAATCAATTTTACTGTGAAATGTTAAACTAATTCTTTTTCTCTCTCTCTCTCTCTCTCTTTCTCCTGAGAGCTGGAGATGGTGAAAATTTGATTGAAAATTGGTTTCCTGTGGAGTCTGCGTTTTGTCTCCCTCAGCGGGTCACTGACTCATGTCTGAAGTGCAATGACAAATGACAGCTCTCATAGCTCTCATTTGCCTGCTTCACAGACAAACAGACAGACACACAAACACACACACACACACACACACACACACACGGGTTCATGCTTCCTGCTTTCGAGTTGGCCGCAACATATTTTTGTGCCCAGTTCTGCAGGGGGCCAACACTCAAAATGCAAAGCTTGAAGATTAGAAGGTCTTAAAATAAAGCTAATGAGCCTTATTGTTTGTTACAACTTGAAGAGAGCTTAAACAACTACAGGAAAAATCAAATCAGGCACCAACAAGTTATAATATGGTCAACATCCTTCCTACTGTACAAACTATATAGCTGAACTCTTGGCATGCAGCGCTATGTACATTCCTTCCCTTAATACGATTATGAGGCCTGATCTCAGGATGTCATTGGGTCAAAGTCATGGGAAGAGAAGGGGAGGAGGATGAAGGCTGAGGAAGAGTGGCTGCTGTGCCCTACACTTCACAAACTGCCTCCAGCCAGACTCCCCACAGGTCCTGGCTGCTGTCCCAGGACGTCTCAGGGTGTTTGACAAGGAAAACTGGCTGCCACCAACTGACTCTTTATTTAGCCTGTCCCAAACTCAGCAGAGGAGCAAACTTGCAGTAAAAAAAGAGGAGTTATGGAGACAGATGCAAAATTGGCACAAGGAGCAATCAGACAGCTGTTACATTAAGTTGAATCCAGTAAGTCCTCTTTGGCAGCTAGTCTTAACTCAAAATGATTTTGGGTGATAAGTCATTATTGTGTGGCATATTGGGCAATCTCTGCCTAAATACCACTGGAATGTGCACTTCAGTGTCTGAGTCCGCTTCATTAAAAGTGACCCGCAAGCAAAATGCATTCAACTGGAGAGAAAGAAAGACAGAAGGGGGAGAAGTGGATGATGCTAGATGGTATATTTTACGCTGCATCTTCCGAGAAAATGGTACAAAACATGAAAACTGTCTTAAGTCTATACTCCATATGAGTAATAATTTACTTTAAAAGTGTGTAAACAAGTGTCTCCAAAAGCTGCTAGAGTCATTTTCTGTTTTCACATACTGTTCTCTCATTAGTCTGGGTGCTTTTTTTGTCATGTCATATATTTTGACTCACTCAAAATATATGTTAAAACCAATACTTAAATTCAGCTCATGGTGTTTTACACTTTCACCACCTCATGCAGGAGGATCTACTAGACCACACAGGTGGGCACAAACAAAACCACAGGGCTATGAATTTAAACCCAGACATCATTATCATGCTTTCTCTTCTTTGAGCTGTGTCCTTTGATGGCCAATGCAAATTCATAATGCCAAAAAACTTTTATGGCCCTTGCATCTTCACATAACTTTAGTTTTCAATCCAAGACGCACAAAAGCGCATTGCCATTGCACGTCCGGGGTGCCAAATGCGCAACTACATCTACAGCCCCCCCCCCCCCTCCCCTCTCTCTAAAAGATGGTGTGAGAGATTGGAAATGTTCAATTAACACGCTTAACGTTAACAAGTGCATAGAGTAAATCTAATATGATTACCCGATTAACATCAGCTTATCAGTGCAAATTCCATTTAGCCGGCACACGCACACAGATTCATTTCTCATCAATGAATATACTGGAAACAATTTACGCAAAGAAAACACATTTACCTGCCCAGCTCTTTACCGACCAACTCGTAATTGACTGCAAACGGGTCAGCTCTTATCCTCGTGTGGATTTTTGTCACGATTCCGTTCCTGTTCATCCTTGCTGAAGTCGTGCTTGGCATGAAAAAAAAATCTCTTTCACCAAAAACAATTCACAAAAAAGCCCCACAAAAATTAACAAAAGAGGAAGAAAAATATGGTCCGATCAAGTAAAGACTCGCATGATAAAAATGGTCGTTTAGAAGCCTATGCGAGCTGTGGAGAGAAACCACCGGGAAATAAATCCAGGTTAAGCGCGTCCCAAACAAGAGAAGATGCCCTGCTAGAGTGTTACACAGTCGGTGTGGTAAATTGGTTTGAGTGCTACTACACATTCCTCACAATAAACTCCTCGTCCTCGCCCGCCCCCTGAGCTGACGCGGACGCTGAGCAGCGCAAGCCAATGAATAATGTTGTAAGGCTTCAGATCCGTCCTCTGACTTGACTTCAAGCTGGCAGTGGTGGTGGTGGTGGTGCGTTCAAGTGACAGGCATTTTTAGTAGCGCAGGTAAACAAACACATTTATCATTGTTTTTGAGTGCAGCAGTTTTTATGATGATGATAATTTGTAATTATAAATTATGGTGATGATTAAACATGATCAGTCCTAAATATCAACTGAAAGGTGATTAAACTACTGTGCACTTTAGTCCCTCATAATCTACAGCAGGCTATTTGTTATGATGTACAGTATCGGTTTAGAGTTGGCTATTTACCAGGCTTAAATGGTAAACTGTCACCAAAACAGTTAAGGAAAGACTTAAAAATCTATTTGCTAAGACGTATTAATGAGACATTTGAAATGATAATCTTACCTCAAAGTTTTATGTCTTGATTAACCCTTTCCCTCTTTTATTTTCTACCTACTTACTCCCAATTTTAAGAAATATAAACATGTTCAGATTCATATAGCCTTCATACACATGCAAGCTGGCAGTGGTGTGTTCATGTGACAGGAATTTTTTGGTACATGTAAACAAACACATTTATTATTAGGTTCAGTTTATTAGTTTTTATTATGACTTATAATAGATTAGGTTTATGATTAAACATGAACATTCAGCAATAGAAAGGAGATTAAACTACTGTGCACTTTATTCCCATAATCTACAACTGTCTATTTGTTATGATAGATAGTATCGGTTTAGAGTTGTTTTTTTCTCAGCCTTAGGAAAGAATTAAAATATGTTTGGTAAGACTAATTAATGAGGTATTTAAGTGATAACCTAACCATAAACTCGTCTCCTCCTTATTACTAACCCTGCATGATACAGTCCTACTCCCTGTTATATAGGGAGGTGAGGGAGGTATATTCATATACATCCGTAGCACTTGCACTCCCAAAAATGTAAGGCATGTTTGACAGTTTCTGTTTTCCTGCTACTTGTTTTGGGCTTGGCTGTACTTCAGTTGAGTCTTGACTTTTTCACACATAGCCTTCATCATGAATGCAAAGCTGCCCTTGACTCCATGGGAAATGTGTCACCTAACCTCCAGGGGCTTGCTGCAGCTAAAACTGTGAAACTGTGAAGCTATTAGGAAGACAGAGGCCCAGACTGACCCCAAGCATACGTCACACACATACACTCACACACACACACACACACCCGCACACACACACGCACACGCACACACACACAAAGCAAATCATCTCCAGCTGAGAGTCAAATCCCACACGATAAGGAACTGGTGGTAGAGGTTATGGTCGTAGCCCTGTGTAAGGAGGCAATATCAACCAGCGTCACACGTTTTCCTTCCTCAAATGGTTTGTTTTACCCAATAGCCAGACTCATGCTATCAGTCATTGCCATCTAGAGCTATATTTGATGATTATATCTCTGTATTTATTTTAGAACAATTGTAAAATCTATGAAATCAACCAAAATCATTGCTGACTAGTTTTTGTTGTTGATGGAATAATAGGCTACTTAATTTTCATTATCAGTTAATCTGCCAGTTGTTTTCTCAGTTAATGTATCAATGGTTTTGGCTAATAATTGTCAGAAAATAGTGAAAGATGCTTGTCTATTATCCAATGAGTCCATAGTGACATCTTCAAATGTCTCATATTGATTGATCAACAGTCCAGAATCCAAATATATTCAGTTTATCATCATGTATGACAAATAAAAGCTTCAAAACCTTACATTCGAGAAACTGAAACCATGTTTGACTTAAAGAATGAAATGAATTTTCAATTATTAAAAAAAGTTGATGTTTAATTAATGAATCGTTCCGCTTTGCTTGAAGAAGGGAGAGGCTCATACTAACCTGTATATTTCAGGTTTCTAAATGAGGAGATTTGTTCTGCCTTGAGGAAAGAGAGGAGAAAAAGAGGAGATGACAGGATGACAGGTCCTTCTGTACTGGTTTTATGGCCCACGGCTTAGCACATTGCCGGTGGTTGATCACATGCCCTACATAGCTGTTATCTAGCACACAGTGAAGGATTTGTCCTTTCTTACCATACCAAAGCTAATTTTGTTGCCACAAACAGCAACTGATTTAAAAGAGACCTATTGAGACAGGACATTCCTCAAACACTACCAAGTCATTAGTATCCAGCGACAAGGTTACATAACCTGTTATGCCTCCTCAAATTGTTACCTTAAGTCCTAGCAGGCCCACTCTGAAGCCATGACCCTCTTTCTCTGCCAGCCATCCCATTAAAGCCAGGGTCAGAGGTCAGAGGAGCCACGTTAGTGAGGGAGCTCTACCCGGCCCTAGAGACCTAATGAAAACACATACCAGCGAATTAGCCTGCCAGCCTGAAGTTTAGCTAACATAAATATGAGAAGTTCAGCCATGACCTGGGGACCACGAACACTTTCCGAGCTGCTGGAACACACTGTCCTAGTCATGACTGGGTCAGAAAACACAGCTCTTGTTTTTAACAAGACCTCGGCTGTAGTGTAACGGTTGGATCCGTTCCAATAAAGTGTTTAAGATATGGATCTGACTGACGTAAAGGATATATGATATGTTAAATGTGAAATTACGAGGTTAAATTTTCTTGAAACTGTGAAACAAGAAATGACTTTCATTCCAGTCCAATGACTGCATCTTCCGTTCATTGTGGCAGCGGGCATCTCACCATCATGCAGGACGGGTAATCAGAGGGGCAGTCATTCTTACAAAGGGCTGCTAAAGAGCCAGCGGAGGTAAAAGGTTGGGTGGTGAAGGGGCTGGAGCAATCTGGTGTTAAAGAAGTGACCATTGCCGGATCGGGTACACTATTAAGCGCTCTTATGACTCCCTTAGGTAAATGTGTTAGAGAGACAGACAGTCTTTTGTCTACATTTTCAAAGATGTCCTTTCTCTCCTCTCCTTTTTGTTGCCGATGGGCGTGTAAAAAGAGAGGGGGGGGGGGTGTTTCTCATTATGTAAGTGTTTTTCTCCCGTGACTCTGTGACACAGTGTTGTTAAATGTTTGCTTTATGAGTCTGCTCGGAGGCCCGTGGAGTCATGTTAAAATATCCTGATAACATCCCAGACTTTTTCCTCTCTGTTTGAAAGACCACAATGACCTGTTTCCATCCACTGCTTATAACGCTCAGGCCATATGAATGAAGAAGTATGCCATCAACCAGGACTGGCAAATGTCTGGTTTATGAGGTGTCCTTTCTAGACAATGTTCAAAGAAATAAGCATAGAATAAAATCAAACAGCTTTCACTGAGTCTATTTGAGTCTCTCACTATTCCCCCTTTCCTTTTCTCTCCTTGCTTTGCTCCATCTGATAGCTTTACAGGCAACATTTCATGAGAATGATAAAGCCTTCCACATTTTTCAAGGAAATTTGCCCTGTTAACAACATCTAAAAGACTACATCTACAAAATTGCTGAATGCTGAGTCCCTCCAGAGCATGATTGCTAGCTGTCTAAATTATCTGTTTATGGTTCTTAGTTATAAACCATTGTTTATGCAGAAAGAGGCTTCTGTTTAATGAATGGGTTCAGACTCAGGAGGGCCACTTGGTAATCTCACCTCAGCTGATAAGTGTTCCCTGTCTTCTTTGGACGCTTGGGCATCAATACACATCTTATCTCTTGCATCGTGTTGTGCAATTTGTAATTAAGAAGCAAGTGATGTTTTGGCAAAAAAAAGCTCCATATCTCTGCAAGACCAGACACTAATTTGCTTGGTTGGATAGCGTGCATGTCACCATTTAGAGGGTTAGAGCGTACTAACAGAAGGCTGATTTAATACATGATGTCATTCTTTCATCAACTCTATAAATCATTGGTGCAGTGGTGTAATGATGGTGGGTCTAGGTCACACACTAGTGTGATCTCTAATCTGTTTGCGCTGACCTCAGTGTAAAGCAGTCTGAATGGAGCAGCAAAGGTCTCACACCTCATAAAATTAAACAGCCCAATAGCTTTGGTTGATTTAGATGCTTAACAAACCACCCACGTCTTAACTCCTTCTCTTTCCCCTACTGCTGGTGTTTCTGCCACATCAACTACTGTGGTTAACAAAAAGCACAAACATCTTCTCAGTGGGTTCCTAAACATCAGTGCTGGAAGTCATTCACTTCTAGACGGCAGGATGACGTGCACAGCTGACGCTCGACCAGTATTTAAAGATAAGTTCCTAATCCTTTTGGCAACAGAGGAAAACACTGAAGGAGGGATAAAAATAAGACATCAGAATAGGCTCCAGATCACTTTGCCTTGTTTGTAATCTAAAAACAACACATGGCAAACGGGCCTGGAGACAAAGTGTGGCCTTTGTGAGAATCCTCTCTGTGGATTTCAGTCGGTCACACTATTTTATCATGTGTGGTGGAGTTGAATACTCTAATTAAACAGTCCTCCATGATGTGGGAGGAATAAAAAAAAAGATCTTAAAAAAGATAATGTGTGTGCACATGAAAGGTCTTTTTTAAATGAATAGTCAGCATGATCTGTTTATTTCACTGGATTAAAACACATCTGCAATTTCAGATTAAATCAATTAAACTGTAGGTTAGATGATTGGTGGTATATTACTACATGTTTACTTCTTCTGTGTGCTTTGAGGATGAGTATATTCCTTCACAGTTATTTAATTGATCCAACCAAATCCAGAAAAAATAAATAAACTGGTGTGAACAAACATCATAAAGTGTGACTGTAACCTTTGCAAGTAAGTAGCACTTTTCCAGACATACGTATATGGCTTTAGAATTGACTTTTGAATTATAGCATGTGAGTATTTAGTCTCATGTCTGAGAAAGTGACATAATTAGCAGTAGTTGAGAAAGAGTGGATGTTTCTGTATGTAATCATTTGTCGTCAAGTCTTTCAACAAACAGGCCACTGCCTCTGTTTCAAGCTTCTGTTTGAGAAAAAAAAACCCTGATGTCTTAAATGAGAAAGTGAACATGTTTTTCTACTCCTCTCGATCCCACTGGAGCCTCATTTATCAAATTCCTTCCTCTGGGCTTACATGATGTACCCCTCTGATTACAAATCAGCCAACAACAATACTCTGTTTGACACCCTGCAGTGCTACAATGAGCAACTTCCAGTCAGTGCTCAGTGTGCTAATATTTTCAAAGAGGTAACATGTATGGATGTTAATCACATTTGAACAGCTGGTTTTGGTTCATCTCTCCTGACCATGATGTTCAGGATAAATGCAACAGATGGAAACGAGTGAGGAAAGACAAAGTTGAGCACTGGGAATGCTTGTGTTTAAATCTCAGACCCATTGATTGCAGTGGAAATCATGAGTGTGAACTGCACACTTTTTCTTGCCCACAAATATGAAATTAGCTTTTAACAGACTGCAGTTTCAGTAACTGATTTGTTTTCTTCAAGCTGACACTGTGTGGGTTGATGCAGAACAGATAGCAATGCACACAGGAAGAGAGGGATGAGACAGAGACAAGATGAAAGCTGTTCTCAGGTAGACGCTTTACAGACGTTTTGCCACATCCTGCTTTGCTCTCTGGCAGCGTGTGACCTCCCAGTAAGGAGGAATTCATAACTATAGTTGTACGCACGTCTGCTAGACGGTGTTTGCACATAAATGCAGTGATTGTGGTAGAGTGCTTATTTCCTTCAGGCAGAAGAAAGAAAATGCATAAACATGTACAACACAGGCAGATGATTTAGGACGACTTGGTGTAAGTGATACTGTGACAAATGCTAACCATGCAGCACTATATTCAGGATAACGTATCACATCATCTTTTCATCTTTCTCAACAAAGTGTAAAACAGAGGAAGCATATTGTTGAGCTTTGTCTGGTTGATTGCACATGCAGGAAATTTCCAAAATAGCTACATGCAGATATAGATATTACACCACCCTAAATGCTGTTGTGGGGTGTGGGCATCAACAGATGCAGCCAGGCTTATCCATTGACAGACACACAGGACAGACCAACTTAGAAACTGAAAGGGTTTTCTCAGCTGTTGCTGTGGGTTGCTTCTGTCTCCAGTCTCCATCCCCCCTCACAGCTACATCATTGTCTCATCAATCCAACAACAGGCAACTTAAAGCCTTTTCACCGCCCCATTCATGCCTTATGTCTACATAATACTCACATCATTCAGGCAGTATCTGATAGGATTAGCAACAACTTTAATAACAGAGGTCTTGCTAGACCTGATGAAAAATGCTTGCCAACACAGTCCTGCACCCGTTGCCATCCATCAAAAGCTTATCTGTGTGGGTTGGTTGGAAAAACAAATTACTGTTGTCTCAGGGACTGGGGCTCGACGACATGCAAAAATAAAGTTGTAAAAAATAGCAACTGCTGTCTGACACCCGTAAACACAATTTCATTTCCCAGCAATCCGTGACAGATGAGGCGGAGGAGTTCAGATTTTCTCCTCTGTCTGAAATGGTCAGATAAATGTAAAACTAAAGAATTCCAAAGTGATAGAATAAGAAGTGCCAGTGGATAGAAGAAGGATGAGCGAAGGAAACGGAGGAAATGGGGAAACAGAGAAATCCGTTTGGAATGTCTGACTGAGGAGAGAAATGGAAAAAATGTATTTTAATTGGCAACTGAGCATGTGAGGTGGGGGTGTAAGTATCAAGAAATCGGATAGTCTAGCAGACAGACATACCAGTGAGGGAAAAAAAAAGAAATGTAAAGAAACAAACACAAATTGAAAGGGGGAATTAAGACAATAGAAAGCTCCCATTGGTTTATAGAAAATCTCATAAAGCCCAACACTCCTAAATTAAGAATTGTAAACAGGACGTGTCTGCAAGGAAATCAGCAACAGTCATTTGCTAACATTTCTATGCTATTTGCTGTGGCAGGCTCTCGCCGAGGGAATTTCCTGATCATTTTTTTTAAAGAGGGTTTGTTTCATAACAGAGAAAGGAAATATTCCCCGTAACAGCTATTGGAGATGACAGGCTGACACACAATACCTCTGGGGACAAAAAAACCCCAAAACAACTATTACACCTTCTACCTAAGAATCATGTTTAGCATTTAAAACACCATCGCCTGTCAATGAGCTTATACAGCCTACATAGAACAAATCTAACTGGCACTGTGGGTCGCTGCATTTACACAAACCTTCCTGCTGCTGGGTGACACAGTCCATTGACTCCAGTAACAGCAGGTAGACACGGCCATATGTCATCTGAGGCCTGGCAGGGGTCAAAGGTCAGCTTAGTACTAATGATTACCTGCTGAAGCGTGCTGCTTTGGTTCTCCGTGTTTGTTTGTGTAGCCGTGGTGACAGCGCAACAAGCTGCTACATTAAAACACAAGTGCACGCACGCTTCCCATCGGCACCATGAGCTCAGAATATTCAATGAGAAACAATATTAAGACTTTGAAAACTGTTCTTAAATAAAACTCACAACTAGCCCAAGAGTTTTATGACTTCAAAATCTAAAGAACACTTGATTTTTTTTCCCCCCCAAAGAATAAATCTGTGTGGGAGGAGGAGTTTGCTTTAAACCATAGCCAAGTAAATCTTTAAAGAAGTTAGGCTCGGCGTTATTTCCATTCCACCACCAGGCCATCAGGGAAAGCTTTGTGGTTTTGGTTTATGGAGAGGTCTCAACTTCAAAAGAGGTGAAAGACAGGCAAAAATCATATCATACCTCATAAAACATACAGAAGACCGCATAAGGTAGATTTTAAGAGCTAAAAGGTCATGGCTAGGTACACTGCACCAAATTTGTTTGCTTATGCATAATGTGAGATTTGTGTTTGCCCTTTCCTGTGTGTCCATCCAATGAGGTGAGTAGAGGTCAAAGGTCAGACAAAGCCAATCTTCTATTCTTATTGTGAACAGGTGCAGTGTATAGGCTACTGCAGGAAAACAAGTCCTATGCTTTTGTATGGCACTGTTCTTAATCATTATTATCATTGGTTCTTGTTATTCAGAGTTCCTTTGTCTCTATTCTTGGAAATTGATAATAATAAACTTTCATGGATTTTTATTAGTTTTAGATATATCTTGATATTGGCCAGTGTTGTTCAAGTGAAAATTACAGTGGTGGTAGAGGGTCAGGCAAAATATAGCAATCATCCTCTGGAGACCATGAATATCCAAACCCAGATTCAATAGCAATATGGTCGATTTACTGAGGATGAAATTATTTGTGGACAGAGAACAATCAACAATCAGTACAGTAACAGTACAGTAACACCGATGCAGAAGGCAAGAAGTACACCAAAATGGTGAAATTTAACATATTACAACTCATTTTGTTCCTCAGCTGAATTCTCCTTTTAAGACTATAACTTCCTACAACGCCTCAAACAGGTGAAGTAATGATAAAGTGGGTTCAGACCCTCTCACTTCTTTCGTAAGGAAATCATTTATTCAATATTGTTGAGCGCTGCATGGCTGTGATCTAGTTGCCTGCTACTGTTTTCCTATTTTTTGTTCTCATTCACACTCTCCTCTTATTCACATTCTCCTTTCAGCCTGAATAAATCCAGAGGACAGCGCAAAACTACAATGAACTAAAATGGGAATGTGGCTGCTAATTCTCTTCCATAATATTATATTCTGCTCCCAGTAACCTACAAGACCTCCCAGGGAGAGACTTAACTAAGTACCCTTATGAGTGTGTAAATTTCCACTGGCCTAGCACTCAAGGACCCCACAGCTATGACTTATAGCTCAAGTTGACAGTTAATTCACAGCTATTCATGCGTCCCTTCAGGCCTCTGCTTTAAAACTACTTCCTTTATAATACTACTCAGCTTTTCAGCTGATCACATCACAAATCAGACAACTGACTCACAAACACCAATGAAACATTTCTCAATATACTTTACTCCAACAATCTAATTTTCCGCAGGACGGAATTTGCTTTGGGTGAATAACCCAGAAGTGAACATTTTACACCCCTGTTTTACAGCCCTATGTAGGATTTTAAATGTTAATATAATATCGACCTGTACTGGCAGCAGAACATGTATAAAGTAAAACAAATTGCCCTTTAAATAATATGTAAAGAGTTGGAGGGTGTCCAGATTCCAGTGGTCTGAAGCGACTTGCTCAGGCTGAATGTGAACATAAAATATCCTGTCAAGGATTCAGACTGAGTCAGATTGAGAGCCGCCCTCTAGACTGTCTGTGGCCACACTGAGGGCGAGTCCCCACTTTGATGGGAGACCCACCCCTGACAAGCCCTCCTCTAATTCAAAACCCTGAAACCCCACATATAAAGGCAAGAGTTAGCACCATCTGTTAGGTTTTAACATAATTTTCCTAATAAATTCCAATTATTTTGTCTGAGAATCCGAGTATATGGTTATGGTTTATGTTACTTCCACATATGTTGTCTTCATAATTTGAAATTGTAGTTGGAGCTTCATGTCTGGTCACAAAGCGAAAGCCTCATCACACATCTTCATATTCATTCATAGCCTAGTATTTATTATAGACAGGGCCTCTTGTGTTAACAAGAGAATTGCTCCTTTGTCTGTCTTCTTCATCTATTGAGTAGAGTGTCTGCGGAGGAGAGGGGACCATTGCCATCGTGGAATTTGTTTCATTCGCCTCTCTGGCCATAACTCTGAGCTCAGTGATCGTGTTTCTCACACCCCTCACTCCAGCTGGGGGATAGGAAACAACTCTGTCTGTGACTGTGGTTGTTGGATTGTCGCGTCTCGTGAGAGTTGCGATGGCAATGTGTAGGGACGGCAAGAATGCAGCACCCAGACGCTGGATCTTAAGGAATCCCCCTGCTGACGCAAGGCCAGGCCAAAGAAATCTGCTGCCACATCCCCGTTAAAGTAGAGGCAAGACTGAGACTGAACAAATGCATTAATCAGAGCATACTGTGTGAAAAGAAGCCATAAATTACTGTTACAAAAATAATGTTTAAATGAGGAATATTCATCACACCTGATGACAGTCATTAACCAAAACATATCTACTAAAGTATCTTTATTGAGCAAGGGAAGACAGTGTGCGGGTGTTTCCCTTTTAAATACCATCATTTGACTAAATTATTTGATAAGGTCCACATTTCGCAGGGTGATGACGTTACAATCGCACAAAGTTTATCTCTTCACACAGGAAACAAAAACTCCTCCCACACGAATGAGGGTACAAATCCCATAAAAACTATCACCTCACAAAATCTAGCCTGATATCTCTCTCACGTAACAGTTCTCCAGCACCTTTGATGTCATGTCACCTTTGTGTAGGGTATATTGTTAATGAGGAGAACAGCATATGTCCACTGCAGTATGTGATCCGTAGCACTGATCAAAGAGTCCAGAGACAGATCAGTCATATGATCTGGCTGAATCCACTGTGAAATTCAGACAGCCAGGACACTCATGAATTAAATAAACTCACAAGTGAGCTCTAAGCTTACTAGGATGAGGCCAAGAAGAGTCTTTCCACATTACTTTTCTCCCCTTAATCTCTCACAGAAATGCACATGTGTATTCAACAGTAGATCTATCAGGTGAAAACGTGTGAGTTGATTGCATCCTAATGCCGTCACATGAAGCACAGTGAGTGTAAATATTATTTGGTCATCACAAATGGTTTTCCCATAAAACATACAACATTTATGCCAGCCCTGTCAATTGCAATTTATGGCTTTATCAATGGTTAACAATTTAAATAAAACATTTGTAAAGCTAACTTTCTTTGTCTTTCTTTGTACCCATTGTGTCTGCAGTTATAGATAACAAGGACATGCACAAGGCTAGGCTAAAGTTGCCTTTGCAACAGCCCATCTTTGGCTGAGTTGCCCCTTTGGAGTTAAATAAATAATTTCGACATGTGAACAGGAATTGCCAGGGATTAGTTGGCGACTTGCTTTAGCTCCTGAGTCACAGCCGTCCTACAATTAAACAGCCACATACACTACACTACATGCCAACCTTCAACTCTTTGTATGTATGCCTTTATTAAAATATAGTAAATTAAATGAGACATCTAGAAACAACTCAAATCCGAATCAAACAAGTATGTTAATTGACTGTTTAAGTTCATCGTAAAGGTGCAGGTATGAAGGGCATGAAGGTTATGAGGGTCCGCCCATTGGAACTCCACCCATGGTTTCATACATAAGAATCCTTTCAACCTTCCTGTAATGATCCTAACACATAAAAGGAATGTGAATGTAGGTTCATAACCTGATGTGATGAACAGAAACAAAGAAAAGCTGGTTTGTCAAACTGGCCCATCAACTCAGCATAATGTCCTTATTAGGCTTTTATATCATGGCATTCTCCACACGCCTGCCATAAAGATTGCCACAGACGTCACTCCCAGAAATCAACTTGATGTGCTGTGTTGAGGAAGTCATGGAAAAACCACTTTATATAACCAGAAGCTAATAATCATGCGTTCAGGCTTCTCTCCTCCTACTGATATCTGCTGCCTCCACAGAAGTCAGCTTTCAAAACCCAAATTATAGGCCAACAAGGTCTTATGTAATAATTACTAAGTATGATATATCATCAGCAGAAATATTCACCCCAGATACAGCTGAGTGATGTGTTCGAGTTGGAGGAGTTCTAGTTCCCAGAGGATCACGCAGAGCTGCACGTTTTACAGAGCTTTCTTTTGACCTTTGATCCGTCATCTCATAACCACAAGACAGATTCAGTTGCCGTCTACCAGAACATGTCACCGTGACCCCTTCAGTCTCTGTCATGTCTGTCGAAATGTATCTTAGCCTTTAACCCTCTAGCTAATCACTTTAAAAGACAGCAGTATTTTAAAAGAGAGCACAGTCTGAATATTAGTACAAGAGGAGGAAGAAAATTTCATCCACATTAGCAATAATATGTCAGGGCCATGACACAACAAAACAAGGAGTGATGTGTGATAAGCACGTAGCACCATTTACAGTTAGCTCAATCACACTTCAGGGACTTGGCTCCTGATCTTGGTCATTTTATGCGAAGGAAGTGATGTTGAGAGGTGATAAGAGCCAGATGGTCCTTGGGAATTTCTGAAGTATGCATCCTTAGCTCAGACTGGGATGTTGTGCAGAGTAAATTTACATAATCCACAATTGATTTGAAATTCTTTAAAATTCCCCTGTCGTAATAAATAACTCTCTCTGATGCCAAGGGAGCCAAAAATATGTTAGATTTTAAGAGGCATAATATACTTCTATTTGACATTTTTATTAGCATTAATGGTATTTGACTTTTACTTTCATGAGCACTAACAGAAATATCTTCTATTTTCTGGATCAAACAACAAAACAACAAATGGAAATTTGACTGAAAAATTATGCAGCAGGGTGATTTAGTGTATTGGGAAACCACAGTGTGCTTTCAAAGGCCTACATTCAGGTCAAGCTGTCAGCGAGTATTCACACTTCAGAGATATTTCCGAGCAAGACTCTGAATCCCCTCCAGCAAAGAAGAGAGAAAAAAGAAGAGATGATTATCATGCAAGTAAAATACAGAAATCTACAGAAAGAAACCTACAGTATGTAGTATATTAACTTCTTGCTTATGACCTTCTACGACATTTATGTGGTGTTTCTCCTAATTTAAAACTGTATGCTTGTGTTCTACTCGGCCAATAAGGATTATGTGCGTCTCACAGCAGCAGCTGCCAACAGGCATCTCTCGTGCTTTGAGTATCTCGGACATCACCATACAGGGAGCAACAGTTTGGGCATGGCAGCAGAGCGTGTTGGGCTATCTCTAGCCTCCTATTATCCCAAACTGCTCAGCCGACTTTGTGAAAGCTTTTATGGCTCAGCTCATCCAATTCCACCCACCTTTGTTTTGCCTCATCTCCCAGATATTTGAAAGTGTGTCAAAATGCATTGAAGGGAGCTGTAAATATGACCCTATCAATTCACCCCAGCTGTTTGCTGGTTTGTAGTGACCACAGTGGTGTTACTCTGACAGAACCCCTTCTTTGGTCCTAAGCACATAAGGTTTATATATAGATTCAGAATTATTCATCTAGAGCCATTTCATCCTCCATGCAAAACTGAACCTCTTATGCCCAGCATGAGCGTTGGCATGTTATATTGAATACATGGCCCCCTTTCGTCTCACTGAACAGCCGTTTGTGTGCTATGGAGAGGGAGTGGCTAGTTAGCTTTTGAGTGCATCTCCGCAGCTTACAGGCAGTTGGTAAGGACCCCCCCACTGTGGTCCAAGTGCACTCCACACGTGGTGTAGCAGTGTCAATCCAAGATGACTTGGGGATGAGGTGTACAGGGTTGTATGACGTGTGTCACCTGTGAGGTTAGGCCATGGTTTTACCCAGTTCATGTTCATATTAACTGAGCTGGAATGGCTCCCTACTGCCCTGCTTAAGCGACTGGAATTATAAAGTTGGAGGAGTGTTGCGGTGACTAACCTAGAGGTCTGGCTCAGTGAGGCAGTCTGATGACATGTTGTGGCAGGGTGAACATTAATCAGGTTCAGCCTACTGTACCCATAGAATCCAGTAGAGGGTGGAGTCCTTTACCTATGGCCCCTGCTGCTCCTACGCTATCCACTGAAGTGGTTACTGGATAGAGAGTGGCAGTGAGATGCTGTCTTATGTCTTATATGCTGTGTCAGACACACATAATCATGACACACACATCAGGTTTATCTTTAGGCTTTGCTAAGGCTGTTTGGGTATCTGAAGCGTGACTTCTCGTTTTAAACCTGTTTTTATTTTGTTACTAGGCATGGCTTTTCAAATGTTGCATAAACACCACAGTGTCAGGAGAAAAAACATTGACAAACTAGAACAGGTATGCATGAAATGAAGACAGGCGTCATTTCTTTCTATTTAGGTGTGTGAGTGAAGTATTTGTTGAGGTAATAACAAGGATTAGCTCTCTACTGTGGGAGTGTGGGCATACCGGGCCTCTGCTGAGAGCAGATGACAAAGGGCGCTGAGGAAATATGATCCTCTAAATGCGTCAATTAGAGAAGCAGCTCTCACTGTGATAGGCATGTAGCAGGTTTGCATGCCACAGGTGTAAAACTTGATGTCATTGTGTTCTTAGCCCGTGTGAACTGAAAGTTCAGGTGGTGATTATCCAACCGTGGTATGAAATGGCAATGTAGGTAGTGCTTATATAATTTTCTATGATAAAATTGCCACTAACAGACTGCCAATGTCTGCTCCCTTCAACAAAAAGCTTATGCAGCTACTAAAATGGGAGGGGTATCCTTGCCCAGCAAAAACAAAAGAAACAGCAACAATGTGGGTGCAAGGACAAACTCATATCAGGATAAGACTTAATTATTCAGGCTAAACACAGCACTAAACACTAAACACTGCATATCTTAACTGCAAAGCACACTAATCTCCTTTGTGTGAATTGTATATGCATTTGAGAGGCAGAGGAAGTAGGTTTGGTAAGCATTTGCACGTGAGAACACAGGAAAGAGCTAGAAAAAATAGAGCAGAGGCGTGTGTGGCTGTGAAAATGCAAATGAAAATAAAAGGTTTGTATTAATGTGTTTATGTTAGTGGGAAGGTCTGTGAAGGAAGTCTCACCACTTACTGTCAAGCATGCAAAGGCATTATGTTATGTCTTCACACTTAGTTACAATGTGTCCAGACACAGTTGTAAACAGAGAGTATCCAGGTAACCAGGTAGGTGGAGTGCACCATTGATTGCATCAATGTCTGTGTGCAGGCAAGATTGCACACAGAGAAACATAATTTAGAGGTGAATCTGTGACTGGGGCACTGAGAAAAAAAAGAAAGAGGAAGAGAAAAATGTGAGGGCAAAAATAAGACAGTTTGGAGAACTGTTCCAAGTGAGAGTGATAGTGTGAAAGCAGGCCTTTTTTTCTGCTGAGAACTCTATTTGATATTGGGTAAATACCAGCATGACTGAGTCACTTGCCATGCCCCAACAACTCCACCCATCATTTCATCTCACAGGTGGGGTACTGATGCATGGAGTGCCTGGCATTCTCCGCCTGCTGTACCTCAAGCAAAGAGACTGAGTGCCAAGAAAGAAAGGATGAGACATTGGAATGTGTATGACAGACGAAACTGAAAAAATACAAATACAACCACCCAATGTTTTTTGTTTAACGTTTAGTGTCACTTCCTGCCTAACATTCAACCACTGATACATGCCCAAACTGAATTTTCCAGCCAGACCAGGGACCCAGCAGAACTTTACTGATGAGATCTGCTCTCAGACTGTCTAAATGTTCCTGTATGTTATCTGACAACCCGGATCTCGCGATGGAACAAGCCTCCGATACATTGTTCTGATATGTTTGTGAGTATCAATCGAACAAAGGTTCACGTGATTTTGCAGCTGCAGGAGGAATGTATACACCCTGAAACTGTCCTGCTTTGACCTCCTGATTAAGCCATGACTACGATGTCAATGTTTTGAGCTAAATACAAGTCAGGTCTAGCTCCAGGACAGACTTAAGTGTCTGAAGGCCTAGAAACGAGCAGGAACAGGATGTCCCCAATATAACAGCGAGAAAGAATGCCTTGAGAGGTCGAATCAAGACACAAGGGACATTTCCCATGACACAATCCCTGCCATTTCCTGGAGCGCAGAGGTTTTGTACACAAACTAGTCCTGTGGAATGCCAAACCGGCAGGTCAGGCTTTGGCCCTGAGGGTTACGGCTGACGTAAAGGCTCATGTCCAGCTGGCAGCCATAACTCCTGCATCATCACATATATCAAAAAACTCTGGGAAAATATGTATATGTATAAAATATGATGCTCTAATCTGCTCCTATGGCAGTGACCAAATGACCTCTGGGATGGAAGTTTGACAAGACACCATTGAGCTCACAGCAAGATTGCATTGTTCTTGCACTTTTAATTTTGATAACTATCTTATTTTTTCTTCTTGAACTTGCAGCTTTCATGTTAATAATGCTGTCAGACAAACTGCATTTCTCTTTCTCCTTTGTAGATTAGGACTTGAAAATGTGCTGATTCTGCCTCTGTATATGTGTGTTCAGCACCATTCATACTTTCCACACGTCCTCTCCTGTTTCACCCAGTGATGATTTTACCAGAAAGGAGAGAGCCCCGCTCCCTCCATATTACCTTGTGAAAAATGCACTGTGCATTTCTCAGGCTCTCTCTTTACTCTTTATTGAAGTAAACCTACCATATTCTCCATGGTCGTCAGAACAGAATGATTTGTCGGAGCCACATCTCTCATCAGTCAGTGGTTTATAAGCAGGCGTATAAAGTTATAGCTTCTCGGTTTGGGTTTTTTATCATCCTGGATTAAATTCTCAGAGGAAGGAATTCTTTCAATCTCGCTCCCCACTTACAGTTGTCCTGTAGGCTAGATGGGTTTTGCAGAGCAGGGGATACTTTCTATTTTTACCACAAATGCCTGCAACATTTAATATAAGAGCTCCAACTGCAACACACTTAAGCACAAAACCTCTCTCAAATGTCCTGAGTTTATTTTGCAAATTTACTATAACTGTGAGCAAAGAGATACATGCAAACATACAATAGTGAAATAGAAGAAACTCTGGAGAGACACCAGAAATAACATGTCTCCAGGCGAATCAATTTAAAAGAGTTGAGAGACAGCAGACTTTGATAAATTATTAGATGAGAAATAGCTGAAGAAAAAGATATGGATTAAATGTATCCACTGTGAGTTTAGAAGAGAGCAAGAAGGGGTCACAGACACAGCGTAACTCAACCTCATCAGATGCAGACGCATTATCATAAAATCCATCAAGTCTAGACCAAAGCAGTCAAATGGTGGTTTTACAAAGTGAAACAAAACTCCTCAGACAGGTAAAGAAGAAATAATTTGATATCAGACAGGAATGCTGCACTGACATGAATTTATTGGCATGGGAATAACACTGGACAATTATAACACACACACCAACATATTTAATTTTCTGTCCCACAGTGTTCTCATTATCTGTTAGATTTATGGAAATCATTTTCACTGAGTTAAGAATGAAAACAAGAGTTGAAGGGGGGTTTACTCAACAAAGTGATGGGTAATTTGAGCCGCAAAGACAAAGTCACATTGTCCCTGAGATGTCTAAAAAACAGTCTGTTACTGTATTTCAGTGTATCATTTCATAATTGTGAAATAGGGAATTGTGTCTTACATTTATCTTCAACAACACATTAAAGATACATGATATTATAGAGCACCTTTGAAAAACAGACAATAGTTTTTGTTATTTTAAAGCTTCTGCATTGCTGTCAGCATACCCGCTTTACAGGGAAACATTTTGCAGCAGATATAATCACCTTATCATGTGTAACTTGATTCCAAAGTTAAAAATATGCTTTATTTCCAAGTAAGCCCTTTCTTATTTCTCCTACCGTGCTGATGGTAAATGCCTACCTTGTCTCATCACATCAGCTGATCATATAAATGACAATTATGCGAGATCATCCTTTTTTAAGACTAACAAGTTTGATCTAATCAACTTCAAGAAAAGGTCATTAAACAATTTTATCTTGACCTAGTATAGTGAATCAACTTCTCCGAGAATTCAGTTTAACATTTCAGGTATAGCGTGACATTTCAGCTTCACCACATACCACAACACGTCTTCAGTTGTTTCACTTCTGCTCATCACTCTCACATGGGACATCCTGTCGAGTACATCTGCTCCTGCAATGATTCTGCAGTAGTATTATACACCTTGCATTGTGTCTGTACCATGTTTTCACGGCATGTGTCTGCCCTGAAATAGCATGGCCCAATGTGACTACCTGTCCTTCACAGTGTAAGCATATGAATGGGCTGACACCAGGGAGCTGTTGTGCTTTTTTGTCCTGAAGCAGTAGCAGATACCTCGTTCGCTGTTTGCACTTCAGTCACAGTCCAGAATTACTGCTGCATCACATGTATTTCCCCCTTGAGCATGAGGCCAGCCTACTGCCACCAACACTTTTCATTTTCAAAAATGAAAAGCTATGGAAAAAATGCCATAGCTACACACATGTGTGCATGTGGGATGTCCTCGCTCTTGCCCTGAACAGCTGTAAGGTCTTCAGAAGACTGTTTACTCACGGGCCAATCATGCCCAGGAGGTGTTTTAAAGGCTTTACCAGACCACTGTGTACCTCCACTTGACCTTCTCTTAGTAATTACTGGGCCACAGGGAGACTGTAGGCCATGTGTAGGAAGAAGCTGCTCAAATTAGACAGTGGGCCATAGTCTGTACAATGATGCCAGGATGGATTCAGAGAAATTGAATGGATGAAGTCCGGCTCAAACAAGTCTGTGCAATGATTTGCTTGACTCTGCACATGTGAAGTAATGAATGCAATGAGTTTTAATAAAACAATTAAAGTTAAAATAGTTTCACTAGCATTTGGTGCTTCAGAACAGTAACAATGAACATGTACATGGCATGCATACGTTACACATGACCATGAACAGGGAAAGCAGGTATGAAATATTATTTGTAATTATTTGTATGCATGTGACAGCTAAGGTCAGACAGTTCAAGATTTTTAACAATGTCTGGGAGTTGTGGATATTTGAAAGAGGTCCAAGGCCTGCTGTTATCTGTCCCACAGACTCTGGGACAGCAGCCAAGCTGATGCCATCTCAAAGGGAGGAACGCAACAAAATAGCAGGAAATTCCTACTTGGTTTGCTCCCATCAGCAGAAGAAATGATTTAAAATCAGGGTGCTAAAATGTGGTCTAAAGCCAAATAAAGAAGTTTTAACTGGACAGAAACTAAGCAAGAGAATCAATGCACATGGGACTGCAACCAGATAAAATGCAAAAATGAGGTGAAAACAAAAAAAAGAGGAAGAAAAGAGTGCACAGTAGAGAACTACACACTTATCTTAAAAGTTGAATTTTGCATATTCTACACACTATATGACATTTCATGAGAGCACTTCTTTCACCTAATAATGTATTAAAACCCAGAAAGATGCCAAGTCTTTCTTCATAGCTTATTATAGGAAGATGCTGTACACCATTACTAGACTAGCACACACAAAGAACCAGGCTCTGGTTGAAAGAGAAGCAGACTGGTTTGTTCCTGAGGTTTTGTCTCCACCTAGTGAAATGTCACAAAACATGAAGTGGTATGTCGTACTTTGATCAAAATTCTTTCCATTGCTAAGAACTTTCATGACGCATTACTTGTACTGAATAACAGACACTTTGGTGCTCTGGTTGAATTTCTTTTCTTTTAAAAGGAGCCAAGTTTTCCCTTAGTTTCCTTTCAACACAGCTTCATTTCATATGCAAGGCCCTTGTTTGAAATTCCTAAATCCAAATAATTGTACTCATAGATGACCAAAACTAAAGATCCACACCAGACATGTTTTAAGATAAAATACTCTGTGTTTTTAAGCATTTTGAGCATGAAAGTTCATTCTTGACCTTTGGAACAGTGTGTGGAGTGGAAAATACTCTCAACTTAAAGGTCTGCTTATTAACTTTTTCCAAGCTTTCATTTGCTGATAAAGATTAAAAAAAGAAAGAAAGTAATAAGTAGACATTTGAATTTATCTTGTCACACATTCAAATAACATTTAAGGCATTGTTGTATGGTCAGACTGCTTTAATCAAAACTAACAGAGCTTTGCTGGAATCAGTAAATGACGGGCCTTATAAGACTTGTCTGAAATCATTTTTCTCAACACAGGCCTGGGAAAAGAATGCAGATCACCAAATCAGTGATCTTATGAGAATAACATACAGCTATTTTTCTCATTAAACCCTTAAACTCAAACCCATTGTGCTTCTTGCTGACTATTTTCCAGCCTTATTGTCTTGATGTGGTCAATGGAGCACTCAGAGGTCATGGTGGCTTTGTTCATACTCGGTGCAGGACTGATATTGTAATGTTTTGCTGCCACCTGGTGCTAATGTCAATAGTGTCATTCAAAGGACAAACTGATACATTGCAACATATACCAGGTTTTTCTGGGAATTGTCCTTATTTTCAATAGATAACTCACTGAAATAAATGGGTAGGACTCCAGCTGGCCAATAACTGGAGAATGTACAGTACACAATACAGTATGTGATGTACTGTATACACTATGTGATACTATACTGCTACACACACTGGACACCACACTGCAAGCCATCTGACTTCCTTTCCACATATATTTTACAACAGATCATTTTAATGTTGTTTATTTGAGTCCAGTGTATGTGTTCATTTCTATTTGTTTAGTGTATGCCACGATGAGGCCTGCACAGGAACCCCTTTGACATACTCAAGATGGATGTGAGTTATTCGGCAGTCCATCCTGGATGCAAGGGGCAGGGATGTGGAGATACAAGAGACAGGGATGTGGAGAATGAGTGGACATCCTGGGTATGTCAGTGTGGTCTTCTGTTCTGATTACAATTGTAATTTGTGTATGCTAATGGGCTTTCCTTCAGTGCATGCTGTGTGTAATCCTGGTGCGGGTTTAATGGAGTTGCTGGAGATCCAATCCTTGGACTCGATGAGGCCTACTCTAGAGATCAACCTCATGGGTACCATTCAGAGTATTCAGGCCTTTCTGGCTCAGGATCAGAGCCACATTCTGGTCACCAGCATCACTGGTGCGTTTCATGGTGAGACAAGCAAATGGTTGAGCAGTAACTGAATGTCAACAATGTTCTGCACGTGCAGTTTTTGTGATGGTTTGATGGAAATCATGTACAAAAATCATGTTGAAGTTTGCTGCCTGCATGAAATTTCCAAAATAACCCACATCTTGGCACTTCATGCTCTCTCACAGGTCTCTTTTAATGAGCTGTACTGTGCCATTAGGTTTGCAATAGAAGGAGTATGTGAGAGTTTGGCTGCCTTTCTTTAACATTTCAATACCTAGTGAGCTTGGGCATTTTCTGTATCTTGCATCCTTCGTTTCAAGATTGTTGAGTGTTTAGTCTGTCTCTCTATTATAAATGTTAATTAAGAGGTACCATTGACTGGATGCTTTATCTTCAGTGTGAGTCTCATTGATTGTGGTCCAGTCAACACTGATGTCCTGGTCAACCTGCAGAGGGCAGAGCTTGGACTGCAGGACTGTAGCTCCATTTTCCAAAATGCAGTACAGGACACTGAGGACATTGTGAGGATCTGTTGTGTGTCTATAGAAGATTATAACTTAATTGGTTAATTTAATGTTTTGAATATGGCTTAGATATTTGGGTGTTTAAAGGCTATTATTGATGCCAGTATTTTTAGACAAAGGCAAATTATTTTGCATTGTGTCTGAAGACTGAGACATAATCCTGAATCATTAGCATTTTCCTTTTTTCAATTAAAAAATCCCCCAAATTATAAGAATTCTGTATTTTCTTTGAATTGTTTTTGGCGTGTTAAAGATAAGAGAGCATCTGTGTATGTGTATGAGGAAAGTTTAAATGCTGGTTTACAGACTATTATAATCCCTTCACACCGCTCTGATTTCTTTGGTCAGCTATAGAATAGAATAGCTTTATTGTCATTGCACAAAAGATACAACAAAATTAGGATAGCTTTCTACTGAAGGTGAAAACATTCACATAAGTAAGTAAAAAGTAAGTGAAAGCCCTGAGTTACTCTGCAATGTGCTGCATGTTGCACAGATTAAAAATAAATAAATACATTGAATATGAACAGTATGTGGTGAGGTGGACTGTGTATGTGGGGTGTGTGTGTGTTTGTGGGGGGGGGTTAGTCAATATGTGAGTTTAGTGTGGTAATGGCTCTGGGGAAGAAACTGTTCTTGAATCTATCTGGAATCAAAATCGATTTAAAAAATTGTTCACCTGCCACCCTGTATTATTATTACTCCTATTATTACGCTCTCTCTCTCTCTCTGCCTCTCTCTCTCTCTCTCTCTCTCTCTCTCTCTCTCTCTCTCTCTCTCTCTCTCTCTCTCTCTCTCTCTCTGTGTGTGTGTCTTTGCCTCTCTTTCTCTGTCTCCCCCTGTCTGTGTCCACAGCTGATCTGCATTGGCAAGATGAGAAGCCTAACATGTCAGTACGCATCGTGCGGAATAACCGTTCTTGTAGATGATGGTCTGACATGTGCCATGGACAAGTTATTCAAGAGTGATTGTAATTGACAGTTCTCTTGTAACCTAGGACATGTTAGCTTGTCTGAACATCTACACGTTGAGTTTCCAGCCTATCTTTGGATTGACTGAGGTTCTTAAACCTCTCCCTGATCAGGTGCCCTAATTCCAGCCCGATCCTGTACTGGCAGTTCTGGCTTTGTTACCACACAGCCACTTAATACAGCCAAAATGATAGGTGTCAGCCTTTTCCTCTCTTCCTCTGGGCCTGTATGTGGATCTTTAATGATAGTTAGGTAAATGCTTTTGTAAAACATATAAAAATTAAACTTCTCCTATTATCATAATGTAAACATTTTAATTTCGTCTGTGTATTAGAATTCTGCTGCTTGTTGATATTTGTTTTAATACTCTGCAGTATTTCTCCACTTAATCTGAATGTAGATGATGACCTTTATCCCAGGTGTAGCACCAAAGTCCAGGTTTGTCTAGTGTGTGCTTGTTGTTCTCATGACTCACTAAATTACACAGTATTATTTAGACTTTGACTTACCCCATAATCTTTTATTTTTTTATGTGACTGTCATAAAACTTTACATGTAAACCATTTGGTATCACTGTTTGTAGTCAGTAATACAATGACATAAATATTTTAGTCTTGGGTTTCATACACCTTCTGTAATAATACATCTAAAATCTAAAACTCTTATCAAATGGGGTCATTAACATGAAAAAGTTTGAGAACCACTGGTCTAAAGCAACTCCATCTGTCTGTCTCTGAGTAAGGAGTGGGGCGGGGGTGTCACTATTCATCCCACAATACTTTTATTAATGCATTTATCTATAAAGAAATTGTCAAGAAAAAGTTAAAAATTGGTTTTAAAAAAATAAATATCTGTACATATACATATACAATACTTCAAAAATGTCTGCATGGTTTTAGGACCTTTAAATAGACACAATCCACCAAAGTTATGAGTCCTCAAGTGATAAATAAAATAAATATATCATTTTAAAATCCTTCTTAACATACTTTTTTTTTAAAGTTGGAATTGCCTACTTTAAATTATTTTGAATCATTTATAAGCGATCAATCTAATTTTTTGAAACACTTTATCAGCCTTTCTGTTTGATTGGCCAGAGGCAGCGGGCCAGAGCCAATAGCGCCTCTTATTACATCACCAGTGTCTTTATTGGGAGGGTGAAGCGACTCACCACTGAGCACAAAGCCGGTGAGCTGCTGCTGAGGTGCAAACAAAGACTGTTCGTTTCTATCCTACATCCTCGCCATGGCCAACAAAACGACTCCGCTTCTCCTCAAGGCGCTGTTGGAGATATCTGAAGCCCAGTCTTTAAAGCTTTTGGGAGGAAACCTTAAAAGAGCAAATGTCAGGTGAGTGATAATTGGACTTCACCGTTGAGACGCCATCAGGTATTAGACAACATGCTGAGTGAAGTCAAGTCGTACTTCTCATCAGTCATATAGCTGTCGTGATTTAGATGTTAAGCTCAGATTGTTTGTTTGATAATAATTGATTAAGCCTTTCGAGTCATTTTTAAGAAGAAAATGTTCAGTTTTTCACTTTCCAGCAACTCAAATCCAAATATATTCTGTTTTTTTAGCCCTTGATTATAAATGTATATATCTTTGTGTTGTGAATAGTTGGTCCACAAAGAAATAGTCTACATTTGAGGACTTCATCATGGGCTTTGGGAAACAGTGATGGTCTTTTTGAATCAATTTCTGACATGCAAATAAATCCAATGTCCAAATATTGTTAAACTTATCCAGAGTAAATGCACAGAAAGCTAATTAATCAGTCAGTTGGTATGGGACCCCCTCACTATGTAAACCTGGGATGCCCTTTTTATATTTCCCACACATTAATTTATTAATTTATGTGTTACCATGCATTTCCTCCCCTCAGACATTTGAGCTCCTGCGGGCCCCTGGCAATGAGGAGAGCCAGCCTGCCTGTCTTCCCCACCACCCCTGTCAGCACACCCAGCCGCAGCTTCATCAACCTGGCTGCTCCCATCAGCACCCGCAGAATGGAGTACACTGAGTGCCGGACACTACGGTAAGTCCCACAATATATTATCTAACATGCTTCTATGCTTATTATCTAAAATTCATCTAACTGTAACTTATGTTCACATGTGTTCAGGTATACTCCAGAGCAGATGTACAATGTGGTGGCCAGTGTGGACCAGTACCAGCACTTTGTTCCCTGGTGCAAGAAGTCTGAGGTCAAGAAGAGACGTAACGGTGGCATTCGGGCAGAGCTTGTGATAGGATTTCCCCCCATTGTGGAGCGCTACACCTCGGAAGTCACTGTTATCCCAAACCACCAAGTCAGGGTAAGTCTTTGTCTTGTTACTTCCAGAAAACTCAAACTCACTCACTCATATACTGTTTTTTCTTCTTGTACTTGTTGAAAAACCTCAATTTAAGACTTACGTTTATCAATGCTTGGATTTATGTTTACTACTTCTTGCCACCCTGCAAACTATTGTGGCTAGGAAATTTTTATTTGGTTGAGGAGGAGGAGGCTTTGATGGAACTGAGGAGAAACAAGCAATTGGATGAGTGTAGGATTTAGTGGCATCTAGTGGCGAAGTTGCAGTTTGCAACTAATTGAATAGATCACCATAAATCCTACAAAGACACATACTAGAAGTGAAATTACTATTCTTGTATGAGGAATAAATATCTTGACTCTGTTCCACGTTAGAAGTTGATACATTTGACATGTTCTCGAAACCATCATGCACTTTCACACTGGCTTTAAGCTCTTCTTGGTTCCACCACATAATCCTGTTCCACCCAAAAACGAAAAACTTTGGAAATGTCACTTCTTTGTGACTTAAAACAATATTTATGGTATAGAGTTGAGAGACTGTAAACAGACAATGAAGGGACTCTGTGCTTGGTAGTCACTGATTAATAAATACTCTTTCCTCTTTTAAACAGGCCTTGTGTACTGATGGATCCCTCTTCAACTATCTTGAAACAACATGGAGGTTTTCCCCTGGACACAAAGACCTACCAGACTCATGTCAAGTGGATTTCTATGTAAGTGTTTAAACTTGACTCTGACACCTAATGAAGAAATTTAGTTTTTAAAGCAGCCAAATTTTAAAGATGGAGAAAAAGTAGAATTATCCAATTAAAAAGAATAATGTAAACATTCAAAGAGTTTAGAATGACTGGGACTTGATATATGAGATTGCATCCCTAAAGAGAGACAAATTCCAAGTATCTGATCTTGTACTGTTGTGAATGGATTACCGACTGTTGAGTAAAATCTCATTATCCTCTAAATTTAGTCTTGAGTACCATGCTGGTGTCCTTGGAGGCCTGAAGTACCTACTGCGACAGGGAACAGTGTTAAATAGCTGCAGACAGGAGCTTGACCTGCATGTTGGCTCAGGTTGCCTCAGGGTCAGCCAGGAAGTGGTTGAACTTAAGCCAAACATGTTAAATAAGGGAAGCTGTGTGATTTATCAATGAACACATGTACAGGAAGGAAATATACATCTTTTGTATTATTTTTAGGTATCTATCTATCTATGCACAGAACAGCCATATATCTATATTCTTTAAACTCACAATTGAATTATTGAAGAGTCTTAAACAGTCAGCTAACATGATTGTCCCCTCCTGTGTCCACCGTAGGTGTCATTTGAATTCAAGTCTCTTCTGCACTCTCAGCTGGCCACCCTTTTCTTTGACGAAGTGATTAAGCAAATGGTCAGTGCTTTCGAGTCACGGGCAGCAACACTTTACAGGAACCAGCAGGAGGCATCGCTGAGGAGGCACTCAAGATGAAGTTGACCCTTTTGACCTCCCATTCATCCACATCCACATCCACTTGAACTGTCAACCAAACCCTGCCAGTCTGTTACCCTTACATACTGTTAATACTTGTCTTACACAGGAGACTGGATCTTGTTTTTGCACTCACTCATATATTTTGAGTTGAAATGCACTTGGAATATACTTAAAACTATATATTTATAATCCACAAACACATTTATTAACTCTCTTGTGTGTGTATATATAAATATGTATTTATTTTGTATATATGGTAAAATGCATGGTTTCAAATTACCATGTTGAACCCAAATGTCGTCTTTCAAAATTGACTCCTGCTCAGAGCTGAAACATCTGAAATGGTTAAAAGCTTTTTCTTGTCTAGGATTATTATATCAGTGGAATTAAAAAGCTCTTGTATTTTTTAAACCATTATGTCAAAGCGTCATTTGTTGCACTGTTTTCTTCTTTTTCTCAATTTTGCAATGGGCCACAGTAACTAGCCACACATCAAGACACAAGCAATGACTTCCAGTTTAGTGGATTGTATTTGTAACTGCTTACTAATTTAACTGTTCGGGCAAGAGTTTGGAAAAAATCATGTGCCTCCAGGAAGAGTTGCAAAAGTTCAGTCCCAGTGACCTGACACTACAGTCTATATTTCAGTCCCAATCAGCTGTTCATCTTTAATTAATGTCACCTTTTAAAATGTATTTGAATTTGCTGTATGCAGTGTTTTATTATCTCAGGCCCATATAGAACATTGTAAGCTTTGCCAATAACATGATATATGACTGTCATTAATCACTTGTTGGACTTTAGTGGGTTTTCCCAACTCTTTCAACAAAGAGGCAATGTTTGTTTTTCCTGAAACTGGTGTTTCCTGTTTTGCACAATGTCAGAGTATAAAAGAGGGTAGACTTAACAGAACACTGCATGGAAGCAGAGATTTCAAAAACACAAGGATGAAGAGGATTGCAGTCATTATTATTGCGTTCAGCTGCTGTCTTTGTGAAGTACAAATCAATGAAAATAATGACAAGGTCCATCAGTGGCCAGGATCAACTTGCTGCTCTAATATGTGCTCCCTCACTTCCATAACTCAAACCCTGGGCGCAGTTGGAGAGAAAGTAACAAACATGGCAGAAAAAATTACACTCCTGGAGGCTAGGTTGCAAAACACAGAGAAGGAAGTCCTGGAGTTGCGGAGTCTGACTGGAGGTAAAATATGGCAAATGTTTTTAATGGGTTATAATGAGATGTAATTGTTCACTGATCACTTCATCAGTTCCAACCTCTTATGTGTCTGTGGTAATTTGATGCTCTCAGGTGCAGCTCAGGTGGCCTTTTCTGCAGCTCTCAAGGAATCTGGCTCTGGAAACATTGGGCCTTTCACAACTGCTACGCCACTCCAGTATAAGAAGGTCTTTGCCAATAGTGGCAGTAGCTACAACCCTTCAACAGGTAATGTGCTAGACAGAGAACAACATATAAGGAGAAGGGAGAAAGCTAGAGCAAATAAATGTAAACCATTCTCCGTTTTTTCAGGCATTTTCACAGCACTGGTCAAAGGAATGTACTTCTTCCGATTCTCAATGTTCAACAACCTCAATCCTGTTGCCAACTCTGTTGTGAGCCTCATGAAGAACGGTGTGAGGCTGACGTCTGTCTGGGACACATCTGGGACTGACGGCAATGACATGGGCAGCAACGCCGTGGTCATCCCCCTGGAGGTGGGAGACAATGTATATGTGGAGCTTCTAACAAACAGGGTAGTCTATGATGATACCATGAACTACAACACCTTCAGTGGTTTTCTGCTATTCACCATGTGATTCAAACAACATGATTTCAGGGTTACCTGGCTCCTAATACTTTTATGATCAAATAAATATTTTACATTATTTATAGGCTACTGATAATTGGGAAGAGGATTTATTCACACACAAGCAAAAATGAGGAAATTAAATTAAAATACAATTAGTTTCCAATGAAATTTGTTTATGGAAATCTGGATGTCAAAAGAAAATTGTGCAAAATTGTGATTTAATGTAGAAATATTTCTTGTACAGTTACATTAAAAGAAGTAGCTACTATGTGTACTAAAGGAAAAATATTCAATAAATACAATAAAATGTGTGTGTGTGTGTTTGTTTGTTTTGTATAACTGCATTTTCTGTGTAGCATGAATAGTAGTCTATATAGCTATATTAATCGGCCATTGAATAAGAAATTTGGCTAAGCAAATGGTGCCCTGTGTAAGGTGTCCTGTGGGCCAACTTCAGCCAGGTTTGTCAGCTTTAGTACACACAATGTAAAAGGAAAGTTACATGTCAAATTTGAAGAAAAACCGTGCTTAGGTAAGTCTAGAGGCATAGGTGTCACTTTTCATGTTATGGCTTATACATCCATGGATAAACTTATTAAAATAAAATAAATAATGTAACACTGCATCGAGTTTTCAGCAGCATGTTAGAGGTAATAATGCCGCCAAAATGCACATTTTAGCAACCAAGTTGAATTGCAAGACTGAAAGAAGTAAACCTTTAAAACTATAAGAAGTTAACCTTTAAAACTAGGGTCCTAGAAATGTGATCCTGAAACTGCAGCCCCTGGTTTTGCAGAAAACATAGTGTTGAATGGCTGGATGTGATAAAGGGCCTGTCATTCCATACAGGCATTGTGGTGAACAACCGCACTACGGGGGTCCTCCCTAAGCTGCAGTAGGACTACAAACATGGAGGACTACAGAGCGTTTTCTGTGCAGCAACATTTAAACCTGCATTTTTAATGGAAGTTGGGCAATTGGATGCTTGAAACCATCATGGTCAAAGTAAGCGGAAATGTGAAAATGACACTTTAGTGTAGTCAGAGTTGGAGAGCTCAGTGTTAAACACGCTATTTAAAAGCGCTGTTATACTTTGTTGTGGTTAGCTGTTCCCATGTATGCGGATGTACGAGTAGCATTAATGTTCACAATTATAAGCTTGTCACCAAATTCAAAGCCATGATATTACAATGTCTCTAAGTTCATCACAATATACCTAGTTTTTATCTCTTCATACTGATAACAGAACTGTAATAATCATAAATCAACAACAAACTAAGATAATGTTCCCAATTTCTTATTATTCGGTTCAGTTGATTTGGTAATGTGTTAGTAATCTCTACAAAATCTTTATAACACAAACCTAGAGCCTGATCGATAGCCTATATCAGTCAGCCGATATTAACTTATCAATATTAGCCTATCACATATTGGTGTGAGCATATTGTCTGATATGCACCAATATATATTTTTTCGTTTCATTTTTTTTTTTTTTTTTATAAATTATTGGCCATTATATAGATATTGTAATTTTTTACTCCCTAATATCGCTATTAGCGTCTGCCCCAAACGTCCAGTATCGGTCAGACTCTATAAAACTGCCATTCTTCTGGAAGACATCATAAAGGATAATTAATGTTTTGTCAGCTCTGTCTCATATTTTATTTCATATAATTTGTTTATTGTATTTTTATTCTTCCCCTGCTCCATGTAGAAATGTTATGTGTTTGCAAGGCTATGTCTGTATTTCCTCTGTTCTGCTTATTCCAATACTTTTTTTTTTATGTCCCAGAGTTTCTAATAAAAACTACATTGCTATTTTACAGATCCACCAATCAATAGTTCAACCCGGGGGCCAGTTCGAAATACAGTGCTCAAATATCAGTGATACTTTGTTTCACTGCCTTCTGTGTCCCAAATTCAAGCCAACTACAAGCAAGAAGATCCAGAGACACATGGATAGCCATATCAGCACTGCATTGCATGTTCAAGGTAAGTCAACTGTCTCAGCTAAAGAACTCGCAGATATTTATATCTTAATATTTGAAGTTACAGATGTCGCACCTCTGTGTCCTCTTGCAGATAACATCATTTGCAGATGCAAACAGCCATGCAGACTCACAGGTCATTATCATTGCCCCTACTGTGAAAAAACAATCTTACGGCGAGCGTATATGGAAATGCATGTGCTCTCATGTCAAAATAAACCACCCTCGTCACTCACAATGGAACCACTCTTATTGTCATCCCAGGAGATTTCAGGATTCCCGTCTTCGGAAACAACATCAGAAGTACCCCACTCTTCACCTGCAGAATCACAACCGGTACCCCCTTCGCTATGTGCAAGATTGGCAGTGCCCCCTTGTCCATCTGTGACATCTGTAGTACCCCCTCCTTCATCTATGACATCAACTGTACCTGCTTCACCATGTGCAATGTCTTTATCTACGACATCAGCAGCGCCCCCTTTTCCAGCTACAATATTGGCAGCACCCAACTCAGAACCTCACCAAAGGCAGTTGGATCTGCTGGAGGAGCCCATGGAGTGTAAAGCATCAGTAGTGCAAAAAGACCATAGTTATACACTTCCACCCCCAGTTTCTCTCCACTTCCCTGTAGCTTCACCAGTATCCAGCGATATTCCTGCAGCTTCACAACCAGAGGCCTCAAGCACAGATGCCCCTTCGCCCCAGACTTCAATTGAGGACGCTGCATCGTATCCTGACACAACGACGCGGGTGTCTTACGGTGTCGGAAGTTTAAGAGTAGTGCGATGCCCTCACTGCTCGCTTCGTCTTTACAAAAAAAACCTGCATGCCCATATGAAGAGGAAGCACGGAGGGCTGAAAGACATCACTGCTGCTTCACATCTTAAAAATGTGTGTGTTGATGAGACACGTGGAATATTTGCTGTCCAAAGAGTTGCTCATGGGTTCTCTGTGCCGATACATGTACAGCGTAAAACATGGGGAAATCATCATCAGGTAAGGTGTGGGCTGGAGGAATGTCACAAGTACCAGTTGCTTGCAAAGCAGAGTGGGCTAATTTACAGTCTGTGTGAACACATTCGATCATTGGACTACTGCACCAAGATTGCATGCGAGGACTTTCTTTATCCAGAGTTTCTTGGGGAATTGGTGTCTCTGCATATTGTCGAAGAGTCCATGATGGGCACCTGCCAGCTGAGGCAAGAAGCAGCAGAGAAAGACCATGTGCCTTTTTCTGTATTAGTGGATTTGGGAGGTTCCACACATCAACTTTGTCTCTCTGTTCATGAGCCCAAAATATGCAGTTTCTCCTCCTTTGGCAGAGTTATAGTTACTTATAATTTGAAAAAACAAACCTGGCACTGCCCCTGTACCAGCCCTCAAAAATCCTGTCCACATAAGAGCATTGGCAAATGGCACATATTCCAAACCAGGAAAGATCTCCTGCCTGCATCAACTCAAGAGACATTTCAGTCTCATTCTAATCCTGCTTCCACAGAGCTGGAGAGAAGTGTGAGATACACTTACGCAGAGAAGAAAATACCTGCAACTCTTCCTGGAGCTGCCACTGCTCCTAGAGCGCTGACCGATTATCCTGCATGTTTGATTCCTACTGAAGAAACATGTAAACTCTGTCCAGGCCATCCCAGATTAGAAGATGGATGTCTCATCACAGACAAAGCTACAATAGTTGGCATGAACGGTGTAAATCACAGTAAGTAAAATACATCATGGATTGACCACCTACTGCTGATTTTGTGTTCTGATGTTATCATTCTACACTGCAGACACCTCGACTTGCAATAAAAGATGCCCTAAATGCCACATGGACTACCGGTACCAGGAATGGCAAGATGGTCTTCACAACTTTAATGACCATGTCATCTTGACACTACATTTTTGCCTCTATATGCGGTACAACCTACAGGTGTGTACATAGCATGTCAGAACTCAAGAAATACAAAAATAATTTTACTAGCTATTGGTGAATATGTGTATTTAGCAAACTGCACTTTTATTTTTTTCTGAAGAAACACTTTGAAACACTTCTTTACAGAATCATGTGTCAGTGTCCAGAATGATCAGCTGTTTGGAGAGTTTTCTGGGCCAAAAGTTTCCTGCGGTCAACATCATTTTCCAAGCCTATTGTCACTTTGAAGCACTGAACAACACAGAGTACAGTTACTCCTGTATGAACTGTGGCTTTTTCCCTGCTGTTGTCATGATGGACCTCCACAGAAACCGTGTCTCCAAACTGAAGAGTAAGTAACTGAGATTAAGAATTATTGTAATTTAACCTAAAAAAAAGCTTCCATATTTACCTGATGTGTCTGTGAATGTAGTGAGTGAATTGAAAACACCCCCTGAAGACTTTGATGGAGAGCACAAGATCGAGGACTTCTGGGAATCTGTTCATCTGGAAATGATCAGTCGAGGCTTTTTTCCCAGTAAGTAAAGAACTAAATCTTACTGAATGTTCCTAATGTGTATTTGTTCTGCTAAACCACGAGTTGAACATCAAAGATGACTAGATTATTAGGTAGGTCATCTCAATTCAAAAGTTAATTGTGATCATTTTAAAAAATCTTTGTTTTTACTTTTTTCAGTTTTGCATTGGAAATGTTCTTAATCTTTTTTTAGACTCTTCAACAAATCCATTTGTGGTTCATCCATCTTATGAACACTGGGCTCCTTGGATTGGGAAGGAAACCCGTAAATCTGACTGTGTCCTCAACACTGAATTCAGAAAGATGCCAACATCTGAAACTGAGGGAAAACTGAGCAGTGTGACTACCGACCGTCTTTGTGAAGATTTGTTCAAACAAAATGTAGGTTATTTGTAAAATTAAACCTTATTTATTTTGGTCGAATGTTTTTTATACAAAGCCAGAAAAACTACAGATTTTTATTTTTTTTTTATTGTAGTGTTTTTGTAATCCAAATCATTTACCTTCTCTCTGTATGCCTAATGTATTTCAGGAGATGCTACAATAAATACATTGCTAAAAATAACTAACTAACTAATTCCTGAATTCTTGGTGAACACCTCTGTTTGATATCTCCCAGGAATCAACTCTACAAAGTCTGTGCAAAAGTTGCGGTGTTGATTCTAATGGATGTCGTGTAGATCTGATCTTGCGGCTGAGGGAGAATCTGAGTGATCGTCAGACCTTTGTCAAAGTGTATCAGTCTATCTGGGGTACCTCTGGTAAGTATGAATTAAATTCAACTATGAAAAACAAAAGTCTGAAAAGAAAGGAGATGAAAAATGTGCAACATTTGCAACATGTTCTTCCCCTCTACAGGAGGATGGTGTGTAGTTTCTTGCCCCCATGGCATCGTTTACAGTCTGAAATTCAACCTGCAGACAGTAAGTCCGAGAGATTTCGCCGACCTTCTGCTGTCATGGAAACATTTCCCAAATGTCTGCCTGTATGACTCTGCACATGGCTTAGCAACACACACAAATTCAAGAGTTCCTGACAAACCCCCATTTCATCCACATGAAGGAAAACCAGCTGCTCAGACAACAAAAAACTTGACTAAAGCTGTTCATCGAAAATTCAAAGTGTCCCTGCCATGGCTCAGAGAAAAACTTGAGCATTCAGAAGAAAATGGACATCCGATAACTGGATCAAGCCACCATTATGCACTTCACCAGGGTAACACAAAGGACCCACATGATGTGTTACGAAGGGTTAATCTGGTACCAGAACTCAAGGACTGTGTAAATAATAAGTCAGTGAAGCGGCTGCTCGCTTACATGAGAAAAAACAATTATTTCCTCAACAGCATGACTCCTTCCACACACGTATTCCTAATGAGGAACATGATCCAACACAGGAATGCTCGTTGTAACACACAGCTTGTGGAAACAGTTAAAAATTAGTTCAGTAACACTAACTTTTGGACCCCATTGTCAAGTCTGATATGGGTCAGACTGCCATGGATGTGTAGATCAGAAAGTCCTCACTGATGCTAATCACATGAAACAATTTCATTTTGAAAGGATTCAATGTATAAATCACACAAATATTTAGTTTATTTCTTTGAAAAGGCTAATTTTCCTAAAACAGCCGGTCACTGTAATAACTTAAATTATTACTCACACAGCAGTAAAAAGTGTATTCACTGGGGTGGATTTTATTTGCTGGTGAGTATTAATGTTAGCAAGACAGTACACAACATGTATGTGTAATGCACATTATGTCAAGTTTGGTTACACAGAGGAACTCTTTGGTTTTGTTGATTTTATGGCAAAATATCCCACTAAAACTTAATCAAAAGTCTTGTTTTTGGTGTGTCTCAATGCAACTTGAAGCTTCTGTTGGTACACTAAAGGTTTATCTTTTGATACTGGTAGCAAATCTCTACAGTGCTGCATGAGAGTTTAGGCAGCCCTTAATCTTTTGCACTTTGTTGTTTTGTTGAATATTTTGAGATACACTGTTGAAATAAAAAAAAAAACACTCTTAAATTGCATTTTGTCAAGCTTTGTTTTACTGAGAATATTTATTAAAGAACATTCATCTTTTTGAAATTTTTGCCAACAAAAGCTTTAAAAAAAATTCAAACAAAATTTAAGGCATGTGTTTTTCAGAACAGATTATTTTAGTTCATTCTTACAGCTAGGTGGGAAGTCTGAAAGGACAAATGTAAAGTAATGAACTAAAATGCATTTTTGGTTTTATCTGAAACAACTTCTCACTGAAACAAGAAATAAAGACAGTTTGTCAAAGACAGTGTATAACCATATCATGATCCTATGAAAAAATATCAACCATTATCTATATAGTCATCTCATATTACATTTTGTGCAATAACATGTAGAAATGTTTCCAGCCACAGTACATAATGTACAGCTTTGTCCCTTTTTGAATTAAAATAACAGTTTAAGCCTCAAGAAAATTACATTTATACTTATATCTGTATCTATATGTAATGTGCATACTGATGTAATGAATCTACTCTTGAACAGTGAGTTTGGCTGAGCAGGATTTCTCCCCATGGTCATTGGTGGCTGTGCAGGTGTAAACATTGGTGTCCTCTGGGCCAACGTTGACTAGGATCAGGGTACAGCAGCCATCTTCCTCATATTCTATCTGAACAGTGGATGACTCCACCAGCGGCTCCTCCCCGCACAGCCACACTACCTCTGGGTCAGGATATCCTGCCAAGACAGAAGAGGGGTGAGTAAAGGCGCAAGAAGCAGAAGTCTTCATGAACAAATTGCAAGCCAATATCCAAGACCTACAGGCTTGAATGCTGACTATAACATGACTGAATGAAGATACAGTATCTAAACATACTTCTTTCAAATCAATAGGACTGATAATGGAGTATATAAGGTGTGTGTAAGGTTGTGTTTAGTGCCATGATTTTAATTAATCAAAATTTAAGACTTGAATATTTTTCCATCGAGTCTAAATCAGGTCTCTAGTCCTCAATTTTGTGATTTGCAGCAAGTCTTGAGCTCCTGATTGAAGGAAGATAAGTCTGTGTGTACCTGTGAGGTGACACGAGAGACGGGCACTGGATCCCTGAGCTACTGTTTGATCCTTCAAGGTCTGGGTGAACTGCGGTGGCTCCTGCATCTTGCGCTCGAGTGACTGCAGGGCATGCTCTGTCTCCGGGGTCAGGGGTGACACTATAGGTCAGAGAGAAGGAAGGAGGAAATAAGTGAAAATGGAGTAAATTCCCAGCAATGCAGAGACAGACAAGTTAGACCAGGAAACAGCTGGTTCTGATAAGAATAATGAAAGAATGTGTCACCATTACCAGGGCTGGTAGGAGATCCAGAGCCATCACTTTTAGACAGCAGAGCCATTCTCTTCAGGGCTAGCATGGCCTTGCCTGCTTTCTATGATGCAAATCGATATATATATTTAAATCAGAAAAGAAAAACATCTCAAACTCAAAGTACCAAATGAATGTAATATGCTGAAATGTGTCACCTTCCACTTCTGCCGGGCTAGAAACCTCTTCATCTTCTCCTTTGATAAAGTCTTGGTGGTGGCATGATCTCCAGAGTCAAATGCTGCCATCCAAGGGTGGGCAAGTGCCTCTTCACAGCACATCCTCCGCCTGGGAAACACATAGAGCGTTTAAGGTCAAGATGGGGCCCGGGGATGCTGTGTATTAGCTGTATGATTATGACATCACCTGCTGTCCTTGTTAAGCAAGGAGCTGATGAAATTTTTGGCCTCGTCTGTGATCTCATCAAAGCTCTCTTCATCAAACTCCCACTGGGCGGCTGTGACCAAGGCCAGGGTCTCTGCATCGCTGTTACCCTGGAATGGAGACTCGCCACTCAGTCTGACGACCACAGACAGAGCAGTGTCATTATATTGACTGTTTCAGTCTGTATCCACTAGGTGGTACTAAAAGGCAGTCAATCCATCATGATCAGTCGTGCCAGCAAAGTCTTTTCTGTTCTGATTGGTTCCTCAAAATGTTTTCTGGAGTTGCAATTTGCCAAGACCCATTGAATCTTACAGGTAAAGTATGGGGTCAGTTTGATTGAAGTCAAATAGAAGGAAAAATGCTGTATGTGCATGACACAAAATATGTTTGACATTTTGGGAAATGAATTTTCTCACTTCCTTCTCTATATAGAGAAATTCAGTTCCTCTCTTATCACCAGTAGCTGTTAGCTCAGCTTATCTCAATGACTGGAAACAGGATGAAACCTAGTTTTGCATGTGAGCCATATTGATTTTTTCTTCTAACTCTAAAGAAAAGAAGTGTATTTCCCCAAATTTTGAACTATTCTTTTAAAGAAGAAAACAACAAAGATGTGACTCACAGTATATAGCAGATGACCCCAATGCTCCACATGTCAGTGGCCAAACACACAGGCTCATAGTTGATCACTTCAGGTGCCACAAACTCTGGAGTCCCATGCATGACCTTCAGAGGCGTGTTGCTGTCTGTTAAACATAAAATCCATAATTTGGTACTGAAACATACACACTCACACCAGAATGACAAGTAAACATCAAGAGTTTCATTTCACATACCGAGCCTGCTGGCTAATCCAAAGTCAATGATCTTTACGGAGGTGCCAGTGGTGTCAACACACACAATGTTTTCAGGTTTGAGGTCCAGATGGATTATGTTTTGTTGATGCATGAAGGAGATGCCCTCCACGATCTGCTGCATGTAGCGCACACTAGCAGGCTCTGTGTGCTCAAAGTTGTCATCCACAATACGTTCAAACAGCTCCCCGCCTGCTATACTGCAGACAGACAAACAACAAGGCCAGCAAAGTGTTAATTCTGGTTGTGTAGAAACATTGCAGGTGCTGTAAGAATTCACCCACTTTGGGCTTTCATGATGATACTCACAATTCCATTACCATGACCATCTCAGGCTTGTGATCATATGCCCCCAGACACTGAACCAGTTTGGGGTGGTGAAGGTAGTTCATCAACTCTATCTCTTTGCGAGCAGCCTCTCTCTCCTTGGCACGTCGGCCTTTGTAGAACTTCCCAGCACATACACGTCCTGTCTCTTTGTGGGTTAGTTTAAACACCAGGCCGAACTTTCCCCTAATAAAGACACATGTTTTGTCTATTTTTATTTCTGGACCTCAAGAAATTAAATTTGAATCTTTGTCATCATAGATCCCTAAAAACATGTGGTATTTTAATGAAACAAGCACATCACAATGGTCTTTTCTTAAGCTTCAAAGGCTGGTAATCAAAACCAGAAAAAAAATCTCCAATCTTTGAAGATTTCTTCAACCAGTGGTTGAAGTCAAACGAAAATCTTTGTTTTCTGTATAACTTCAATGCTGGTGTTCTAAAATCTGGTGTCAATAAGATGAGAACCATGTCTCCACATGCATGTATTTTAATCCACCCTCCTCTGCACTTGGCAGGACTTTCACCCTTTCCAGAGAGCCCATGTTGACAAAAGGACAACTTGATGTTGAAATGTCAAGTTTGCTTGTTGCCAATTTTTAAGTAAGGTACTTTTCTGCAATATGTCAAAAACAAACCTGTTGGAGAAATGAGTTTTGCCCAAACAGGTACTCACATTCCCAGTTTCTCCAGCATATTGTAGTGATCTGTGACTTTGTGGGAATCATCAATCGTGACAGTGCTATATTCATGAGGGCCCTCTTCTTCTGGTTTGTGTGAAACTGCAAACACAGATATAAAACCTGTAATAGTAGGATCTTTATATTTGCCTCTATTTTCATATGTCAATAACCCATATCACCTTACCTTTCTGCTCCATCTTAACCACTGCTGATACTGGGCTTGGCTCACTTACTCCCACTGTGTTGAAGGCCTTCACCCTGAAACAGTATTCCCCTTGAGGCTGCAGTCCGGAGCACACTCTGTACGAAGTGCTCTTACACTGGGCAGTTAGTTCACTCCAATCCCCAGGCTCTGCAGGTCCTTGGCTTTTTACCTCAACCACATAACCGAGGACAGCACTGCCACCGTCGTAACAGGGGCCTGACCAGGACAGCACAAGACTGCTGGCAGAGATGAGGGAGACCACAGGGCAGGAGGCAGGAGGCTCTGGCCTCTCTGGTGGGAGGATGATGAATATACTGCTTAAAATAACTGCAATACAACTTTACATGGTCTTAAAATTGCAGAATGTGTGTTGCCTTACCTACGACAGAAAGGGTCAGTGTGTGTTGTGCTGAGCTTTTACGGTCCTTAACTACAACTGTGTAGCGACCAGTGTGCTGTGGTTTAGCCTCTGCTATGACAAGTGTGCTGCTCTGATCAGTATTCTCTACCCACAGCTCTGGACCATCCACTATCTGTAGATAAAAAGTGTGTAAAAAAAGAGAGAGGGGGAGATAAATACAGAGACATCATGGAGGTGAATTAAGTTGGGTTGTCAGAGAGTGGACAGCCTTTAAATTACAGCACCTGCTCTTTGTTTCGGATCCAACAGGACACTACAGGGGGGCTGCCAGTGAAACAACAAGTCAGACGGGCAGTTTCTCCCACCTTCACCTCAATTTGCAGAGGATGGTTCTCAACATGTAATGCTGGACCTGCAAAGACAAAACAAAGCAAGTGTTTTGACTTTAATCTGCTGACTCACTGAAGTGTTATTGAACAGGTTGAAAACAAAAGCTGCGTGCCTTAAACGCCACACTGCAAGGAAGTTATTCAGGGTGGTGTGTGACAGTGTCAGATAACGTCAGAAAATATCTACTAGTGGTATGTTATGACATGATCTGTGTTATGGGATGTGTGCTGCGCTGTAAGGAGTGTGTTACTTCCCCTAAGACCCTTATTATTGTAGCCTACAGCTCATCAAGTATATCGAGTGGAAACCAATGCAAAACACAGATAACCTTCCCCAACACAAGCACAACCAGTCCTTGTGTAATCAAGCGTGTTAAGCAATGTTAAGGTAATTCACCTGATCTTGTGACTGTCTTCCGGTCCCATAATATGTTCCACAAACTCACAGCTATTTACTTAAACAAATGTCCTCAAAGGAAATAATCATGCGCATGTCTCGAGGGAGAGCATGAATTTGAAGTCAGACACTACTGTACTGTATCATCTAATTATGTCTAGATTACCATGTGTACATTAGACTAGAAAATACCATATATGTGCTGAAGTCAAGATCATACTGTCAGTATTCAAATACTTGAGCATCATGATGGTGAATTTGACTGGAGCCAATCTGATAACCTCATTATGTTTTGGCTTAAGTATTTATTCTCTCTCTTCTTTACCGACAGTCTGATGTTAAACTATTGCATCTCTTTTATCCTTATTCTTACTTATATTTAATTCATACCATAAAATATTATCTGTACTATATCAATATATGTCCTCTGTACTCATAACAAATTCCGGCCTAATAGTGTGAGCTTTCATGCTTTTATTATTACAGAATACACCCCAAGGTAAAGTTTCCCAGGATATGGAGGCACAATAGCAAAGAGCTCAACATCATAATAGCAAATACAAAGGCTGAAAAAAGGTGTAGCTCAAGGGCAAACCACACAGGCATCAGACACAATACACACACACACATACACATATTAAACACACAAAGCAATAGACTATAATCAGATAACATGGAAGACAGAAAAAGCAGCAGACAAAATAGCACGAGGTAGCATGAAAAAGAGAAGAAAGGGTGAGTAGATGGTGGAACGACAGGTGCATTGCTTGGTCATTTGGAGAAATGAAAAATGACAGTATGTGCCTCTCACCTGTCCCTGAGTTGGCTCTCTTCTTCGGGATGACTTCTGTAGAGAGAGACAAGTGCAGGTAGGTTTTAACCGGGGAAGATAGAGGTGTGGCTCTCTTCTGTCTATGCTATCAGTTAACAGACTCAGCAAGTTTCACAGGACTGTGCACTATTCACTTCCCTACATGGTGCTCACTCGGGACTGAAAACTTTCAGTGGGTATATCAAAATGCTAGATTGTTGTGAGAGTCCTATATGATTCCCCACTGGTATACGCCAAATGCACAAGGACAGGAAATTATGTGTTTCCTTTATATTTAAAAATAAACACATCGATAACTGGAGGAAGTTGAAACAATGGTGGAGAGGCCAATATATTTTACTGTGGTGTCAAAACATGGAAGACTTGAAGATATTGAAATGCAATACACTGACTTGACTTCTGGGAATGCTCACAAATTATTCAATCTCTCTTATTAATATAATAATCTCTTATTACCTCTTGGAGATGAGACTGGGCTCTGCTTGTCAGAGTCCGTGGGCGAGGTGCAAGTGGATCCTCTCAACTTCTGTAGCTCATCTTTTTGAGACTGCGGTGGCTTTCCATTTTCCATGATGCTCTTGGATGCAGAAATGGGAATCTTTGAAACGGGACTATGCACACCATACATAGTTTCAAAGTCTGCATTGGTTGTCAGTAAGAGAGGAAATGGAGACAACAAACCACAGGACATCAGAAATGAAACTCTTTAGTTTGCTATTGGCAGCAAATTTGGGTTAGAGGAAATCCCCAAAAATTAGAATTTATGAGACAAGATGACAGATGAACTATTTTTTATAACCATTAAGGAACTATTTCAGAAGTGTTTCAATGTCCACTTCACCTTTGACAAACACAGCAGCACAGCAAGATGTCTTCCCTGCGCTGTTTTCTGCCAAGCAGGTGTAGGCACCAGCATCTTCAGGCAAGCATTCCCTCACCATAAAATTCACCTCCCTGCCATTGAAAGAAGGATTCCCAAAACGGGCCACTTCACCTGCCCGTAGGAGCAAACAAACAAACTAGAAATACTCTTTCACTGGCATATTGTACAAGGACAGTGAAGAGAATGAAAGGAAGTCATGAAACTGAGGTCAGATATAACATCTGTGGATCAATCATTACAAATGAACATTACATGGCCAAGCATTGTTTAAATTCTGACCAGCATCCCAGCTTTCCCAGAATACAAAACGTTTCAGGCTGAGACATCAAGATTGTTGTGTTGGAACAAGCACAAGTTGACAGAGTGAGTACACTTGATGTTGTCACACAGACTAGATTTCCCCCAAAGATTTACAGCTTTAGATAAAAGTTAAGGGTTCAAGAGTTTAGTGGGTCAAATCAATCTCACAAGCTGCTTCCCATAAATAGCCGGTTTTTAAACGAAATGCAAGTTCTTGCTGGTTTTATTTAGTGTTTAATTTAATCAACGATTCAGAAGTCTTACAGTATATTCTGCCACCTCACCATTGTGCAACCACGACACTTTGATAGGCTGACTTCCAGTGACGACGCCATGCAGCTTGATGTCACTTCCTTCGTCCACACTGCAGTCCTCCAGGGCCTCTATGAAAACGGGTCGATCCAGATGTTTACAAGAGGAAAGAAACCCTGGATATGGAGGAGAAGAGTTAGATACTGTCACATCCTGGCTCAGAGGTAGGACAAAAGATGGAGACCACACATGACTTTTTAGACTAGGAAACATAAATGTATTTCATTTAATTTAATTAAGTATCTATGTCAGTTTATCAGTAATGTTTGTAATGTATGTGTGTGTGTGTGTGCGCGCGCGTGTACGTGTGTGTGTGTGTGTGTGTGTGTGTGTGTGTGAATGAAAGATAAGATAAGTCAAAAATATAAATAACCAAAGCTCAAACAAACCCAACAGGAGAGAGAGAGTAAATACGCCAAGCTCTATTTATAAAAGAGCATTCACACCAATTCAGGTGTTGACCATCTCTCCTGATGAGCGACTTCCCAGATCCCTTACAACCAATAAGAAGAAGGCTGTCACACAAAAATTGCAACACAAGCAGGAGGATTAATAATAATAATGAGAATGTGTGTGTGTGTGTGTGTGTGTGTGTGTGTGTGTGTGTGTGTGTGTGTGTGTGTGTGTGTGTGTGTGAAAGAGAGAGAGAGAGAGAGAGAGAGATAGAGAGAGAAAGAGCATCACTAAACTGCATCCCTTCTACTCAAAACATGACAGATCATAACCTGAGATACATTTACATAACTTTACCATATAAAACAAATTAATTAAGTTTAAATTAAACCCTAGTTTTTACAAAGAAAATATGACGAGTCCTCACTTTAGCCTTGATGTATGTTGTTCCATTTTGTCATCTACCATAACATTTCACACCACACCATCTTTTTCTTTTGCTCTTCCGTTTCTCTTAAATTTAGTCCAACCACTACCCAGAAAACCACTTCACACAGTTTACACTGACTAGCCAATGTTTCATTTTTCTTTTTTCCTTCTTATTTTTTAAGCCTTTTATGGCCAAGTCTTGTATTGATATTCTACACTCATTGGACCCAGAGATGAGTTCTGGCATGGATCCTAGCCAGAGAGGGATGGTTATTGCTAGGAACTGCACTCCCCCTCAGTAAAAACAAAATTATTAATCAACAGCTTATCCACAGCTTATCATAACAGAGAAAATAATAGCCATTAGAGAGGCCTAGTCAGTACAAAATGTTGTGTAAACGTGGACCTAATCTGAGTGTATGTTTCAATATTAAGCCATAGTATCTAGTTATAGTTTAACAAATGTTTTACCATCAACCTTTAGCCGAGGTTTACACTGCTGAATTACTCTGTGGCAGACACTGAATGCTTGTTTCATCAAGCCAGACTATTTTGAGTTTGACTTTAAGTTCAAACACTTATGGGTGGATTTTCACAGTTCTTTAACACCATGACTCTTTGCCCTTATCTTTCTTTTTTTTTTTTTCTTGACAAAACTTTGGCAGCCATAGAAGCTTTTATATGCATCTCTGTAGGGTCAGTGGCTGTTCTTCTATAACAGGATTGTGGGAGTCTTAAAAAACAAAAACACCTCTAAAAATGAAACTTTCATTAACAGTTTCATATATACTTTTAGTACCAATAGATATGCTCTGTGGCCAAGTTGACACATGTCTGTTTGTGTCAGATCCTGAAATGTTGACAGGTAAAACATTCAGCAGCTGACTATCATCTGATAAAGAGATATCAAATAATTCACTTATATCACACACAACCAAAGCTTTAAAAGCTGCCTGTATCTGTCCTCATATCAGCACATGAACTTTCGCCACAAAAGCCACACGCCCAGTTTATATTATTCTAAAGTGAAAGAGATGTGAGCGGTATGTGTGTTCCAATAGACAGCTAAATTTAAATGGCCCATAAGAATATTGAAGCTTTGTGAATATGACAAAGTTGGTATTCAGTGTGTGAAAGGACAAAAAAATGTAATAAAAAGAACCAGATGGACATTGAAGCTCAGGACAAACGCCTGATATTACCTTTGAATGTGATAAATATGTTAAGTGATTCTCTAGAAAATAATCTCCTTTTAACATTGGGTGGAAACTAAGCAGATGTGTTTTTGCAGGAAGCATTACCATGTTCAGACTTGTCTATTCAAATGCTGGTATTAATAACATGGTAAATGCTGCCAGTTGGGTGATTTCCAACACACACAACACAACATTCAAATTATTAATCTCACGGCCTCTCTCATGCAGCTCTCACCTGTTTCAGTAGCATTGCCTGAGATCCTGGTGTCAATAGCTCCTGTCCCATTCCCTAGTGCAGCAGACGATGCATGGGAAGGCTTGATGTGTATCCTGAAGGTTGACACATAACGCTGTTTGCTGCTATCACCATTCATGTCTATTTAAGAACAACCCCCGTCTCTTAGCGGAAAAAAAAACCAACAAATAATTTACACAGTCATTTCTCAAGCTGGTTATCACACTTCCTTTCTTTGTCACTGCTGTGTGGCCCTCTGCGGCTTTGCTCTGTCTCTGTCCTCTGTAAAACCCAGCACTGTCTCTGTGTCTCACTCCCTGCTAAGCCACAACCAGTGCAGCTCTGACCTCACTACTCACACTTCTCTGCACATGTTCAAACCCTTTTCTCTCACCATCCTCTGATCTACAGTAACTCCACCTACATCGCAAATTCCTCCCTTTTCACTTTAGCCATAAGGCAGGGCAGCCTGGGAAGGTATCTCCTTATCTCTTCAAAAATCACTCTAAACGCAACATCCCCCACCCACTATACTCAAACCCCATTTTCTTTATTGTCATGGCTTATAAACACATACTGCATATAAACAAGGAAAGGCGGAGATAGGGAGAGTGGGAGGAAGGAGGGGGACTTATCTACCCACCCAGCCAAAGGTCATATTGTCTGCTGTTTGTTGAATGCACTGCCGTTTATCGATTTCCATGTTTGCTTGCTCACTTATCAATGCTGCAACTGAACTTTGTGATGCCAGTGACACAAGCCCTGCAAAAGGGTCATTTCACGCCTGTGTGCTGTAAAGCTGTGATTGTGGACAACAGGCTCATAAATCCTATGTGGCTTTAAGTGTGAGTGCCTGCCCTGGTACAGTATATCCCAGCACACATGGCAAGGTGTCCGTTTCCAGGGTAATTGCGTCACTTCAATAGACCCACCTGCTGCAATGGTAACCACAAGATGTCTCAAGAGGAGACTGCTGTTGTTCTCATTATGAACATATGTTGCTGTTGAGACAGTTGACACAGCAGAGCAGCAGACATCACACAATCTGCATGATTTATTATAGGATGCAATCATGAGGGAACAAATGTGACACAATTATCAAACTTAACATGTCTGAATCTTGGTACAACAGTTATGATGAGGTGGGAAAACAGCAATAGAAGTTCTTTATGTCAGTGAACACAACAGGAGCCCGCTGAGATGATTAAAACATCTCTTTCCACTCCACTCCCATCCTAGCTTCCCAAATTCCACATCAGTGATCACACAGAATAGCACAGCGAGGGGCTTGTTGTAGTTTCTGTGAGGGAGAGAATTCCCAAATTAAACATTTACCAAAAGGCTGCACACACAGATACACACAGAAAGGACCTTTTGGTAGTGTACATAGTCGATATTATATGACTTTCAATACATTTTTTGTTATCGGCCAAATTCATGAAATTCACTCGTGTTCTGCAATAATAGAAGTTAGGAAACATATTTCAGTTTTGCGCTGCTGTGAAAATACAGATACCAGGGATGGGATTAAACTACTGGAATTCACTGCTGTCACTGTGAAAATAAATAATAACCTTACTCAACACATTATCAAGACTAACATAAAACTCCAGATCAGACAACCGATCCCCTTCTCATTTCTCAGGTCACATTTGATGGAAATAGATATCTTACATGCCTTGTGTGAGATTACTGTATGTAGCAACAGGCTCCAACTAGCCGAGGAGAGATTAACAGATGAACCCACAGGATAACCTGTCAAACCATCGTGCCTCAGGTGCCTAAAGATCCTGCTTCAGCGCATATTTTAAGACGCTGTGAGAATGACTGTGCACACAGTGGTAATACATTAAATCAAGGGCTTCAATTTGATTGTAATAGTGTTTATGGGCCCCCCAGTTAACGTTACGCAGAGACTGGTTACTAGAAGAGTTCAATGTGTCACACTACAAAATAAAATTAGGAACAGTTATAGTATATATATATATATATATATTCCACACTATGATCGACACTGTATCTAATAAGGCTGGACTCAAAGCTGAAAATAAGATGTGACAGCTTCCTGGGAAAAAGAAAACACACGCAGAGAAAGTTGGCAGAAATTCTGAAACTGCTGAGCTGCTCATTAAGCGGAAACACAGTGATAACACTGCGTTTCTCCCACAGAGCTGTGGACTGTAGAAGCATAATTAATGCAATTTAGGCGCTGGGGCCACTTACTGCACACAACAGAGCCTGGATCAGGAAGGATACATGCTGACAGACCCATTACTTCTATAATGTTGTCTACCTTCCTCCTATATAGGTTTTTACCAGCAGATGATATGCATGCAGGTAGTTTGGTCTGCTATCTGCCCTCGAATGACTGTAGTGAAAAAAGGACCCTGTCTCTGGGTTATCTACCGTGACTCTTCAGTCTGAACATGAGTGGAGAGATGTGGACTGGAGATAGTTACAGCAGAATGGAGAAATATTTCTGTCTGCTGATGAAAATCTTTGTAGGTCTTCAAAGTGAAACTGATACAATTCAGTGACTTCAAAAACTAATAATGATACAAAAAAAGCAAAACAAAGAATATTTAATGGCAAACTTTTCCATGAAAAACACCCTGCATCTGTTATATGTACTGCGTGCTATAGCTAAATGTAATATACTGTAGGAAGCAAGATGGTGCAGCCTGACTATTATTTCTGATTTGTGACAAACTTGTCAGCCTGGTTCTTGACATATGTGTGAGGATGTTGTTGCAGCTGTCAAGTTAATTTAAAAGATGTTAAAACTGCAGACATTTTTATAATAAAACAATGTAAAAAGATGTTGAACCAGTGAAAAATACTAATACTAATACTAATGTATGAGTGGAAATTGTGGAAATATAAGGAAATATTAAACTAAGTGACACAGACTAGAATACCCATGCTGAACAAAGGCACATTCAATTAATAAAGACATAATGCTAATATTATAACTTATGATATTATTACTGATAAATGTCTCTATGAGTCTGCTTATAAAATAATTTGTCTTGTGTGCCAGATGTGTGATTCGTTGCTGTTCAAAAATAGCAGAAGTTGTGAAGTGTTGCTATGAAAATAGCCCAGCCCCGTCACTTCTGAATCGCATCTTCTCTCCATGCTGAGACATAGAAACTAACAAACGGTATGTCTCTACGTCAATGACATATGCTAAAGTACAGTGATCTCAAAGCAAGAACTTACCTTTACATGATCAGGCTTGCACAATTGAACTTGAGTGCCATCTGGTGTCCAATTTCTTTGCTTGCTTTTTGCAAAACCCTTTCCTGCGAATGATGGCAACATATTCAGGTTGGGTAAGATTTGGGTTTTTTGGTAAGAGGAAGGTAGTAAAATGTGGGCATCCTTTCAGAAAAAACAGGCAAAGGGTTAATGGAATATAATGTCCACTTCACAATAATGAACTAAAAACTGCATGCTCAGCTATCATTTCCTCTTCACTTTGGCTGTTGTCAGGAGACAGTCCTTCAGTTAACACCATCACGAAGACTGAAGACACTGACACCTATCTAGATGTGAAGTATATACATACAAGCAGTGCATTGCCTTTCAGCTCATTTCAAACAGACCACTAAACAGGAACTACCGTATATATTGTGTACTGTGTAACATACTTTCGACTTTGTCAATGCAGTAATGATCCTGTAGTTCTTAAATTCTTATTCTAAACCAATAAATAAAATCATTGTCTCAATAATTTTTCTTTACTTTATTTGAAGGCAACTATAAAGATATAATATTGGTTATTTAATGGCATCAAACATAAGTCCATCCTCTCCATAGATGCATATTCCCCTCATCTTCTTCACATCCAGTAGGGTTGTGGCTTAAATAACCTCCTGACCTTTCCCTCCTTGAGCTTACTTGTTAAAGCAGTACATTTACAACTTTTCAGCAACAATATTATGAAGCTTCCAAGAGAAAAATGTAACACTTGAGCTGTGACCCCTGCTGTCTCCCACAGCAGCTGCCTCTGTAGGCTTGCTGGATAAACAGTCAGCATTCCCTGTGGTTGTATTACTCAGAGGCCAAAGCTGTTATGTTCTGTTGGCTGCAACACCACTAACTATTTTCACAACTATTCTCATAAAAGTGGAGTGAGTTTCTGCAAAAGGTATTCTTTTTTGAAATAATAGACTGTGAAACTAAAGCCCAAGCAGCATGTAGGAGACACCGCAACATTTACACACATATATATATATGTATATATGCATGAACACAAACTTTAAACAAAAATTAGAACACAAAAAAAACTGTTTATTTTATTATTGAGTAACCATGCCACCATGTTGTAACTTTGTGGTTGATTTGTGTGTTCAGTGTTTATTGCAGCAGTACATGTGCCAGAACAGCAGAGGGTGTTGTTCACCATAACAATAATAACATTGGCTGTCGCTGTAATAAGAGCCTTGAATCAAATGTTTGAAACACAGAACGCACAATTACATCCATCACTCTTCAAATGTTCATTTTCAAATTCAGTCTCAGTAAAGATCACATTATGCTGCCAATGTCTTTAAATGGTCTGACTTGTCTAGACTTCCAAAAATACCATCTTTCCTATCAGGATTTCTTATACCTTATAATTTATTTTCCTGAAATAGCAAATAAGTTCTGGCGAGGTGTCTTTAAATGCCGACCATGTTGTGCTAAAGCTTTTGTTGTTTTACGCTCTGTTAGTTTCACACATTGACCGTGTCTGTCTGGCCCAGCGGCCCTCAGGCCATTCCAGCCCACAGCCCCAACATGTGCAGTGGGAGCCATTACAAAAAAACCACACAGGATGCAAAGGAAAACCACTAAACTTCTGAATGTCTCTAAAGGAAATAACTAATGTGCAAAAGTTGGGCACACTGACTGTTTCACTGACCGAGACATTGGAATAATAAGATTTTATCTGCTTTGCACACTGGTCTGGGAATTTATGCATTAGAGGTTTGATATGGCACTGGCAAAATGGTTATCTGTGTTTCTGTTTTTAAAAAATGGTGTTGTAGTCTTTTATATTTGTAACAGGCTTAGTTTTACAGCTCTTTTCCATGAGAGAGAGCATTTGAAAGCACATATGTGTCTATGTGTTTAACTCCCACCTTTGCAGTGAGGCCCCTCCACTACTCTGTTGTTGGTGAGGGCCCACATGGAAGCGATTACGCTGTGCAGAGAGTGAAATTACAGAGAGAACCTACAGAACTGGAGCCCTACTATAACCACTCACTCACTCACTCACTTAGATGTACACCCATGAACTCAAGCTCAGAAGCATACAGCCAAGCGAACACACACAGAGATAGAGAGAAATGGGCACACACAAACACAAACACACACACGCACACACTAACACAGAAGCTCTGCTGCCACCTTGCCTGAAGCTGTTCATTTCCACCGCTGGCTCTGTTGGGACAAGGCAGCAGTGTGCTTCCCTCCCCGCCTCCTCTCTCCTGGACTGGAGTGGGACGGGGCCAGGGCTGTAAATTCCTCAGAAAGAGCTGTTAAGAGGGCCTCCATTAAAACAGGGGGGCAGGCACTCGCCAGAGAGGAGCCGACTCAATAAGTCATCATCCAAGCCTCGAGCTTTACTGGGGCCCAGGGGAGAGTAACTAAAGTCACAGACTGGATTATAGTATTACTGCTTAGTTTACCTGGAAATACAGGTGCTTCTAGTGCTGCTATATTGAATTATTGGGCCAATAAGAACACGTTTTACTGTGCTGTAAAGCAACTGCATAAGTTGGTTTGCTTATCAATTAATAGCAAACTGATTACCTCTCCAGCTGTGAAACTCATTTTTAAGCCCCTGCTTCATAGGAACAACACTCCCTTTGTTATTTCAACACACTATAACCTCCTCCTTCCTTTTGGCTCATAAAAATATTTGTTCACAAGCCAAAATATCAGTTGGAATTGTTATTACAATATTTCACAGTCACACTGTGTAGGAAGGGGAGAGAAGTTCATTATATTCACTCATGCTGATAATATTTCTATGAAAATATATGAGTGAAATTCTTTGTATAGTGGTGAGCAAAATACAATAGATTCATTACAAAACACATGGACATCAAACAGAAAGCTTTGGTGTTTGAGTGTATTCTTCCTTTAACGGTGACCCCAGATCACTGTAGCTCCATGTCTGAGTACAGCAGATATTGTTGTATCAAATTCTTGTGCAGAAGGTTTGGACGACATTACTGATAATGATACTTAAACAAAAAACACTTTGTGTCCTCTCCAATGGCTGCATCAAATTTCAGTGACATTAACACAGTAGCTTAAAATACCAGACACTTGTTCCTGCCTGGTGTTATCATTTGCTACTTGCTACCATCACCCCGAAGGTTTATGAGAGTGGCACGCTTGTATACACATTGCGGTGTCTGGATGCACGTTAACCATTCCCTTCCCTCTACACACACACTCCTCCCAATCAAGCCCATTATTATCCCAGGCGTGCTGCAGGCTCCCAAAATATCTGTCACACAGCTGTCGGCACCTCTCTGCTCAGCAGCTGGAGAGGCTCCCAAGTACTCCTTCACTTTCTACCCCGATAACATACACCCTTGCCCTGAAGGATGGGGCGAGAAAAAGAAGAATAAAACCCCTCCCCTATCATTGCAGAGTTTTTCAGTCTGTTGGGTGCGTTTGCTTTCACCCCTGAGTGGTCTGTGTACTAATGAGCAATAAAATCTTGGACAAATGGTGTGCATGAGGCATGAAAATGAGCCACCAAGAAAGTAATGCCCAGGGAACTTAGTACGGTGAACCCCTTTTTCAACAGTTTCTATTACATTTTGCCTCTCCTGCAAGAATCTAACCCACATGTTGATCGTATTTAGACAATAAGGTATGAGAGGCTGTGTTTAGTGACTTTGGAACAGCTGTTGATCTTGATGCAAGCCTTAAAGAAACTGGGAGGAGAAGTCTTCAGGGGTTTCAACAATCTTTAAAGATGTCAGCATGTAGACGTTGTTGTGAACGTTATCTGTCTTACAAAGATAAGTCAAGAACAACAACCATTATGGATGTCCCTGAATTCAAGAGTAGGTCAGATATCAAGATTAAAAGACAATTTAGAGGATGTGAGATAAATGGAGCAAAGCACGACACCTCCTCATGGTGACTGTCAAAATTAGTATTTATGGCTGAAGGCCCTGAATCAAAGTCAGAAAACTTAAAATGTGCATTTAGACCACTCTCCTGCCAACTTGTTGAGCTCCATCAATCCCACTCACAGCGGCCACTATCTGAAAGCAGTGATAGAAGGAGAAAGAACATATTGCACTTCCTGTTGCGATTTCAAGGGAGACCAAGACAGATAGATGTAGCGTGTGCTCTGGAAAATCTCAGCTGCTCTCCTATGGTTAGGATAATGTATGACTGCAACTAATCCAGAGTTAGCCTTCAGAGCATGAGTTCTTCTTGAGTCCGTGCCAAGATTTGATTAGAAGCAGGTTTACTACATGTCTAGTTTTTCTTTTCTTTTTTTTTCATTCTTTCTCTTTTTCACTATCCTGATTTCCTTTGTTTGTGAAGTTTTTAACCCCTTTTATAGACTTTATATAATTCATATACAGTAACACTACTTAAGAGTACCAAGAAATGTGAGCTGCATCCACATGGGCTTGAACAAAGACTTCTAAGTAAGAGTGAGAACACTAGCGCTTGTAACTAACACGATCTCTCTCTGACATGCCAAGGCTGTCTTCCAATAAGAGCGACATCATAATATCAACTCGAGAAGCATTCTTCCTGTCTTACCCCCAGCTTGTCCCTTCTTGCCCTCAAGCAAGCAGGAAACGGCTGCATGCGAGATTTAAGATTCGAGATCAACAACATGCGAGACGGCTGCCACAGAGAAACTGGGCACCAACATTAAAGCGAGGACAATTAATCTAATCTAGAGAACTATCAGCTCTTGAACAGTTTATATGCACAGTTTATCACAGTAGCTTTGGCACAGTTTTTTTTTTTTGGTTAAATCTATATCTAACGTTTATTTGCACGAAGTCTGTGTAAAACTTCCTCAAATGGCCCATGCAACACCCACTTTGATTTTGTGAGAAGCTTTTTTTTTTTTTACCTGGCATAAATGTAGTGCATCTGATTCCATTTACAATAGTTATGATGGTTTGCGATTCCAAGGTTTTACTTAAAAGATTCACGAAATCATAGTCATGTCTCTCTTCATTTCAATTCTTTTTCCCTCCTTTCTTTGTTGTTTTTTTCCCCCTGGAGTAAGACAAAAGCAACCAAATAATACTGATTTTCCATCGTGCTCTCCAAACCCCTCCTCCCTTTAACCCTAAAACAATCTGACTCTCTTTACCACCAGCACCCCACCCACATGCCGCTTCTCTTCATTCTCTCACTCTTCACTCGTTTCTCTGCTTCAGTGCAAAGCCAAACAAGCCAGCCATTAAGTTGAGTTAAGCGCAGGAAGTGGGCCTTCGGGCCAGGCGGCACTGTTTACAAGGAGCTAGTCAGGTTTCAGCAGCGCTTTGAAGTGAGCAGCACACAGGAGACTGTCTGTCAGTAGGCAAAGGCCCAGCGCCGCTCCACTGACTCACTCGCATTCCCCCCATTCATCTGAGCGAAGAGAGGGAAGGAGGGTGGAGGTAGAGGGGGGTATAAAGGGCAGAATAGAGAGAGAGACAGGTTGATTTATGGTCCCCCACGGAGAGAGTACCTGTTCCTACCTTTAATCAATTTTACCTGTCTGTTATTACAACCCATCTGTACTTAACCCCATATAGGGATACAAGAAAGACAAACATCAACTTGTCCAACGAGTCATGAGATAGAAGAGAGGGAGATTGATAGCAGCTACATGATCATGTCAGTAATATAATATATATACTATATCCCTAACCCCCTCTAAAACTTTGCAGTAAGATAGAGTAAGTGATACACACACACACACACACACACACACTGTATTTGCGTGCATTTCTTTAAGGTCTGTTTCTAGCCCAGAGCCTCTGCTGCGAGGCAAGAGGATCAGCTTTCTCCAACACACCCATCTACTTCATGACATCACCGTGGAGAACGTTCAATTTCAGCCATGCATGGCTTGGGGGATTCCAACTTGGCAGAGAACACAGTGGCTGCAGAGAAGTAACACTAAAAGCACAAAGCTGAACAACCTTACTTTTTTCCCTTCACCAAATAGGCAGTGAGGAACATTTTCACACCTATGCAACAGCACAGACTTCACATGCCAGTTGATTCCTGTTGATTTAACCGAGACCTCTCTAACAACAAGTAGTGAAAAAAAAAAGAGGGGGTTTCTCGTTTTGTTTAGCACTTGAAGGAGATGTTAGTGTACGTGTGAGGAAGCTACTCCATTTGGAAATGTTGCTGTCACATTCTTACAGATTGGCACCAGCTTCCTCCGACACAAAACACACATATGTGAAATCTTTCAAAATGTTTGATATGTGATTAAAACACAGCTGCTACAGTATAAACTCACTCCTTGTATTTCCTTGAGTGTTAGGGTCTTAAGGAAACACGTTTTCATTAAGAATTCCAGTAATCTGCTTTATAGTTGCCTGTCAGTCTGAGACAACAGATGTTCAGGTGTGACACAACCCTCACCCCCCCCCTTGTGAAAACAATATGGCTGTCCTTTTTTTTTTTATCAAAGAAAATAACTTTTTATCACGACAGTATTTAATCATTAAAGAATACTGAACATATAAGGAAAGGCATAAATAAACCAAGCACTTGATTTATAGTTATTTGATATGTGAGCATTTTGCAGAGAGAGCATATGTTTTTGGTTAAAGAGGAGCGACTGAAATCTCCTTTGATATCATCCAACAGACTGAAATATACACATTCTTTGAATCCATAAAAAAACATAATTGATTACCTGTATTTAATACAAAAAAAAAGGGAACATGTCCAGATCGACGTTATGTGGTTTTCTTACAGTGCAAAAGTAAAGCAGGTACACTGGCAGATAAGAAAAAGTATTTACTTAGTTTTTTTAAAAATACAAATATATAATTTCATGTTTTTACAAATAGTATTTACAGGCATATTTAATTACATATGAAATGTTTACAGAGAATAAACGGCCATTCTTCATTCCTCATCCTCCCTCTCTCTCTCTATGTTCCTGGCTGCTAGATCATCACTACTCTCAAGTTTATGGTGGTTTTAAGAAAAGAGCCAAAGAGGGGGAGGAGAGAATTTCAGCACATGGCATCCACAGCCATGCTTGTTATTTGTTCAGACAGTCAGGTTCAGTTTATCCAGCATGCCCTTTTGTCAAACCCTAACCCTTAGTTTGGTATGCATGAATGGCTCTAAAGCTGAGTCGAATACAAATGCTGTCTAGTTACTCTCTGTGTTTCTTATCTGTCACATGAGAAACAGGTAATAATATACAAATCAGTCCTAGAAACATACACACGTCCCTTTATTCTACACAGTGGTCTCTCCGTGTTTGCCATATGTAAGCCTTGAGTAGAATTTATGCCAGGAGTGAAGGGTCTTCCCGGACCAGATCCAGAAACCAGAGGTGATGCCCACTATGAGTGTCATCAGGTACTTGATCATGTAGACAGTAAAGTCTGGGGTCATGCGGGCCCTGACTTGCGAAGGGCAGGGGATGGCCAGGCTCCTGCAGTTGTGGGTAATCCAGCTGCGCTCCCAGTGGGGGCGGAAGGCCTGCTCATAGAAGAAGCAGGCGATAACAATGGTGGCAGGGACAGTGTAAAGCACACTGAACACACCAATCCGCACCATCAGACGCTCCAGCTTCTCTGTCTTGGTGCCGTCGTGTTTCATGATGGTGCGGATTCGAAACAGTGACACAAAGCCGGCCAGCAAGAAAGAGGTCCCGATGAAGAGATAAATGAAGAGAGGGGCCAACACAAAGCCCCGTAGAGGATCAAGGTTGCTTAGACTGACGAAGCAGACCCCACTGAGCACATCACCCTCTATCTGCCCGATGGCCAGGATGCTGATGGTCTTCACTGCTGGTACTGCCCAGGCGGCTAGGTGAAAATACTGAGAGTTGGCCTCAATAGCCTCATGACCCCACTTCATACCTGCTGCCAGGAACCAGGTGAGAGACAGGATGACCCACCAGATGGAGCTGGCCATGCTGAAGAAATAGAGCATCATAAAGAGGATGGTACAGCCTTCCTTTTTGGTGCCCTGAACAATTGTCTTCAAACCATCATTGCCGAAGCTGTCATTACACACCACCTTGTCCCCCAGGAAGTAGCCAGCTATGTAGGCAATGGAGACCATAGTGTAGCAGCCAGACAGGAAGATGATGGGTCGCTCTGGGTATCTGAAGCGCTGCATGTCAACTAAATAAGTGGTAACTGTGAATAAGGTAGATGCACAACAGAGCACAGACCACACCAGAATCCATAAGCGGGAGAAATGAATCTCTTTGTCAGTGAAAAACATATACCCATCGCGCCTTGATGGCTCACAAGGAGCTGCACAATCCTTCTCATCCAGAAACCTATAATTCAAATATGGGGGCACTTTGAGAGCAGACGGGCAACGGAAAGGCCTGTCGTTGGAGGAGATCAACGAGGGGTCCATTGTTCCCGGGACAGGTATGATTGGTGGGACGGTGGCGGCAGAGGAGTCGTTTTGTCCCACGCAGATTTGTCCATCTCCCAACACAGGGAAGTTCTCGCAGCGCAGTCGGTCCGGCCACTGAAAACCGAACTTGTTCATGAGTGCTTCACAGCCCTGTTTGGCTCTCTCACAGATGGACCTGCAGGGAGGGATGGCCTTCTCCAAAACTGTACATACAGGCGCATACATGGAGCACAGGAAGAATTTCAGCTCCGGCGAACACTGTACCTTAACCAGGGGATAAAACTGGTGCACCTCGAGTCCTGCGTCCTCCTGATTAGTGTGACCCACTAAATTGGGCATGATGGTTTGGTTGTAGGCTATATCCGTGCATAGAGGTATTGAAATCGGCTGACAAAATCCATGCTCCGGGACGACTATTCCGTTGTCCCCTTGATACTGAGCTGATATCAGCAGAGGCAGCAGGAGAGCAAGAAACCAGGTGTTGCAAAAAATCATCTTCCCAAGTTTAAGACAACAACTTTAGCCGGATAAGTCTGCTATAAACCAGTTTAGTGCTTATCATCAGTACTGCAGAAACTTTTGAGCGAAAGTAACTCACTAAAGTGAAAAAAGTCTGGCGGTAAAGACCTGAGCTCGTCCTCGTCGTGCTTAGTCTCCGCTTTGAACACTGCAAGATGACTTTTTTTCTTTTCTGTAACTCTGACTGATTTATATTGTCAAGGCAGCGACAATAATAATGAAACTTCCGGTATAAACTTTACAGAATAAAAGACCCCGCCTAATATCAATGTCAAATATTTTGTAAATTGTAGGATTTGATGCTAAGATATATTTGATGCAATATCTAAAGGGAATTGCGTAATTTATTTATAGATCTATCTATCTATCTATCTATCTATCTATCTATCTATCTATCTATCTATCTATCTATCTAAAGTATATTGCATCATTTATTTGTTTGCATCATTCATTCATTCATACACATACTTTATCTATCTGCCCCTCTGTCCATCCATCCACTCTGACTCGCTATCTATCTATCTATCTATCTATCTATCTATCTATCTATCTATCTATCTATCTATCTATCGCATCATTTATGCATTTCAATACACATGTGGGCCAAATACGCCAAACATCATCTATTATGGCTATAACAAAAACTGTATCATGATCATAATCATAGAAGCAGCCAATCAAAGTCAGTGGCCTATATCCCAAAACTTTGGCAAATCTTCTGCCTTTATTTTGAAGGTGATGTTGACTGGGAACTAGTCGTTTGCTTGCTAACAATGTCTAACTTGACTCCACAGCTGGATTGCGTGGCCCAACCAGACTTTCTAGTTTCCCCATTTGTCCATGAGTGGAGGAGGAGGAGGAGGAGGTGGAGAGGGTGTACTTCCCCACCTAGTGTCCATGTCATGTCATTCCACATCAAAGTTCATCACCCAGTTTCACAAATAAACATTGCTTTACAATTTAAATTGAATGCATTGGATTTGAACTTAATCAACCTCAAATAAATTGAACTGACAAAAGCTACACATGAGTTTAAATGAAGGAAAATATAAAATATACTACAAATAATACATTTATAACAATGCCAGACAGTCAATAAAATAAAAAGCAAGTGTGATAATGATAACAATATAATGTATTCTTTATGGTGTACTCATATGATATGAAGTTTATCTTAATTGACGTCGAACATTTGTTATTGGTTTATTGTTTTTTCTATCTATCTATCTATCTATCTATCTATCTATCTATCTATCTATCTATCTATCTATCTATCTATCTATCTATCTATCTGTATTGACCATGATTCAATTTATAAAAGTAAAAAAAAAGGGGAAAATACTGAAGGGGATGAATGTTTTTTTCAAAGGCACCGTATTTGGGGGGATGGGGGAGGGAGGACGAGGCCGGGCGTTGCTATGCAGTGGGTTCTCCCGATTGATTTTAATTGGACGAAAAATTAATATCGACAAAGCTCAGCCAATGAGCGCTCAGGGCACGTGAAAAATATCAAAGTTCTACAAGGGGGGTGTAAGAGGGGGGCTCGAGACCACTTGAGGATAATGTAAGTTAAGCTCCTGAAGTTCCCCTTCATTTAACTTACACAGGTAGGTTAGCTCAGTGTTTGACACCTATTTTTATTCACACAAATATGTATGTTTGTTCGGGCGAATTTAGCCAAAGTTTGACTGTTTTAATATTAGCGAAAATTTAACGCTAGTCTAAATTAGCCGAGGCAAAGTCGTCGGCTTGCCTTGGCTAAGCTAACCCACTAAATGTTAACGGCTAGGTTAGCAAACTGTTCTTTTTTTGATTAATATTTTTTTCTATCTGATCCGAAATCTGTGTCGAATTAATTATGTAAGTGTATGTCAACTTTTATAATAATCAATACTTTGTCTCTTTTGTTGTTGCCAGATGATAATGATAATAGTCAGAGTAAAATAATCGGTTCAAGTTCAAGGGAGCTCAGGATGGCATTTGACGGGCATCACAGCACATTTCCAAATTCACTCTTTCCCACATACCAGCGCCAGGTAAGATATCATTTTAAGCCTTTTAACTATGATATTTACATACCAGACAGCTTAGCAACTATATTAACTACAGAGTAATTAATAGTGGAAAACTGCTTTTATACCAAACATTAATAAATTGATACATATTTGGTCAATCTTATGGGGAAAAGACATTCACAATCATGATATGGTCCAGGGGAACATTTGAACATTTTTGAATACTGATTTTTGATTTATTATTATTATTTTTAAATAAACACAGGTCAAATTACATTTGCATACATGAAGTATGCATCAGCTACACAAAAACTTTAAAAATGATGTATTTATTTCCATTTTTGTATACTGTGAGTCACATCAGGAAAAGTCTGGCTAAAAGAACAACATGTAACAGTTAGAACAAGTCTATGAATAAATCTGTGAAAGTTTCTCTGTGCTCATTGAAAATTTGATTATATTGGGGTGGGCGTTGTTTTAATAAATAAATAGTTTGGAGTCAATAATGGTCAAATATTAAACTTACACTCAGTTACAGTCTAAGTGTAGAAACTTAAAACCCCCAGTGCACATACACTGAGATTTGACTTTACAGTGAAGTAGGAGTAGGGCTGGGCAATAAAGCGATATATATCGATATCGTGATATTTCATAGATATCGTCTCCAATTGTGAATATCGTTATATGGAACACGTGTTGTCCTTTCCTGCTTTCAAAGACTCAATACAGTAAAAACAATAATTTTCTGAGCTTAACAGACTGTTCTATTATCTGCTTTTATCTACTTAGTCATTATATCCACATTACTGATGATTATTTATCAAAAATTGTATTGCATACATATTTTCTGAAAGCACTGATAGTCATCTCTACAATATCGTCAAAATATTGATATTGAGGTATTTGGTCAAAAATATTGTGATTTTTGATTCTACCCATATCGCCCAGCCCTAAGTAGGGGACATCTTTTGAAATGAAAATTGTTTAAATATTTATAGACTATGAGGAGTATATGTAGCCTTATTTCAAGGATTTAACCTGATAATTACATTTTTTTGACGGACAAAACATATCAGACACCAGTTACTATTCAAATTACACTATTTTATATACTTTACATTCTAAAACATGTCAGGATGGGACTTTTAAGTAGTAAAGTCTTCCTTCAGATTGACCAACCTTTTCTTCTTTTTCTTCTCTCTTTTTCAGGCCAGTGTAAATCTGGGTGGTGGAAACACTGGAAACATGGCATTACCCTTAGTTCGCATCCCCAATGTCTCACTGCAGGAACAAGACACGATGTCCTACGTGCCGTGGTCTCACAATGCTCATGATGATCCCTATGAACTTATCAGTTGTGCCCAGAGCAACATCAAGAGCAGGTATTCAGTTTTAACTGTGCTCAGGACAAGTGTGTAATTATTCCCCTGTGTACTATCCGAAATGTAGTTAAGTAGATCATCACTTTGCTAATCTGCCCAATCAAAATAGGTAGTTAAATGACTTAATGAGGAATGAAAATTGTCAGCTGTACTGTTAAATGAATTTTGTAAAAGATGTTTTTTCTTTGGTCATAAAGGAAACCCACCGGCAGTACTGACTGTGACGGGGAGACCGATCTACAAGGCTTAGTGTCAAGTATTTTGGATGAAGCCGAATCACAGGACAGCTACTACAGTGAAGGGTACGTCAGATTTGATGATTTTACCAGTGTAGGGTGGAGTATACCGTAAAAAACGGGGTATAAGACGCACTCTTAGCGCAATATTTGTTCATTTAAAAGTGAAGTGCCTTTTATACACCGGTGTGTCCTATTCACCAGTAAAATACAGAGTGGTTGGATCTGGATATGATTATAGTTCAGTTAAGCGAATCATTACCGGACCAAGAAAGTTTTGAAATATAAACATATGTGTTTATAAATGAATCGCTACTGGTGCATTCAAATAAACCAGTATTTAATAGAAAAGTGTTTTTCCCAGCATGACACCCCCGAAATAGACTGTGACTTATACACCGTTTTTTACAGTATATTTCAAAAAGTAGTGTGATTCATGGTAGTGATATTTGTACCTCTATCTTAAAAAAAGAAAAAAAAACCTTTTATATCACTTTAAAAACACCCATACTAAAAGACTTTTTCATCTGTTCTTCTAGGAACCCACCTACCTGCAACCCGGTCTGGTCTCCAAAGACACTCAGAGAAGAACTGCTGCAGTACTTTCAGTCAGAGGCTAAACAGAACTCTAATTTTCTTCCAAACTATGTTTCCTGTGAAGCTTTCAGTAAAGCACAGGGACAGTCAGTGGACAAAGTTGTTGAAGAGCTGTCCAATGGTCTTACCACCAATCAGCAATGGCTTTTTAATATGCCTAATGGAGACAAGGACGGCTTCAACATTCATCCCCAGAAACTGCCACCAGGTCTACCAATTCCCAACATGGGGAACACCTACCAGTCACACATGCAGCAAAGCAAATACGACATGTCAGCTGATGCAGAGAGAGGCAGAGGGAATAGTCAGCCTGTGAATAACTTCCCTGATTTCAGTAATGTCTTCAGACCTCAAAGTGAAATGAACAGCCCCTGCTTTGATCCTTACTATGAAGACCACTACAACCAGGGCAGCAGTGCAAAGCCCATTAATAATGAGCAGCAACATGTGCCACAAGACATTAATCAGCTGGTCAGCAGTTTTCAGTCGTTCATGGCCGGTGAGCATGACGGCTTATATCGTGATTTTCCAAACATACACAGGCAGACGACGGGCATGTACCATGAAGACAGCATGATGGCTGAACAACGGAAAATGACCAGCCCTGCCATGACAACACAAAACAGTCATGCAATGCAGACCCAGAAACAGCTGGTGGGAGAATTTGGGACAGTGCAGAGGGAAAGAAACGGAGATGTGAGGAAACAAACATATAAGCATGATGATTTTCAAGATCTAACCGGGTTCAGCCCTCAAAACACTGAATATTTCCAGCAACCGAAGCCACTTTCTGCATCTTTAAACCTGCCAAACCAATACCAGAGCAAGATGGCTTTGCACAGAGAGAACACTTCACATCCCATTAACATGAGTATGAACCAGTACTCACATCACCACATGCAGCAGAGCCAGATACAGAAATCAGTCAGGCCGCAGATGCAGAAGGAAAAGAAAAGGATGCACATGTCTGGTTTTGTGGGAGAAAGCTTCTCCACAAGACCTCTAACTAACACTTACATGAGAGAGGCCGATAAGAAACCGACCCTCTCCCCAAACACATACTTTGATCTCCTAGGGAGCATGCAGGCTCAGAGGTTTGATGCAGAAAACGGCATGATGCGTTCAGGGACAACACAGCAGTTCATGCCTCTTGTGTACCCTGTAAATGACCCCAGAAGATTTTCCAGACTGCCCATCAACTCCTCCAACTTCAACCCTAGAGCCACTTTGCCCTATGGAAGCTGCCCTCCTGTTATGGATCTGGGTGACATGTCTGCCAACGAGTCTGCAGCATTCAGCTCCTATCTGAGTGACGCAGTGACCCGCAGAGGAGAGAGCACCTATCACGGCATGGCCACAACGATGATGAATCAAGGAGGAGGACCCGTGATCCAGCTTTACTTCTACCTGGACGAGTGTTATGAGCAGTGGAGGAGCTTGGAGAAGGAGAGAAAGAGGGTATGCTCCCAAAATCTGGGTGAAATTCAAGAGTATCAGCTGCATATGGTTTCATTTATTTCCAATCCTCCTTGGGAACAGTTTGTGACCAGATATTGGCAAATACTAGCTTGGGACAGTTTCTCATGCACCTTAGGAGTTTACTAATATTTATTTCTTCCATCTCAGGGGTTTAATTAACTTGTATTGGGGGTTTCTATTAGCCTTAATTAAAAAAAACATATATGGGTCAGTGTCAAATAAGGGTTGGCAAGATGAACAGTTAAAAAATATCTTAAAAATCAGGTTTGTTAAAATGTATATTTTGTGTTTTTGTTGGTTTAATGTAATTTGAAATAACATTTGCACCATTTTTTTAACCAAAAGTAAGACTAGTAAGTAGTAAAAGTTATAATGATAAATATTAAATATGTTATCCACCTACAGTGTATTTAAATGTACTTATACAAATAATTACTTATTTTTAAAACATCAAATGTAAACAAAAAAAATTGGAATATTACTACATTTAAATTTTATTTGAAATGTGTTTTGTCAATATTGAGCAGGACATGTCCTAACAACAACCATTTTTTCTAAATAAGTTTTGACAAATGATGTAAAATGAGTTACAAACCATAGTGTTGTTTTAGTACCAATTGGACAGTGGGTTGCATCATGTCATTGACCCATATATTTTCCATGTTCTTATTTATTTTCTCCTTTAGACTGAAGTCATCCTCAACAAGACATTTATTGGGAAGCGGACTGCAGCAGTGAGCACCTCCAACCTACTCAAAACTCCACCAAACCCCACCAGAGTCGACCACATCATCGTGAACCAGACGAGGGAACAAGCAAGGGTGAGACTCCTCCATCTGCTTGACTCCATACTGCCATCTTCAGGGGAATTATGTCACAGCAGCGTTATATTCTAAGGGCAATATTTTCTGTTTTATTTAGCACAGGATATCCCTCAGATATGTTTTTATTTGTTTTATTAATTTCTGCTGTTATGTTTGTTTGGTTTGTTTGCACAAGTTGTCCCATTATTACACAACTTTATTAAACAAATACTACACATATTGCTTCTGTTTTACTGCAGTTAAAGTACGTACAGTAGAATATCACATTAAGATACACTGTCTAAGATGGAGGGAAAATATAAAGGGTGATTGTGTTGTGTGTTTCAGGTGGCAAACCTTCTGGATAAAATGGAGTGTCTTCGTAACATCCCCCTGCACATCAACATCCACACCGCACTGAGCAGGCACCACATGGCCATCTGCATCACCCAGGCCAGACGCAAGGAGGAGCTCGCCAACATGTCCAAACATCAGCGGCAGAGAGCTCAGCTGACAGAGGACAGAGGTACAACTCATATTTTAATATTTGACACACTGTATGTTCCTCTCTTTGACTCGCTGTCAGTCCTGACTCACTCCTGTTTCATAGACACCCTGATGCTGGTCATGGCGCTGAAGGACCTCGCTGCTACCACGAGGAAGCTCCGCACAGCCCTGTGGTGCGCTCTTCAGATGACCATGCCGAAACCCGTCAAGATGCAGGACCACCACGTTAACAGGGAAGCCCCAGGCAAAGAGAAGTGCCCCTCTCCGTTTGAGGGGTACTCTTTTAAGTTATAACTTAGCAGGCAACCGGCATGAGTTAAAGGTATTGACATACAGCATTACCTACCTACAAGTCTAACAAAAGACATTTTACTCAGATCACAGTGATCACTGCAGAATATGAGATGAGACGTTTTAGGTTTGATGACAGTTGCACCTTCTGGCCCCCAGTAGCCAGGTGGCTAGCTTTGTCGTGTAGGAGTTGCATGAAATGTAATTTAACCTGCCACATCTTAACTTAATTTCATTCAATTAGTGTCAGTTCTAAAATTAACGTGAATCTTGCTCCATCACCGTTGTATTTAAAGGCACTATTTATGTGGAAGCTTTCAGTGAATTATTCATTGTTTTACGTATTTATTGGATTGTTCTGGGTATTCCTCGGCAATAACTGAATCATAAAGGCAGTAGTTTAAAAAATGAACATGCTAAATCTTTATTTTCTGAAGTAATATTTGCAGCCTTTGTTTCTCTTATTTAACCTTAACGTGCTGTAATCAGAAAATAATTTTATTTATCTACAATTTGGTTAAGTTTGCCCAAAAGGGTAAAACAAACTTTGGATTAAAAAAAAGTTCAGTATTTTAAATTTAAATGTATTAATCACATTTCCATTAGAAACATGTAGTAGTATTCAAAAAAACATCATTCCTATCAGTGAAATCTAACAATAGCTACGACTTATTCTTTATCAATAGTTTAAAATAAATATGCTAAATTATACTTTTTTTTTTTTTTTAATGTTCTTATTCATTTCTGAAGCTTTGGGTTTCCCGTTATTAATTAACACAATAAATCATAACACTTTTATTTATATGTAATCTGGTAAAAAGGTTTTAACTATACCAAACAAAAAAAACTAAACATTTCAGCTTCGGCAATGTGAATTTAATAATCACACTTTCCTTCATTTTATTTTCAGATAATACTACTAATAAAATATTATTCCTATCAGTGAGATATGACAGTTTGTCAGCTAAGGATCAAAGCTTTTACAAACCTAAGTTAAACAACTGTCTGTAGCATACTTTGTGAAATACAAGTTGCGTTATTTGATTGTGTAATTTTAAAGTTCATGCTGTTTTTTTTTTTCTCTTTTCATTACTTGTTCTGTAAAACTGTGAAGTGACATTTTGGAAAATAAAGCAACCCAAACTTCTTCAAAATGTTGTTGTTTTTTTAACATTTTTTATTAATTTAAAAAGATGTTTTAAACCCCATTATAAACATTCAAATCATAGTATGTGATCAATTTGAGGTATAATTTAGCAACTCACTCCTTTCTTCTTATCCTCGGAGGAAAAATGCATAGACGGTAAAACTGAAACTATAAGCATCAAAATGAAAGCAAAAAAAAAAACTGACATGAAACACTTGTCTTCACTTTAAAGTGATGAAAAGTCAAGATATTGACACAGCACATAAAAATCTGATTAACAGATCATTTCTCTTTTTTTAACTGTGACTCATGTTTGAGAGCTTACTCAGCTGAATCAACAGTAAATTGGCAGATATGTATAAAGATCTATTTTCATTGACGTACTGTTAGACTGACTGTCACAAGTATTCATCATATAACCATTTGCAGCTTTATTCTTAGACAACATCTTATAATAATATCTCTTTATATCCTTTTTTTCTCGACACGTATTGAGAGTTGCAGGAAGTGAATAACGAGGGTCTGATGACATCATGTCCACATACCCGAGGTGCTAATGAGGTTTAGATAAAAAGAGGCAATGAGTGTTGTTTTTCTGTTTCTTTCTCCGTTGTTTAACAAATCTTTTTTTTTTTTTTTTTTAAAGTCCTTTCTCTTGGGGTTTTTTTTTTTTTTTATCTTCTGCGTTCACCTTTCTGTGTACGCTTCTTCTCCTTCTCCTTTCTGTCTTGTTTGGCGAGTTTGTCCTTTTCCCGCTGCATCTTGTCCGTCTCTTTCTTCTTCTGAGAGTCTTCGCGAGCCTGGTCCCGCTGTTGTTTCTGTCTGTTCAGGACCTCGGTCACGTTGGTGTTTTTGAACAGGGCTGACGCTCTCGGTAAAGGAGAACCCGGATCAAAAAGTACTCATTTATCATAGTGTATACATTTACACTAAAGACATGGAAATGAGCGGGACAGATGGTGTAGTCGGGGGTTACGCAACTCTTGCATTAGCCATTCATATTTCGATAAGTAACACTGAATGTGATTTCATGAAGCAGCTTTACAAAGGATACATTTCTCAGTTGCAGGCAAGTTATTTCCACACGGTGTCTCCTCTTCTTCACCTTCAGTGCTTTAGTCAAGGAAACAACTGACATCTGTTCAGAATCAAATTTGACCCATTTTTATATTTTGAGAGCTGTAAAAAGAACCTGTCCACATTTCTTTAACGTGGACTTTTAGATGGAAATAAAATGCATCTTGTTTTTGTTTTTTTAAATCTTGTGTAGCTTATAGACATTTTTATATATGCAAATGTACAAAATTCAAAAAACACCCATTTAAACATGTTGACATTTTCTTCCTATTCTATAAAAATGTTCTCTTGGATCATAAAATAGCTTTGTTAAGGATTAATCAAACCTGTATTAATGACTGACGGACAATTTAAGGAATGTGAATTGGTGTAGAGACTAATTGTGAGTCAGAATATGAGCAGTATGTAAAGGGTTAAAGATCGTGAAACCATTATAAATATTAGCTTTCTTCTTCCTAGAAATATGACCATGAATGTTCTGTTCAAAGAAATGCTAACTGCAGCTGACACATAAGCTATTCTAGCTAGCAAGCGTGCAACTTTTAAAGGATATTCCTCATCGTCTGTGACGTTGGCGTACTGAGCGAGCAGGGCTTCTTTCCTTTTCTTTGACTCCTCGGAAACATCTTTCGGCTTCACCACGATTTGAGCCTGTTTTTCTATCATGCTGGCGATGGCCTGGACCTCAACTATAGAAAAGACATTGCAGCATTTGAGTATCACATAGCACACAAGCCAAACTGGAAATAACCCATGATACTGTAGCATCCTTTGCTTGTAATAAAAAACACCTTTGCTTTTTAGCTGCCATCATTACAAAAGGTATATTAAAAAAGGGACCAACCAGTGCAGCGGCTGAGCTTGAGCTTGCAGACAATATATTCATCCTCACAAACAATACATCTCTGGAAATTACTTTCTGGAATAAACTTTTCTTAATACTGTAAACCCTTGCCAGTGTCAAAAATATTTTTTGTGGTCGAGTGGCTAGAGTACATGCCACATAATCACAACGTCCCTGGTTCGAATCCGGCCAGGGACCTATGCTGCAGGTCATTCCCCTCGCTCCCTGTTTCCTGACAGTCTCTCTGACAGTTATTATCTGAATAAAAGCCCAAAATAAACCTTTATTTAAAAAAAAAAAAAAAAAGATCAGATTAAGAGCTCATCTCTCTGTATAGTTAACAAATATTGAAGAAAGTTTCAGTGACAATCGGTCTTTTATGTAACTTGATTTATAGTAAGTTGTATTAGAAATGACGGCGCTGTATGTACATATTTAGATGCTCCACAAGATTTGTGGAGATGCTGGCGGCCAACCTTGGTAACTCAAACATACACTGTGTTGTGACTAAACCTTTAACTTTAGCTGCTAATGGCTGTAACTATTTAAACGTGTACTCACAACATGAATGATAGGTATTATTCATCTTTTCCAGTATATAATAAAGTAGGGCTGGGCTAAAAAAATCGATTTTTATATTAATCGCAATTTTTTTCTGGCGATTTTTAAAAATCGATTCTTATGCTAAATGTAGCAGTTTAGTTTATTGTAAGATGTTGGCGGATGAGAATGTTTTTTGTGAGGGCAGGTGCACAGTTTTTAAAATAAATCTCACCAACTGATGTGATGTGTGTATTATTGTTTTTTGTAAATATGACTTATGATGTATTATCAAGTGTTTGGTTCAACCTGTTCTTGTTTAAGGAAAGAAAATCACAATAATTGAAATATAAAATCGCAATACTTGGCAAAATCGAATCACAATTTAAATCGAATCGGGACCCAAAAATCGTTAGAGAATCGAATCGGCACAAAAGCATATCGGCCCAGCCCTATAATAACGCATTTATTGTCTTGTTACACATTGTACCTTTCATAAACTTTGAATATAAACTAAACAATAAAACAATAACAAGAATAGCCCAACATATATGAGTACAATCACAACTCCTTACATCAGCAAGTTCATGCCAGTTGAGGTAACTGGCATGAACTTAAATACCCTCTCCCCAGCTGGGCCTTTACCATGTACCCCCCTAGTGTTCGGGAGGAACATTACTTTTTACTCAAATCAAATACATGGCTCCTACACGCTGTTTAAAGCTTTGTCACATTTCTTATCAAGAATTAGTGAATGAAATCATCACTAACATCTCCTGAGAAAGAACATGGATTGGGAATGTGGATGCATAAATGTTTAAAATAAAATAATAATAATAATAATAATAATAATAATAATAATAATACCGTCATCTGCAACATGTTTGGCTGATTGGCTGCAGTGGTCCGTCCACTGCTTGATGATCTGTTTGCAGACGTCTTCCACACTGTCCTCATCCTGCACACAAAGGACAAGTAACAGCTCGTATTATACAGTACATGCATCAACACAGCCTGTTAGTTAGAGATGAGCCCCTACAGCACACTAGCACAATGCACAAGGAGGACATTAACACAGCAAATAAGTGTATACTACTACATTATGTGAGCATTACTGTTATTATATTAGACTAACAACTGGTAGGCTCTCAATGGCAGCTTACTACAAATGACGGTTAGATTCAATACTTCATTCTGCAGTTAGCTAATAGCTATAATTGTTTGGTCTAGAAAATGCTGACACATCTGAAACGATCTGTTCCCCGAAGCCCAAGATGACGTCCTCAAATGACTCCAACAACTAATCAACAAATCGTTACATATGTCGTGTATATATGTATGTGTATATATATATATATATATATATATATATATATATATATATAGTACCAGTCAAAAGTTTGGACACACTTTCTCATGTGAATGGGAAGGTGTGTCCAAACTTTTGACTGGTACTGTATATGTATTTATTATTACTTTCTTTTATTTGATCCAACCTCTTCACTGTATTTTCGGGTGCTACATCAGTTTTTCTTCTTCAGTTCACTGCAACAACAGTTTGCACTAATTTGTTGTTCAGTGTATTTGTGTTTCACCCAGCAGGGATGGGAAGGTTACTTTGGAAATGTAATAGGTTAAAGATTACTAGTTACCCTATTTAAAATGTAATAATATAACTATTTCAATTACTTAATCAAAGTAATGTAACTTATTAGATTTAATTACTTTTCTAACAAATGTTTTCAGCTGTTAAGGTAAGTGTACCCATTAAGCACCAAAGTTCAGCTGTTTTTCATGGATACTGACATGATTTATACGGGAGATCATTTCTTATAAAGTCAGATTTATCTCTCATTTAAAAATGTATTCATTAGTTCATGTAGATTTGGGAATATAAAATAAAGATATTTTATGTAAAAAGTCAAAGCTCTGGCATCGGCTTAATCAGTACTGTGACATCATTTAAGCCCATGTCATGATTTATTTAGAAACTATAAAATAATATTGATTTCAAATAATTAAAAAAAAACATCATATGTACTCAGTAACATGTTAAATATTTAAAAATCTTAAAATGTCTGACATCTGCCCATCCCATATATCCACCTATCTTCACTCACCTGCCTTCCCACTTCTCCCTTTCCCCAATACCACCTCTGATGTCTCTCAGTCCAATACTTAGTTTAGATGTCTTCATATTACAGATCATTCAGAGACAATAACATAACACAAAATGTTATACAAAGAAGAATGAATGCAATAAATCAACCAGAACAATCAGACAGTATTACTACTTTGATAACCACACCCTACTCTCTACTCTCACAACAGCTTCTTCTTGATCACTTCCAGCCAAATGGACCATCTCTCTATATAAATGTGTATTATGTGAAATTTGACTCTAATTCCTTATTACTGATCGACCACCTGGCAAATGTTCGTTCTTAAGCCATTTCAGTTTTATTGCTTTTTCATAAACATTAGTGAATAAGCCTTTTATCCACTCCCAACTTTTTCCGGGAAAAACATTAAAGCCCCATTTTCAATACAACTATCGAGGTGTGCCAGTGTTCATCTATTTCCAGCATTTATCTCTAGCTTTATGGATTTAGGGAGTCTTTCTTCAGCCGAATTTACTTTAATACTGTAAGGAACTGTGTTTGGTACTGAATCACATGTTTAGATACAATCACTACCGATTAAGACCACATTTATCTCTAAAATGGCAGGTTTTCTGAGTGAGGTTTGGTGTGTCGGATCGCATTACTGCCTCGGTGGCTACGCGGGGACACGCCACTTCACATATTCACCAGAAATGCGGATAAAATCCCTTGAAGCGCATCTTCTTTCTCTTCGTCACTCTCCTCTTCTTGTAAGACCCCTAAAATATAGACTCCATACACCTCACGGTCCACTTCAAGCGAGTCCAGCCGATCATTAAGCCAGCTCCCAAACTCGCCGGCGTCCGTCACGGGGGCAGCCATCTTGGCTCTTTGGGGTCCTTCTGTGGCGCACGGCTGTCGTTAGTAACTGCCTGTAAGAAAAAGCTGCAAGTTTTAGCCCGCTCCAAATATGGATATATAACAGGATCTTATAATAGATCCATGGCTCCGAGCCGCTGGAAAAGCCTTCAAGAGGAAATGAGAGGAACTGAAAATCTTGATAATTAAAAAACACAAAATAAAAACAAACATCTTTTCAACCTGGCTTGTATTGTAGTGTGTTATAATTGCATGGTTTAAAGTTATACACCTCTTTATTCAGCTATTCAGCAGTATTGTCATTGCAAGTATACAATGAAACTCTGTTTGAACAGTCCAATTGCAGCATAGAAATATAAAATATGTACACATAATACATACGCACAAGCCCATATTTTACTATTGCCCCACTATTTATTACTATTATTATTATTTATTTCCTTGGACCGCTAGATTTGATTACGGCACGCATCCGCTGTGGCATTGTTTCCATAAGCTTCTGCAATGTCCAGTGTTGCATTAAATTTTCACCACGATCTTGTTTTGATGATGGGAGAGTCGGACCACTGCGCAAAACCTTCTCCAGCACATCCCAAAGATTCTCAATGGGGTTAAGGTCTGGACTCTGTGGTGGCCAATCCATGTGTGAAAATGATGTCTCATGCTCCCTGAACGACTCCTTCATGAATCCTGGCATTGTCATCTTGGAAATCCATTGATAGAATAACCTGGTCATTCAATTCAGGTAGTCAGCTGACCTCATTCTTCTCTCATCTCTTCTCATTCTGAAATCAAATAGCCTACATTCCAGTTAAAATTTAAACCGATGTTTATTTATCAAGTTACTTAATGTGTATTGAAACTGGGTGATAGAGTGGTGAACTTGACATGGACAGTAGGCTACACCCAATTCTAGGAATCCCCTCATAAAAAGTGTATATAGGCCTACCAAATTTTGAACTACAGATCTATATAGAGAGCATCAGTGGTCAATCTAACTGTTGAACAAATGTGTGATTAAACCTTGATGAATGTTTCAGAGAGCAGGTTTTACATTACTATTTTCTTGAGAAAAAACACTTTCTAGACCATAAAAAAAACATGTCTCACTTCCACAGTTTGAACTCTTCAAGCACATATCAGACCTCTAAATGTTGCCACAAGCCTTCTCTCTCCTTTGAAATGTAAATATGTTTCCCATAGAACAAATAATTATTTAGAGATATGAAGTGATTTAGACAATAGAGATTTATAACTTAATTGATAGGTAGTGTGCTGCTCAGCACTACAATCTGCAGATGGTCTCTCCTGTTTCTTAAACTTAGAGATTCTCTTCTCCTTCAAACTCTTCACATATTCATCCAGAACTGGTCCTGCCTTCACTAATGATGTACAAATCTCTAACGTTTAATATTCATTTTAAGCAAATGAAATCTTCCTCACCTTAATGTAAATGTATGCTCTGTGTTTCAGGGATCCCACTGCTGCCTCTGTGTTAAATCTCTGGTCATGGTAAGCCTCCCCTGCTATTACAAGGTTTGGGGTTTGATACTGTCTCAGAACAGTCTTGGGACAGTGCTCCTCATTGGTCTTATGAACAAAGTACAAAGTTATTTTATATGTTGATCATGCACCATAATTCAATGCCACTCTATTGCTCTTTAACTTTATAATGAAGATAAATATAGACATGAAAAGGTCATCTTTTGTCTTGGCTAGTCGCTATCACTGTGACAACATTGACTACATAAAGTAACCATGACTTATAACTGGACAAGGGTTTGGCCTTTGCTTTATAAGTACTGTATCTCAAACAAAAAATAGAAACACTTCAAAATATACCCTACTAATCATCTTATTGGTAAACTGATCTGGAGTCTCACCTTTCTGAAGCTGTCAACTCTTTTAACCTCCAATACGTTGCTAATACTGTATGATAACTCGGAAGATAGTGCTGTAGATAGAATATCTGATTCATTTTCTCATTCTTTATGCATTTTTTTATATTCATGAACAGAAATTCACTAAATCATTACTTAAAATTATATCTTTCTGCCTAGATTTGAACTCTCTATTAAAATCACTCTAAACAATGAAAAAAGCAATCAATTACTGAACCAACATGAAACTCTTTTCCCTTTCCTCTTCTTCTTTTTGTTATTATTATGTAATTTATTGTGTCGTATTCTTCATTTCCTCTTATACCCATCACGTTAACAAGGTCTTTGGTACCAAAACATAGCATTCCTTTAAATGATTGTATTATTAATGTCTCTTTGTCAAAAATATCAGACGGACTGAAAATCCACGTAACAAAACTGAACTTGTAAGACCTTGTTCAATATCACTAAAACATGAAGTAATTACAAATCTTTTTCTAGTACAATTTTATTTGTTTTTAGACAACATCAGAATTAAGCTAATTCATGATGGACTAATTAAGGTCCCTATTTAAGAACCAAACTGAAACAAAACCTTTCATTGTTAATGTTTTTGTATGCCTACCTTTATTTTTGAGAGATAGATTTTTTTTTAAACTTTATTGACTTTCTGTGGCATTGTTATAAATGCATTATTTGTAGTATTCTGTATATTTTTTCTTCAGTTAAAAATTCTTTGTAGTTTTTGTCAGTTCCGTTTATTTGAGGTAGATTAAGTTCAAATCAAATACATTCCAGTTACATTTTAAACCAAGGTTTACTTATCGAGTTACTTAATGTGTATTTTGAAACTGGGTGATAGTGATATTGTTAGCAAGAAAACAACTAGTTCCCAAGCAAAATCACCTTCAACATAAAAGCAGACACAAAGTGTTGAGTTATAGGATACAGACTTTAATACCATTATTGACGCCACTGCTGTCTACTTCATGATTATGATCATGATACTGTATTTCATTTGTTCTATAATGGATCATATTCGACATATTTGGTCCATATGTGTATTGAAGTCAATGTGAATGAATGCAATCAAATAATTAATGCAATAACTTTATATTATAGCTTAGATAGATAGATAGATAGATAGATAGATAGATAGATAGATAGATAGATAGATAGATAGATAGATAGATAGATATTGCATCAAATATATTTGAGCAAATCCTACACATTACTCTACCAAACATTTGACAAGTAGGGTTTTTTCTTTTCTTTTTTAAAGACCGGAAGTTTCATTGTTATTGTCGCTGCCTTGACAATGTAAACAAGTCAGAGTTACAAAAAAGAAAAAAAGTCATCCAACAGTGTTCAAAGCAGAGACTAAGTACGACGAGGACGAGCTCAGGTCTTTACCGCCAGATGATAAGCACTAAACTGGTTTATAGCAGACTTATCCGGCTAAAGTTGTTGTCTTAAACTTGGGAAGATGATTTTTTGCAACACCTGGTTTTTTGCTCTCCTGCTGCCTTTGTTGTTATCAGCTCAGTATCAAGAAGTCAAAGGAGTAGTCATCCGGGAGCATGGATCCTGTCAACCGATTTCAATACCTCTGTGCAAGGATCTACCCTACAACCATACCATCATGCCCAATTTAGGGGGTCACACTAATCAGGAGGACGCAGGACTCGAGGTGCGCCAGTTTGATCCCCTGGTTAAAGCACAGTGCTCGCCGGAGCTGAAATTATTCCTGTGTTTCGTGTATGCGCCTGTATGTACTATTTTGGACGATGCCATCCCTCCCTGCAGGTTCATCTGTGAGAGAGCCAAACAGGGCTGTAAGGCATTCATAAACAAGATTGGCTTCCAGTGGCCGGACCTACTGCGCTGCGAGAACTTTCCTGTGTTCGGAGATGGACACATCTGCGTGGGAGATCAGGACTCTTCTTCTGCCACCACCACCATCACCACCGCCCCACCAACCAGACCTGTCCTAGGACCACTGGAACCCTCCACGGACCCCATAAATGACATATTAACTTATATATATACATATATCAATAACTTAATTAATGAATTAATTAAAAAGAAGAAGTAAATGTTAACAAACCTCATGCATGTCTTATCTTATCTGGTCTTCTCTTGTCTTAATTTAATTAATCTTGACGTCAATTAAGTTAAACTTCATATGAGTACATGACAGAATACATTATATTATGACCATTATTATATTTGCTTTACTTTCTGTATTTTGCATATAATATAATTTTAACCGTATTAACTTTCCGTAGAATTGTTTTAAATGCATTATTTGCCAGTTAAATTATATTTGATTAGTAAATTATATTTCTTCAATTAAAATTATGTGTTGCTTTTGTCTGTTTAGTTTTTTTTTAGTTTTTTTTAGGTTGATTGAGTTCAAATCAAATACAGCCCAATTAAAATTTAAACCAAGGTTTATCAAGTTACTACAAGTGTGAAACTGGGTGATAGAGTGATGAACTTTGATGTGGAATGCCATGAGATGGACACTAGGTGGGGAGGTACAACCTCTCCACCTTATCCTCCTCCACTCATGGACAAATGGGAAACTAAAAAGGTTGGGCTACGCAATCCAGCTGTCAAGTTAGACATTGTTAGCAAGCAAACAATTAGTTCCCAGGTGACATCATCTTCAACATATAGGCAGACACAAAGTGTTGGGATATAGACTACAGACTTTAATACCATTATTAGAGTCACTGCTGTTCATTTCTATGATTATGGTCATGATGGATCATATTCAGCGTATTTGCCCATATGTGTATTGAGGTCAATGAATGAATGCAATGAAATATATGATGCAATAACTTGAGTTAATTGGATTTAGGTCATAGTTTTCACTTTTTTCTTCTTTAAAAACGCTGATGTAATGTTTCATTGTGTTTGGGATCATAGGCTATCGAAGGATAGGCTTGTATTTATTAATGTGTCTTGATACAACACTCATGCCAGTATCAATGTTGAGAGTTACTGGTGGCTGTAATCATTCTTCCTGTCCATATTGATGGTGTAACATGCAATATACACAACATGGCTAGAGGTGATTCAATGCCATTATAGCAACTGTATCAACTGGGTACGTGTTGCTATCTACGTAGCCTATATATGTGGGGGCTTCTGGACTGGAGAACAAACTTAAATGATAGTTACCGTTTTTTACAACCTGGACCTTATTTCTAGCATACAATAGGACCATTTACTCACCCAGACAACTTTGGTGTCATTCGGAGTCGTTCGGACGAAATTAGCTCCAGTGGAGCGCTGCGTATATCCGTATAATGCGAGTACACGGGGCACCGAAGCGCAGCCTCTATATAACACATTATTACGGGGTCTGTAGGTTGACCTACTAACCTCTGATCTGACATCATCTGAAATGACATCATCCAGGTCAGATGTCAGATCAGAGGTTACTAGGACAACCTACAGACCCCGGATGTTGATAACATGCCACTACGGGCTCGGAGGGGAATAGCACTATTCGTATCGCACTAACGTATCATAACTAAATATTGGTGAAATGAACTAGTTTCACGGCAGATAATGTGTTATATAGAGGCTGCGCTTCGGTGCCCCGTGTACTCGCATTATACGGATATTATTCGGATATACATGTCCAAACGACTCCAAATGACACCAAGTTGTCTGGGTGAGTAAATGATCGTATTTTATGCTAGAAATAAGGTCCAGGTTGTAAAAAACGATAATTATCCTTTAACAGTCTTTGTTTTGTGTAAAATGTACAAGAGCTGCAGTTCACTTTGGCTGGTCCCAGTTTTATCCTTGAAAAGTACTGCACTACTGGGAGTGTGGGAATTGGGCTGTCCCATGTGCCTTACATGCTTCGGTGTGATCCAAGGGTGTGTGATCCAATGAGGGTTCTGGGGCGCCATCCCTACTGCAAATCCAATTTTAGAGGAGGAGGTCGCTCTAATTATTGACAGTTCTGTGCTGGGTAGGACAAAGGGTCATGAACTTGACTATTCAAGTTTGAGGTGCTTTCGTGATACTGTTTATGTTTTGATTGTTGTGGTTGTGTTATGTGTTTGTGTGTCCAGGTTAGTGTTAAGGTTTAACTAGCGATGTGGCCACCATGACAGAGACCCCTGTACTGATTGATGACCTCTGGCTAGTGTTCGTGTTCAGTATGTGAATTCTGATATTGGTTAAAGCAGCATTTCATGGAGCTGTGTAGTACATAGTACTCAGGACTTCCTTTAAAAGGGAGATCTCTGCTTCATGACGCATTATTCCACAAAAGCTTGCCACACACAAACTGATAGTGTGTAATATGATTGTCTTTTCCTGGTGGCTCCTGATTGGTTGACACTGCATGCTGAAAATAAATGAATTAAATATATTTTAAACCCAAGAAAGGTAACCAGATTGGGTGATTATTTGCCCTATTTCTGCTTCCTTATTCAATAACAGTTTCCCCCGAAGGCAGGCAAAACATGCACAGATTGTTGTGGTACTGTGGTGATAATTGTGAAGAGAATGCACTTGCTAAATGTCCACCTAAATATACTTTTCTAAACTTTTAGAAACCACTAGCCACCAGCTGCTAGCTCTCTGCTACATTGTACAGTGCATGCTCACAGCCAATATACACAGAGCTACTGAGGTCTCTAGCCCCACCTAGTGGAGAAGTTCTGCCTTCCAGTGCGACCTGGAAGACGGAAGAAGGGGGGCCAAGGGCCATTGCCCAACCACTTTACCCCCTTCCCACATTCTTAGTTGTGAATCATACAACACTTACAGTAAAAAGACGCAGGAGGTTTTCTGTAATTTCTGTGAATCACAGACTACCCCCTGCGACTCATTTGGGTTTATGTCAACACATAACACTGAACACAATGCAGTGCCAAACGTTTGGGTCCGTCCTGTAGGTCCTGAGGACCACCACAGCTTCTACCTCAAATGTCTGGGGCCTTTCTCTGCATATTTCTATTCCTCAATACTTAAATGTAAGAGTGTGTGTGTGTGTGTGTGTGTGTGTGTGTGTGTGTGTGTGTGTGTGTGTGTGTGTGTGTGTGTGTGCGTGCGTGTGTGTACGTGTGTGTGGGGGGTATTGTTCTGCACCACAGCATGTATGCAGGTTGCAGATGTAAGCCTATTACAGGCAGTAAAGTTACTTTTACAATGAGTGGAGTGGTTTCCAGTGTTTCAGGCTTTTTTCCACATTGCAGAAAACAGTCCAGTATAAAACAATAGAAAAGGCTGTGTTGGTGTGGGGGTGTGTTGTTTACAGTGCCAGTGAGACAATTAAATATGATCCAGAAAGTCCGGTTGGATTAACAGATTATTATGTTTAAAAGCTGATCAGAAAAAACTGCACACTTTGTAATACTTATAACTCTGGTAAAGTTATCACGCTGCAACCCTGTTTACTACACACATGTAGAATGCATCTGTGTCCACGGACCTCCAAAAAGTATGGAACTCCATGTGCAAGTCCACAGCTGTTTGCAGAACGTGGAAAGTATGTTAAAGGGGACACACACACACACACACACACACACACACACATGTTTTGGCCCCTGCACTACTGAAATGAATCTGGCGCCCCTGGGTGAAGCAATGTCCATCCTCCTGTGGGGCCGCTCACTCAGCAGGAACCCCAGAAGGCAAGTAGCTCTCTGCAGCTGGTCTGGACTACTGCTAGGAGGATATCCAAGGTTTTAGCGGGTATAACTCTAGCCACACATGCAGGAGACATCCCACCTGAGGAGCAGACCTCCTCCTGCAGACTGGAGTAACCTAACACTGCCAATAACCAGTGAGTCTAAACCCTGGTTAGAAACAACAGCAACAACATTGGTGGATGTGTTCATGTCTGCCATAAAAATTCAACTGATTTTTATGTCCACAAGTCAATGCTGCCAGTGGCCTGCGTTCCATGAAAAATGTGATGGAATGGAATGGCATTATTTGTCATTATAACAAGTACAAGTACAAGTATATTGAAATTGTAGCAATCACCCGTCCGTACATATACAACATACAATACTTAACAAGACAGAACTGGATGACTGAGCAAGGACGGAGGGGAAAAGAGGGGAAAGAAAAACGAGGAGAGAGATAATAGAGGAACAAAGAAAACAACCACCTACCAAAGTAAACTGAAACTGCGCCAAAACAAAACTTAATAAGAATCGCACTGGACATATACAAAAGCTAGTCATTTTATCTAAATATTATTAATTTGGAAATAAACCAAGCTGTTTACTACCCTCAGCTGAAAAAACAATGCAGTGACTATACAATTTAACACAGTGAAGACAGAGTCAGATTATTTTCTCTCTGCTAAACATTAAAACAATCCAAACCATGATGAAGATAGATATGCATGTTACTCTATTGCTGCATACTGTTATACATGACTCTTATACAACTTTGCCAGTAGGTGGCGCTACAATATTAAAATATTTAAACTATTTTTAAAAAATCCACATTCTAATCTAATTTATTAAATTCATTTTTCATTGTTATGTTTATTTCTTGTATTTAAAAAACAAATGTTATTGTTGTCTTATTCAATTAACTTCTGCTTTTTAATGACTTTGGTGTGCATTAAGCTCTATATCCATTTTTAACATCCTGTATATTTTGCCAGTTGCTTGTAAAGGACTTTGAATTGCATTTGATTTGTCTGAAAGTTGCTAATAAATAAATAGATTTATTTTTCTAACAAATGACTAGGTAGCTGCCCTGATTCAGGTAACTAAAACACATTAACCATAATATGCTAATTTACAAAGTTAAGCGCTAATGACTTTACTATATTAGCAAACTATGTGTAGCTTCTAACCTAAGCTTGCTACGGATTTAAAGCCCTGCATACATGGTTTGTGAGTGGTGTATTCAGGCAGCATTTATCACTTTAAACCTTTTGTCTCTTGAAACAATGATTTCTAAAACTATTACAGCAATTATGACACACTTAAAACATTGAGGCATGTTTCAAAGTTGTATTTCTGTATAATTTGTCATTTAGACTAAAGTCACTCCGTACAAGTCCTCTGTTTTCAAAATGAAAGCTGGTATAGATACTTATAATACAGAAATATCTACTAATTGTTATCCAAGTGTTATCCATCCGAGTGCTCCTGTCAATCTGGCCTTAATATATTTGTCCACTCCATTAACAAACATGAGGAAGGCAGTTTATTAGGAACACTTAACAATCAATACACTCCAGTACAACACCTCAACTCAGTCACTACGACTTCAATACATAAAGTAGAATCATCACCTTCTGTCAACTTAAACTGAAAATGATTTTTATAAAAGTAGAATTTATGGCAGAGTTGTTTTAGTTTGCACAGGTGTTAAAGTGCTCAGTGAGTGCATATGAGGTCTTCCTCTGTCTCTTAACAATCATCCTTTCACCAAATCACACACACATCTTCCTGTTGCCCCACTGTGTTTTCAGCCTGTTCCACATACACTAATTGTGCCACATACACTCATATAATTTTGCCCCTTTTGGAGTAAATTTGAGAAGTACAGTTCATGAGTTCTAACTAAAACCTAAATTACAGCTCATAATCTACAAACACAGGTCTCTACTGTCCATTTGAATGAAAATAGCTGTGATAACTTTGTCATGCCGCCAGCCTGGCTTGTTAAATTAATTTCAGCTGCCAAAATTTCAATCAGTGCTAAATGCTCAGTGTTGGCAGTCACATATAGTGCCCTGGATACTGCCACAAATCCCTATGTTCTTGATTGAAAATTAATGCTCGATTGTCCCACAGTTTCCAGAAGTACTTGTGCACTCACTCATAGGCTCTGAGCACTACAGGCATGCCAGTACGAGGCTAATTGAAATGCTGATTTCAACATAATCAGCTATTCTTTTTAAATTCAGTGGGAAGTTGGCAGTCAAACAGCCTTTGGCAGAACAAAATCATGATCATAACATACCCAAATCCTGAAAAACCATTTGTTTCCACCATTTAAGTAACATCTTTGACTTTGATCAAAAGTTGGTACGCTGGTAAACCTTTGAGATTTTTTGAAAAGTCTCCCTGGCATTGAAGTTTAGTGAAAGGAATAGCTGAGACATAAGTGTAATAAGTTGCCTAAGGTTTCTCCTGAATTGACAGTTTATACTTTACGGCTAACTTTTACTTCACTCTTGCCTGTGCAAGCTGAAGCACAGATGAAATACAGATGTGCTCTAATCAAAAACAGATAGGAAAGGAGTGTAACATCCTGCTTATAGCCACTAGGTGGAAGTAGAGGACACAGATTTGTTTATGGCTCAACAAAGTCAAAGAATCAGTCCTGGTTTTAGTTGCATCGCATGACAGTAGTTTGGAGCTTATTTTGAACGTGATGCTTTACAAATTTCTCCGTGCATGCGCATCAGACACAGATTGTTAAAGTATAGTTATAAGCAGAGCTGTGGAGCAAGAAAATGGGCTGCCAGCTGTTTGTTCATCCTCTTTCATTTGACACTGGGACAACAGACAACACCTCCAAGCAGTTTGAATATATTAAACAGTGTTTCCATGTGATTGACTTGATCCTGCTTCCAGAAAGCACTTTGTGCAAAAGGGGGGAGGAGGGTTATTAGTTAACCCCCCCCCCCCACCTAGTCCCAGCCTAGTTAGAACAGACACAAACACATGCGCGTGCATTTTGCCTTCCCACTGCTCCTACATAATGGCTTCACACGTCGCTGGCCTTGCAGTAATGAAGTGTGAAGCTTCTGTGACGCCACAGGGAAGCTACCGTGTGGAACTGTACTCTCTATTTTAGTGCACCACCTTGAATTTCTTGCAGCACAGATACATTTTCTCAAATATTTGGCTCTCTTTGTACTTTCTACAGGCAAAATTCAAACTTACTTTCATCAAACACCCTTAAACAATTGTGAAACCAGACTGATAAGTTGGTGCGCTACAGTGTTTTGTGTTTTGCAGAGGTTTTAAGTTGGACCAAAACAGACACAATTTGCATCCCAACTGCATATAATGTATTCACTCCAAACCTGAATTGAGTATCTTATTGGGAAAAAAAGACAACAAAGTATTACTGGTATTTAAAAAAAAGTCCATACCCAGTGCTTGATGTTGGTATTGATGCGCATAAATGTTCCACAATTAAAATGAGGACAATGAAAATGAAGGAGCGACTCAGAGCCACATGGAGAAGTTCATCTGTTCAGCTCCAGTAACAGCATGGGAAAACAAGAAAAGAAATAAATAACCCTTCTGAAAAACATTTTTAACCTTTTGAAGTTTTATGAATTTAAAATTGTAAGCAGCTTTCCAAAGTCACTGTCTCATTGACCGCTCACATGCAGGTGTAATTTTAGACTTTACAAAACGTACATTCATTTCTTGTAACCTAACTACCAAAATAGTGTCCAGTTAATAGTTAGAGTAGTGTACAAGTGAGAGGGAAACTGCCATTAGAACTGGCTGGCATTGTCATATTTCAAGCATAGGGGCCCAGGGTCGATGCATTATGCCGTTGCCTCTCTTAGTGCTCTGTAGCTTTAGGATGCCTGTCCTATTTATATTGAGGGGCTGTGGATTGATGCGAAATGACGAGGGCCGCGAGGCTGCTGAGTGGGTGGGCATCCACATGCTCCGCTCCACAGGCAACCCTCTCCTTCTATACACGCAAACACACAGAGACACGCAACACACACAGACACACACTTGTCTTCATGTCCCAATGCCACCAGCCTTAGAAAAGCCCTACAGTCTCAATGTGCAATGTCCTCTCTCTGTCACATATCCTCTATCCCAACTTTAATGTGACAGAATATAACCAGAGCCCAGAACAACCAGTCAGTGCAGAGCAATGAAAAAACAGCATGTGTAACAGGCATGTTTTCTCATCTTCTCCAGCAGTTTGCTTTCCTCATCACATAGTGGAAAAGCAGAAGGTTTGAAAATGCTGTTACTCTGTATAAGCCTGTTACATCAGCTTTAGCTTATTGCTTCAGTAAATGGTTGTACAGACATCTGGATTCACATTAAAGCAGCTGAGTTAACTGTTATGTAATAGATAATTGTGTGATCGAACGAGGCAGGTGTTATGGGAGGTTTCTTTCATTTAATATCACGTGTACATTTTTCAATTAATTTTGATCATTTCAAGTCCAACTCAAAATGCTTATTAACAGTAATTATAACAACAACGCTTCATTTTAATTGTAGTGATAGTTACACATTATGTTGCATTTGTTATTATTAACTTTGACGGGATTGCACCTCTATTCTTCTATTTTTATTCTCTTCCCGTTATCACAACTCACTCATTCTGTCTCTCTCTCTCTCTGTCTCTCTCTCTCTCTCTCTCAGACAGAGACACACACACATAGACACACACTCCTTTTGCTCTCAGTCATTCCTCTTTTGTCTCTTTTGAGAGACTTTTACGGTTGCATTAATTAGAAACGAGAAAAATGTCAGCGGTCTTAAGAATAGAATTTATATTAAACATTGCTTGATTGCTTATTGATTCTACAAGATACCAAATCTTGGTTGTCAAGATCACCTCACCACGTTCCTCACTGTGCGTACTGTGTACAGTGTGTGTGGCTCACTGATTTCATGCAAGAAAAATTATCTTACTGTTGTTTAAAGCCGTTGCCATCTTCAATGACAAAGACGCTTCAGGCTGGCTGTTAAAAGTTGTTAATTTCCTCTTTTAGGGAACAACTGCTATTGCTCAGCTTGGATTCATGTTGTTTACAGTGTACATTAAAAGTAATGTTTACACAGTCTAAAAAAATGTACTGCACACTGCACTTACTTTTACCACAAAATCCACTTCTCCTCATTCCCTCATCAAACTGCAGGAAGAGGCATAATTGTTAATAGCACATTTTTAAACCTTTTGGTTCAGGGGGGTTGACAGGTTATTTCAATTAAAGTTGTTAAAGCCCAAGTGGTAATATGAGTCAGCGGTGTTGAAGTAAAAAGACAAATTGCTGGTCCTTGTCGATTTTGTCGAGTGCAATCTAAAGTTAACAGATATTTGACTCAAGTCTGGCTCAAGACCACACCTCTGATGGATAAAGTGGAGCCCAGTCATTAAATTAAAAATGTTTAGCGTGACTAATGATCTATACAGGGCTGCTTAGATTTCAACTTAAGTGGCTGCACGGCAGTGACGCGGGCTGGTTCATCAGTTTGTTGGAGCTCAGCGACTGCATGTCTCTTTGGAGGAGAAAAATTAACTCGAGCTGATAGCCGGGGGAATAATCTGGTTATGTGTAATGAGGGCTGTTATTAGTAGTTATGCGTCTATCAGGTTGAGTGTGCCGGTGGTGGACTTCCCACATCTCCCTCTCAGGAGGCATGGCGCTTTCACTCCACTCATCCAGCTTTTTAGCATGAATTGTAGGCAATTAAATCCCTGCCATGTGAGTGTGTGAAAAAAGGTAATGAATATGGAACACTAACTCAGAGACGTCTGCAGAGACCACTCGTCGAGTTCTGAGGTTTCCTTTCTCCAAATCATCGGGAAGCATAAAGATCATTTGACAGCGTTTTTTTTTCCCCCATCCAAATGGTGGCCCAGAGGTTTTAAAAATGCAAAACCCGTTCCTTCCAGGTTGGTGAACTTCCGTGACCTCTGGCAGGGAGGAGAAACTTTTTGTCGTGGGCTTGGCGCTCTGCCTGGCTGACCATGCCAGCTCTCGCCGTTTCTGAGCAGAACAGAGGGAATGATGGGAAAAGGGGGCTGAGTGGATGAGTCTAGACAGCCAAGTGGAGGAGGGCAAATATTTAGCCATGCCACTTGGGGAGGGGATCCACCCCCCCCCCCCCCACTTAGGAATGTCTCTTAGCCACAGAATCAGGCCATGTCTCTATACTGCTCCCTGTGCTGCTTCACACTCTGTATTCAGGGTCACGGATCTCATTTCTTGGATAATATTTCAAGCTGGCCACAGATGGGGAATTAAATTGAAGACCTGGCTTGGAATGGGGCATAAAGGATGGATTTTGGGGGGCTTCGCAGAGAGATGATATGAAAAGGAAATGGATACTGTAGATTTAGGTGTACTTATTCCACTTTTAAGGGCCTCTGTAAATGAATGCATGAAACGCTGACTGAGTTGTGTGCACATTGAAAGCAGAACAACACCCTCCCCACACACACACACCCACACCCCCACCCCACCTCCAGCCAACACTTATTATTCAATGTGACACACGAGTCACCTCATTTTAAAATGAATTGTTATTTTGCTGTTGAAAGCTGAATGCAACCCCCCCCCCCGCCTTTCTCCCTTCACAAATAGTGTCAGGGTGAGATTTGACGGTACGAAAGGTGTTTATATGCAAGCTCCAGTATTTCCCTGAATGCACTGCCAATCCAAGCAAATTCCCGTGGATTTCCTCGCCACCATCGCCAGATTTGAATAAGTCTTTAATTAGATGAATTGTCGTCAGATGACTACCTAACAACAAGGCCACTCAAATCAGGGTAAATATTGACTCAAGCATATCAGAAACATGACAGTTTAGGGTGACACCATGCTGTCATGCCAACAACAATACACATCTTTCCATTACTGCTCTGGCAGGATCGTGACACAGAAGGGAAAATAGTGGTCTGGTGAGGTTTCTCCGCTGGTGCCACAGACTGGCACTGGTGTCGCGTCTGCTGATGGGCTGAGTCAACCCTGCTCAACTGGTAGCCGTCACTCACCCACACATCAGACAGCGCAGCGTGGTCTCACGCCACCTGTGTTCTCACAGTGTGTTTGTGATGGTCTGTCTCCGTGGCATCCTATTCTTCATCTGGTTAAGAGCTTGAAGAGAGGAGATATTCTTTTCTCTAACCATCAGTAGCCATCAAGCAGCGATCAGACAATTAGTTAATCAATATTTCAAATGGCAGAAAATTTACCAGTGATAGTTTTGTTAATTGATTGGTGGAAGTCATTTATCCGTTATATATTTGTATGTGACAGAAAAAAAAATTAAATAAATATAAATATAAATAAAATATGAATTGCTGAAAATTGACACAACTTCAACTATTGGTTTTTATGCAAGAGCATTCAGCTCTGTCAAAACTTTCTAATATTTCTTCATATTGTGGTTAAACTGAAACAAAACTTCCAAATAATAATACAAGTAATAATATATAGCAATCCTCCTACAAACCACAACTGAGGTCAAATAAAATCAACCCAAAGCTACAATTGACCAACTAGGCCTATGTTTGCAAAGGCAGAGCTCGCTTTAAAATGAGGATTGTATTTATTGTTTTCAGACTGAGAGAGAGGAAGTACTGTACTGCATGGTAGATTTATTTTGGCCATGAAAAAGTCACCTGAGATTCTTCAGGTAAATAAATCTTTGAAACGTTGTGATTAGACCAAAGCTATTTGCAACAGTTGAACTAAAAATTATTGAACAAGCGTAAATTCTTCATCTCCTATACAACCATTTAAAACATAACCAAAAAAGCTTAAATAATATCTTATTATTTAAAAGTCAGTGGTTGAACCTGATAAGGAAAAGTGTATTTTTTGTCTTCCCTTTGTCTCCTTCTCCTCTCTAGAGCACACTTTTGTACACGCTGTGAATATTCAGTGTCACCCAGGTCTAATGCCATAAATGCAGCATACATATTTGTTTATCCCACCCTCCTGACTTAATGAAAGGATTTGTGTCACTTTGATGTAAAGCCTTGTAGGGCTGTCTACACTTGTGCTGTTACAGTGTCATCAGACTCTGCAACAGCAAATTACAGCTTATTAGTACCAATACCAGCACTGACAACATTTATCAAGGAAAACATCTCCCACTCTCCCTAATTGTCCCCCTCAAGGCCCACTGTTCTGTGGACGCGTATCGACGGCCGAGCAGTCATTAGGACATCACACTTGAGCTGATGAGCAGAGAATTCAGGGGACACGTCCACCCTGATTGGTTAATTTGATGTGAGTAGAGTGACACTGCGTCTGGAGCATAGACGGAGCTGATGAGGTATTTATAGTGCGGATGTGGATATCCAAGACACCCACTGTTAGTTTGTGTGCTTCTGTTCTGTGGACTCCTGGTAGAGCTGTGCCCACAGGGGGTTGGTGGCGAAAGCGAGACGGGTCCTCGATATGAATAGCCGACGAGGAGCAGGGTGCTGGAGGTGGAAAGGGCAGTGAAGTTTATGTGTCAAAGAATAAGTAGTTGCGGATATTCAAGTATATCTGTCAGTCTCTCTTTGGTCTTATGAGAGCGAAGGAGAAAGGGCACAGGTCAACTCGGCCCGTCTGAGCTTTTTTGTCTCCCCTCAACAATGGGATCTTGTCTGATACAGATATGAAGCCTGTCTGTCACTTTTACTCACTGATATTTTGTCACTTTTGTCTGTGCTGCGTGAGGCCGGCTTGGGCATTGTCACATGAATATATGTGTGTGTATGTGTGTGTGTGTGTGTTGTCAGATTGTGATCTCCAGTCAGGTAGAATTGTCCCTGCTGCTGCCCCTCGTTCATGGTGATACCTCCCTTCTGCCACCTTCCACTTCACGCCGCTAACATCCTCAGGGAGTGACAGATAGGAATCAGAGTCTAAGCCGGGCTCTCAGCAGCTCAGCGGCCCGTTCAATGCCTGCTCCCAAATGCTGCGATCTTATAAAAGCGCTTTACCTCTCTAAAGTCTGAGACACCTCCCAGCCGACATCTCCCATTCTCAGGTTCCCACAAGCAGCTACCACTGTAGGATTGCACACTAAAGCAATTTGCCTCAAGTGTCCACAGTCTTGTCTCTTTCACCCTCACACCAGGAGTTTACTTCCCCTCATAACGACCATGCTTACAAATCATGCTTTTTTTTCTTTTCCTCCCAATTGTTTCCGGTGATCAAGCCTAACTTTTTCTTCCTGCCAATTAAAAGGCTTTGATGTCTATCTGTGGAATGGGTGAGGCTAGAAAAGCATCTCTCTTCTGCTGCCTCTTGGCTACCAAAGGCCAGACTTCTGCTGGCAGAAGATAATCAGCACTTCTCGCACAAACAAGATAAAAAAAATAAAAAATAAAAAAAAAAGTGAGAGAAGGATTTACTCCCATCCTGCCTGTCAGGCAACCCACTGAAGACAGGGGAATTATTTTGGCAGCAACACTAATGTGGTGACGGTTGTTGTTTCCTAAACTGATTTCCTTAATCCTCCACTTGTTCCACGCTTTGTAAACATGGGGGCTTGATTTTGTAATCTGGGAGGTCCCATTGACGCACAGACACATATACACACACGCACCAACAACTTGTCCCTCTAACCCCCTCCTCGTCAGCCACTGCCCTAATTAGTCAGAATTAAGACGAATGCCTGTGCCTCCCACGATCAATTGGTATCGAGCGGACCTTCGCTCGCCCCTGCCCGAGGGCCTCTCTTGGTCGGCAGATCATTTATATCAATCGCTTTTGTTTTTCTTTCCTTCCCCCTTCCTATTCTTCTGTCCACCAAGTGCAAGGAATGGTCTATTGGTTGGCGTGCAGAATGAACGGCAGACAAAATGGCAAATGCTGCTATAGTTGTATTGGTGTCACAGGGACACATTCTTCAAGAATACTCAGGAACACACACACACATCTGTCACATGAATATATGCATGTATTATCACATCCATATGTGTCTCTGTGCGAGTTTGGTGCTTTTTTTAAAAACTTCGCCTCCTTGTACTAACAAACTCACCCTTTACAAGCAGAAACCCCTCTTCTCTGCCCTTTTCTCTTCTTGCTGCCCTTCTCTCAACTATCTCTTTCCTCATTATTTGTTATTCTGGGTGAGGAGAGGCTGTGTGTTCCATGCTTTTATTGATCTAGTCCATTTGGACCGAGTTTATAATCGGTACAAAAGGGTGTATATCTCTCTTGCTTATGTTCTATGTCTTTTTGTTTGTTTGTTTGTTTTACAACAAAATGCTGTCTTTGTCATCGTTCTTGTGCAATCTTGGTTCCCAGAAATGTGTGAGGTCATAAGACAGATGTTAAACAAGGGGGCAGAGAAGACAAAAGACAAGGAGAACACTTGACATATTATATCTCATCCTGTATGTGGGCAGCTCTGGTGAAAAGTCACTGTAAATGGCATTTAAGCTACAGACCTCTCATTGATAATCTTTTTAAATTAAGAAAAAAAGCATGCTTGACTTTGTGCCTTGTAAAGGGATTTATATTACTGCTTGTGGCTGCATAACAGAACCGTGCCCTATGTTTTTCTTCCATGTTGCATTGCAGTGCATCTAGCCAATCATGGCCCACACTAAAACAGAATTGTTAAAAATGAAAAAGCTGTTTCTCAGACCTGCTTCTCCATGAACGTTTTTAAAGGATTTCCAAACCATTGCTTACTGGCAGGCGTGTTTTTTCTGTTTCGATTGTATCCTGCTTCTCTGGTTTTTCTACTCAGCGCCTTGCATTTTCTAGTATAAATTGCTACACACAACACCAGTGGATTGTTTTGTGTTATTTGTGCATTTTTCTTATGGTAGGTCTACTCCTACTACACAGCACATTCATGTTTAGGACATGTAAACAGGAAAAAAGGAAAGGGTACAAAAGTGCACTTTGATTAGTTCCTTTCTCCAAGGTTAACGATACAATGATGAACTGCTGCTTACAACAGATTCAATTTGTCCTTTACACAGTTCACCAAGGGTCACTGAGTGTGTTCTTTAGTGTGCTACATACTAGTAATACATGAGAGTGTAACTACTGACTGGTTTTGCCCTGGCTGTTTTTTCTTTCTTTGTGTACAGTCCTGGTATATTTGTGATGTTGCAGTGACCAGCGATGGCAGCACTGCATGCACGTGCTGCCAAGGTTGGATGGTACACCACAGCATTTTGGTCATCCGTGAGTTGGCTCCTTGCTTAGTGAGTTTTTGCACCAGAGTGTAGTAGTTTGCCTTTGGTATGAGCCACATGGAGTTCAGTCCAGAAGAGTAAAGCCTGTCTACCTGATTTAAGCTGTGTTGCTAGGCTAAGATTAACCTCCGGCTTCAGTTTGAGCTTGTGGCTCCAAATGTGGCCAAATGAGCTCTACTTATCTGTACACTTGTCCTTTTTCATGTGTGCGTGTGTGTCTGTGTGCATGCATCCACACACACACACACAAAACAGAAAGCATGCATGTGGCGTTTGAAGGGGGCTGAGTGAATTTTATTTGGGCACTCTGAATCCCCATATCACTGTCTCATCCCCGAGGCCCCAGCTCTCCTGGCATAACCACCCTCTGTCTCTTTCTCACATACTTGTTGTTCTGTCTGTTTCTTTGCCACCTGCTATTTAGAGACAAGGGCTGACAGATTTCAACTCTGCCTTCTCATATCCCTCAGATACTGTTGGAGAGAGCCCTCATCTGTACAAACACAAGCCCTGCTCTGTATTTTTGCTTTGAACTTGAGGTCATAGGGGATATAAAAGAAAGAAAGAAAAACATGAGAGAGGGAAAGAGGGAGTCGCTCTATAGCATCTTTAAGGATTAATGGGAGGAAAAATGGGACTATTAATCCTCCTCCCTCACTCTGCGCTGTGGAGTTCAGAAAATGATGGAGACAAAGTGCCACGTAAATATTAACCAGTGTGTCTTCTTACAATTTTGCCCATTCACCTACATTTTCTGCTTATTATCAGGTCTATAATGAGTCACAGAGGAGAAACACACTCTTAAGCTCTCCTTGTGTTTGCGCATGTGCTTGATTGGGTGAAATGTTTGGCAACCACTTCTGTATTTCTGCCTAATTTTCCATTGTGAATACTATTGAGTTAAGTGGCCCAAGTTTGTTTTGCTCCCCGACTCCCTGCTGCGCTAGCATTACTACACCACTTGGGCTACAAGCAATCAGAGAGAGAGTGAGTGAGAGAGAGAGAGAGAGAGAGAGAGAGAGAGAGAGAGAGGAATTTATTAAAGGAGCAAGGACTGCAGTAGCATGTTTTAATAGGAGCTCACCATGTGATGCTGATGAAGAGGGATGTGGTGAAGGGGGACGAATGCCTGGACCCCAAAGTGTTGTAGCAGTCTCAGAGATGGTCCCCGTGGGGCCCTCTCCAGTGGAGAGTCAACTGTTGCTATATAGCCTGAATTCCTGCCAAGCTCACTGGCTGTTTGAGGTGTTGCAGATGGTACAGACAGTAGCAGCCAGGGATGTGGCAAGGAATCATATTATTATAATAATAACTGATAACAACTGACATTAAAACAAACCCAACTGCATTAGTGCTAAATGTTAAGGAATTGTAGCTAAGTCAGGGAATGTGGTGTGTTGGACAATACTACATAATAATACAGTAATAATACTTATAATAATAATGTCTGCCTTCTCTGTATTTAAGTAATTGTGATATGAGATGATGCTTCTCTGCCCACAAAAAAAAATATATAACAAAAATATAACCGTTGATAGTCGTCTTAGGTCTAAAGATGTGAGGTCAACTATCATTCAACATGTTACAATCCTTATGCATCAAATTAAAAAGTTAACCATGGCCATGGGATGATTTGGGTGACTGGTGTGCAGGTTAATTCCCTATTTTTCTTTAATAATATGCCATAGGTGTATGGAGAATATTGAGGTGGGTGAAGAAGCTGTATTTCACTGTATATACTGTCAAACCCGTACCTCTCTGCAATATAAACCGGTGCTATGTGGACCCAGATGTCAACAGTATAGCTTGAATCCTCCTACCTGAAGCTGATCCTCCCAAATCTTCTCAGCAACTGCAAGTGCTGCATATCCAGAGAGGAAGAAGCTGAAGACAGCCTGTTCTCTCTGCTTTATGATGCATTCACAACTAGAACACGTTGTTTTGAGATCCACATGGCAGATTCTTGTTAGCCCGGATCCTGAATAATCAGTTGTTGCCGGGGCTCCCAGCGGCAGTCTGTGGGGCTGCAGAGACATGCCCAGGGAACCTCGTTGGCCCCGGCTGGGGGGGATGAGGGTGCTGTTTGACTGTTGCGTCTGTCTATCAGGAGATTTGTGTGGATGCTTGGGGCACAGAGTGGAGACAGTGTCAGGGCGATACCCTTGACGGGGATGTGATTGAGTAGACAGCCATGACCCGCTCCTTTCTTTACCCGCCACCCATCTCTTTTCCCCAACATCACCAACCACTCTTCCTTACACAACAGCTTCCTGAGAGTGAGCGATCACTTAAAATAACGCTGGTTATTATACCTAAGCACATCCTAGTAATTTATGCATGATTGCCTGGCAATCTGGGGCAATTCATCATCCTCCTTCCTATCTTTCTTTTTTTAATCTGTTGGTGTCTTGTTCCTCTGGACTTTAATCTATAGGGCTATTAAGAATGCCTGTGTAATAATGGCTCGGCTCAGGTGACAGCATGACATTGGCGCCGTCATTGCTGTTCGGGTTTTGGATCCTGGAGGACTGCCGGCGGTGAGAGAGGGCAGATTTGGCTTTTATAGCTAAGAAGCTGTTAGACCATTGGCTGTTTTGTTAGTGTAAGATCTCAACATTTGTCAGGCAAATGGGAAGAGCTTTGTTTGTGTGAAAACATTGTGTTGTGTCAGGATTCGTTGGATGAATCTGAGTTGTCTGCGTGCTAACTGGGAAAGTATTATTTTGTCTTTCTTTAAGATTTAAATCTGGTGTTAGCTCTGACTTACGTAGACGCCATCCAATATCAGTATTGAACTGAGGTTACTGTAAATTTAAACAGTGAAGACAGATTTGAGTTATTCATTTGCTGAGGTGATGTCCATTCAAATTAAAATGAGCAGGGAATTTTGTTACTTTGTTCTCTCTCACCTTGACTTTCTTCGCAATTTCTCTGTAGGAAAGACCTACATCTTTAAGTGTTTTTGTAAAATTTTCAGTTTTGGGTAACCTTACCTTTTTTTTAACCTCTGGCAGGTCACCACTTACCTTTGTACCATTTCAAGCTATTCATTGGACTTGAACTGCTTGAATTTCAATTAAAAACTGGAAAAATTGGGGTGTTCTAAAACTTTTGACTGGTAGTGTATATGCCTCTGTGCTTGTATGAGTTTTCATGTTTTCTGGTAGGTACCATGAAAGATCAAACCGAGACAGAGGTGTTAACAACAGCAGTACAGGCTGACCCCTCTGCTGTGGAGTTATCCATCTGTGACTTCAAGGCATGGCTAATGAAACCTGACCTTGCGCCATGTTCTCGATCTGTTCCATTCAGCATCTATCAACTCAGGGATGTATCTTGATTTACCCCTCTGTCTCTCTTCCACTTCCTGCTTGTAGAGCGGAGCAGCCAGAGTACACCTTGGCCCTTTGCAGGCCATTGTAATCCGCCTGGGCTCAGTGGAGGCTAAATTAAGAACATAACAGCATGAGCAAGAATGAGACAGAAGGCACAATCTCGGCTGACAATCAGAGAAGCCAGGGTCACTATCTGTTGCTCATTTGCCTATCTTTATCAAAATCTTATCTAATTGGTCTGCCAGCATGCTAAATAAAAGCTTTTTTTATTCACAATAGATTAATCAAATTATTCCTCGACAGTCTCGGGCTCTTTGCTGAAAAATACGTAATTAATTATTCATTACTTATTCATTTCTTTGTAGTTGTCTATCTTGGGACCATCTGCAAGGCTGATAATCATGTTTGAGGGAAATATATCATGAATTGAAGATAATCATACAGAATTTAGTATGAAGTTGTTAAAAGTGAAATTGTAACACTACTCTTATTCTAATTACTTCAATGTCCTGCTATTAGAGCTGCATCAATTAATACAATTAGCAGCTATTTTGATTATTGACCAATTCTTGTAGTCATTTTTAAGCAGAAAGGACAAATATTTGCTGGTTGCAGCTTCTTGGATTTGATGATTTGAGGCTATGTCATACTGTAAATGACAGTCAACAGAATATATTTGGATTTTGGACTGTCAAGATATTTGAAGACGTCACCATGGGCTCATTTTTTATGATTTTTTTTTGGCATTTTATAGACAAAAACAGTCAATTAATCAAGTACATAATCTGCATATGAATCTCTAATAAGCCCATTGCAGCCCTATTTGCTAGTCATTATAACCGCACTGTTCTCGAGGAGTTTCTCTCCTTTCTTTTTCTTTCACACTAATTCATCTCTTGTTACCACAGTGCGAATGTGTGTTTGAAGCTAAATTTTACCTCAGTCATATTTGCCACTGTACATCAGATTTTTTGTTAGGGACTTACAGATACAGATGGTTGGGGTTATGTTAAGAACACCCAGATGGTATTTCGGATATATGAATCATATTTCAGTAGATGTGTTACAGTGTGTTACAGTGTAAAACCGTATCTTCCATTTACTCTGGTGTGACAGTTAAGAAAGCCTTCTACCAAGTGAAACAGCTCTAGCACTTTTTCCCCCTAAAACTTTTTTCATGTCTAGTTTTTAGCCCTGGATTGAAATAGCTTTCTTGTGTTTTCTCTCTTAATACAGAAATACCTAAAGGACAGCTTTCTCATGGGTTTTTAAAAAATCGCTAGCAATGAAATAATCTACCTAAAAGACACCCTGTTGATTTGTTTATTTAATTGTGAGTGTGTGTGTGTGTGTGTGTGTGCTTGTGTTTTTGTGTAGGTGTGCATGCCAGTGTGTGTGTCCTCATTTGCTTCTTTTTTGTCTGAAACCATGCGGGTATTTTTTTTTTTTTTGTGAATTGCACCTCCAAACATTTCATTGACACTCACAGCAGCAGTCACTGCATTGATTTCCCATTGGTCGATGCTGGTTGAGTTTACAGAAGGAGGTGCAGAGGTAAAATGTATGCTTTCACCCCCCACCCCCCACCCCCAGCGGTTACACCATTTTTTACTTCTTTTAAAGAAAATAGTGAGAAAGTTTGCAAATCACAACTAAGGTGACTTTTGCCTGCTAAAATTTGAAGGACATTTAGCTTAACCACTTAACGCACGCCCCTGTTTTTTATGCTGTTAGCCTAAACGACATGCCCAAGTTGTGAGCAGCATAGATCCCACATAGTTTGAGACTCAGAGATGTGTCTGGTATCATTGGAAAGGAAACACTCTCAGGATTCTTGTAAAAGTGTCTGTGTGATTCTGTGACTTACTGACAAAGAGTGGCAGAGGTTACAATGATGGGGTTGTTTACTCGCCCATAGGTTTGCCTTTACAATGACATGTGTACAGACATTCAGGGACCTCTCAGCAGGATATAGACACAATGAGGCCACAGCCACATGTCTTGGCTTCATGCAGTCCAAATTTGGAGTCCAAAGACCAAAAGATGAATTTTTCAGAATTATTTTTCAACAGGTATGTCCATGCATTTTCCTCAGGTCCTTTTTGGAGACTCCAAATGGACACTTGGTTACCAAAGCTGTATAACCGCAATCAAACACCTGTAACTTCACATCCCCTTTGCCTACAATCAAAATCTTGGTCTCTAATGAAAGCTGACGCCATATTATTATTATTATTAATATTATTATTATTATTAAAGGTTGAATATGTAGAATATTTATTAAAAGCTATATATTTTTATATATTTAAATAATACAGCCACGGGGCGTTTTGAGGGGTACAGAATGAAAGTATTGCTTTTCCATAAAAAAAAATATTTAGTCTGAATTAATATTTTTTAAATTTTTTGACGGGTTCGACAATGACGTTCTGACACGTTCTGTGTACATTGTACCAGCCAATTAACGGCCGGAATTGCGGGTTGCCAGGGTTGTCTGTTGTTCCGGTGCAGCTACTGTAGGCTGGCACTGGGTGAAATGGAGTTGTAAACAAACACGGCCGTGTTGGACTCACTAAAACCAGCGTTTTTTGCTCTCAAGTACAACTTTTCATCACAAAACTTCGAAGGTAAGACAGAATATCTGTTAGTCACTGTAAATAAGTGGTTGTTTACCTTTGTATGCTGCTGGTTCACTGAGTTTTTAGCGCAATAATAGTGGTACTGTTGAACTCGCCAGGGTTTTAGCTTTCATATGAGATGCTATTTGTTTGTGTACCATGAAGTATCAAAACGGTAGCAATGGAAATGTGGAGAGTGGGTTGACTTTCTGACGCTATTCGGATTTTGATATTTGATCATTAACCTCTTAACGCACGCTGTTCCGTTCACGGGACGGGACGGATGTTAGGAGGTAGCCACGCGGTCTTCTGAATGTTTTAAACACCAACCCTTAAACATATATACTCATGCCGTACATTGTTGGAAAGCTTAGATTGTTCTGATTCATTCAAGACCACTCACGACTTATATGGTTGCTCACAGCCGTAATAGTATTACCGATTAGCTCGGCTAGCCACTCAGCTAAGTGAGAAAAGCTATAATGTCTACATACCTTCAAAGTCTTCCCTTTATCCACAACGATCATCTTATGACTCAGGACTTTCTGTACAGCTCGCCAAGTATCCATTCTTGTGAAATATGAAATCCGTTTTCATAAAACCGGAATATTTTCCTCAATATGTCCATGTATTTAGTCCAACACGTAATGTAATAACACAAATAACAAACCATATACGGTCCGTTTACGTCATTTCCTGACCTGCGCGTCCATCTCAGACTACACGTGACAATTGTGTCCGAAATCACTCACTCATTCACTACTCCCTACTCACTATATAGTGAATTCAATATAGTGGACTATATAGTGGACTCAACGGCGGAACGTCTCGGACACGCTCGGACACTACTCCGCTCGTTGCTCGGCGCGGAGGAGTTATGTGTCTGTCCCTTAACTAAGAAATCTGCCTTAACTAATAAATCTGCCTTGTATTTGATATGTGTTGTCACCAAAGCTTACATCTTTACATTACGAGCACCTTGATCTGTCTTGTTGATGTATCCTATGTAAATAAACGGGTCTCCGCCATGGTCTCTGCATTGTATTGTTTTTATTAATAACTTTTTCCCGCCGCAACTCACGAACTCGTCTCGCGCACACAAAGGAAAACAAACTGCCGTTCATCTCAAACGGAAAAAAATGCCAGCCACCGTGAATTTCTCTCTTGAATGCGTCTAGCAATGCATGATGGGATATCTTGCTCCGGTTAGTGACCATCGGATGCTCACTACATTCCGCGGTGGATTGTGGGATAGATTCAGTGCACTATATAGTGAACATTAATAATCACTAAACATTCGGACACCACTACAAAATGGCGTGGTCACTATATAGTGCACTATATAGTGGTTAGGGGGTGATTTCGGACACAGCCTAACTCTGTAAATATACCACTTTATCCACATGTCTAACCTTTTTAGGCGAGAAAGTAGCCCTTTAGATCCCCAATGTGACGCTAATTTGTCCAAATAACATCTGCTTAAAGTTTTGTTCCTGCGAATTCGGAGCCACTCAAGTTAGCCGTAGCGAGTAACGCACTTCCGGTCATTTTCACAAAATAAAACACCCGTTGCCTTTTATTATTAAGAAAACCATAACGATAGAGTTGGTGCTTTTATTTTGAAAACAGGAAGCGAACATACCCTCGCTGTAACTGACTTGAAACCACCGAGGTACATTACATTGGAACGCCAGTGGGAGTAGCAGCCATAGACATATATACGTATATATGTCTATGGTAGCAGCAATGTCTCTGCATGTACTGCCTAATCCTAAACACCGATTGGCTTGTGTGTGGTGTCGTCAGAAGCAGAAGAGGCTCACGGTCGTAAACATCTAGTCACGTGTACTCTGAGAGGAAATGACGTAAACGGACCGTATATGGTTTGTTATTTGTGTTATTACGTTACGTGTTGGACTAAATACATGGACATATTGAGGAAAGTATTTCGGTTTTATGGAAACGGATTTCATATTTCACAAGAATGGATATTTGGCGAGCTGTACAGAAAGTGCTGAGTCATAGGATGATCGTTGTGGATAAAGGGAAGACTTTGAAGGTATGTAGGCATTATAGCTTTTCTTACTTAGCTCAGGGGCTAGCTGAGCTAATCGGTAATACTATTACGGCTGTGAGCAACCATATAAGTCGTGATGAGTCTTGAATGAATAAGGACAATCTAAGCTTTCCAACGATGTACGGCATGAATATACATGTTTAAGGGTTGGTGTTTAAAACATTCAGAAGAACTTGTGGCTACCTCCTAACATCCGTCCCGTCCCGTAGACGGAACAGCGTGCGTTAAGTGGTTAAAGCATTAAAATTTAACAACAATATAGGATCACAGTTATTTTTGACTTGATGTACAGATACTTCTGAGGTTCTGTGAAACATACAGCATCACATTTTATAAGAAACAGGATTGGTGTAGGGGTTTCTTTTGTCTTGTCTTTTATCTCCCTATAGGAAATCGAAAGATAGCTAAACATTCATACATATAATTGCATAAATTGGAAGTAGAACATTTTGGGAAAATTTTGAGCCACGTTGTTTAATAGCTGCACAGTGGAGGTAAGAAAAGGCATCTGACAACCCACCATGGCTGGGCGTTGAAGCTGAGCGAACTGTCAGTCAAAATACATGCACTGCACCTCTTATTAATTTATGATCATGTATCCTTTCTATTGAATAATAACTTAACCCAGAGGTTTTTACAGTGGGAGGCAGGCCTCCCCAGAGGCACTCCAAACTGTTTCTGGGAAGACTCAGTAAATGGAAGTGAAAAAATGTTACATTAGTTATCAAGGACATGATGTAGAATTGCCTAAGCATGTGATACAGTAGTTTTGGGGAATTTAAATGTTGTTCCCACTTACCCAGAGTCAGAAACTATTAAATCCCTTAGGACAGACTTTTTAAAATGTATTTAATGTATGTCAAACAGCATTATTAGGCTATAATGGCTCAGTTGTTGGGATCTGGGATAAAATAACATAATCATGATTCTACAGGCATCCAGGAATTGAGCAGAACTAAGCAAGTAAACTAAGGAGGGGTAAGGGGCAACTTTTTTTCTAAGCTTGGTCTGAGAGGAAGCCCATACTCTCAGCCTTTGAAAACACCCTGACTTAACCTCCTCCACTCCATCCCGCTCCCTTTTGAAAGTGTCAGAAACACTTAAGGTGATACAGTGACAGAGCAGAAGGTCTTAGAAGTCAGTAAAGGTGGAGAGCAGTATGGGAATATAAACAAAATATCATTAAAACACCTTTTTACCAATTTCAAAGAATATAGCACACAGTCTACTATAACTCTGTAAGTGTTTATAAGACACATTTCCAAAAGGGATATTTGGAGAGTCCATATTATTTAACACCCCTCAAGGCTTTTCACATTGACTTTTAATGTAGATAGAGTTTATTTGGAGCCAACGTCAAGCAGCTAATAGCATCCTCCGCCATGTTTTTTGCTTGATCTTTGCTAATCTACAAGATCAAATGTCAACAACACACTGCTGTATTAATACACAACATGCAACTACGACAAAACTGTCACAAAGTAGACAATTGCAAGTTGTATTTGGTTGTCAAATGGCCTGAGATGCTGAGGGCCAGAGGGCAGCAGTAAATTCACAGCTCTGTTGGGATTTGGCTTCCTTGCTGGTGTTGTTGCCCTCAGAGCATGGCTGCAGCTCAGAGGCCATCGCTGTGTACTCCATCATCTTCTCACATAGAACACCAAGCCTGCTGGTTATGCATGCCTGTGAGATGGTCCCATGACAACTCTGTGTGACATTTTCTTTCATCTGTGTCTCACTGTCTCTTTTTCTCTCCCATGTTACTTTATCAAACTTTCTCTTTCTTCCTTTCTTTTTTTTCTCCCTGGGCTCTCTGTCACCACTTGGGGAAGTAGTGGGATTTTTGAGTTTTGGGGCATTATTTTATTTACATCTAGTTTTTGTCCTCTTTATGGTAGACCACAGTTTACATATCTGATCTGACATGGACAATTTGTTTTTTTGGAGGAGAAGGCCTTGTGGTTGTAAGTTTAAGTGTTTGCGACAAACTGACAAATTCAAAGGCTTTGTGTCGCAGGCTGTCAGATCGCACATGTCCTTTCTTTCTAACAATCTCTTGATGCCTGCCGTCCTCCTTGGACAGAGCCAGGAAAGGAGGTCTAGGCGACAGCTGTGTTTAGGGCTTAGATAGAAGACAGATAGTACAGAGGTGGGAAAGGAGACATGCTGTAATCACAGAGATGGAGGAATGATGTCAATCATGGCGTCTGGTAGCCTGGTAGAGGAAGGAGGGCTGAATACGGCCAGGATTGAAGGATCTTCAGTGTCAGTGCTGGAGCCACCCTGTTTCTCCTTAGTCTCTAAGAAGAATCAATCTCTCCTGACTATAAATGCACTCACTCCTCTCATGTTATTCGTCATCCAACTTTATCCTCCTACCCATCCTCTTTGACCCCTTCTCTTCTTAATCATTGCCAGAAGTTGGTCTACAAAGTGGCAGAAAGCATAGTATGAGTCAGATTTCTTCAATTTTCCTGTGTGGTGTTCACAAACTCTTCAAGTTTTGGATTAGTTTTGTCTTGAATTAGGCTTTAATTAGCAAGACTCTGCACGTCCGTACAACTGTGAGCAAACTTTGAGCAAAATACTAAATCAATATGCTAACATGCTCACAATGACATTGCAAAAGCACTGCTGTTTAGCAGGTATAATGATAATAATGTTTACCAAGGTTGACATCTTGTCTTAGTTTAGCATGTAGTTTTCTTTTTTTGGTGTTCAGTCAAAAACCAAAATATTCATTCATCCAGCACCATAGATATCTGCAGCAAATGTCATGGCAATCCATCCTATAATTATAAAGACACCTCAGTAAAAACCCAAAATGCCGATCTGTTAGTGATGCTCAAGGAAAAGTCACAGGATAATTATAGTCAGTAGGATTCATCTTCTGGAGGCATGAATGGTTCAGACTAAAGTATCTCTACACATCTTTTGTACCGACAGATAGATAGACAGACATTGCCATCCAAAGAGCCATGCCCCTAACATGGCAAAAAATAATTAATACAACATTGGTGCATTTTCTGTTTTGGTACCATATAAGGCAAAAGAGTTTCAACTTAAACCCCAGATCATTAAAGTTTTACTGTTGCTGTCTGACTACCTTCAGTGCACAGAAAGTGATGCATTTTACATCACCAGCTGCAGCAGCAGCTCCAATTTGTTTTAAACACAAGAGCTCTGTAGGTGATATTACCAGTAATAGCCACAGTGTCTGGCAATAAAAAGAAAAGCTGCGTTAACAAAATGAATAAAGACATCAAGATTGACACATTTGTTACTGATGCAACCTCGGGGAAAATAATTTCCCACACACACTCAGCTATGACCACTTCGCATGAAAAATCCTTCCAGAAAAAGAAAATGAGGCTCTTGCAGATTCGAACTCCAAATTATCGGTCTCCTGCAACAAAATCTCAGCCACATTCATCAGAAGTGTCAAACTGTGTGTATGTCACAGGCAATAGAGTCCCATGTCTTTTCTCCTCAGTCTCAGGGAGGCAGGGAAGTAAAACAGAATTTGATTTCAGACAGGTGTTTTACCCAGGAACCTTTGAAGGGCCTCTCCTGACAGTGCTACCGCAAAACCCTGTATAGAAAGTGAGGTGGGGCTGTCACCAGCAAGTCCCCACTGATGTGTCACTGAGCTTCAAACTTTTAAGTATTTACTTATTCATCCATATCTGTTTGTTTGCATATTTCATATTATCTGTTTTCATACTTTGAAGCCATGGGCTGTCATCATAGTAAGTGAGTTTATCTTAGTCATTTCTCAGCAAATTGTAATTTAATTCCCAATTCTTTGCCCGTTTTCCCCTGATGACCCCATATGGAGCACATATAAGCTCATCCTTGTTTAATTTTGTTACTTGCTTCAGCTCACAGCATGAATGTCCCACTCAATCCCCAGTGTGGCCACTTTTACTGTGGGAAGATACTCTGGCTTCACCCTGGAGCAATGTCTTGACAATTGAACTTGTTTGACTGCATCCTTTCAGGCTCTCGGAAATTTATTGAAGCACCATCTTTCAGCTAAAGCGAGCACACTCAAATTTTCCTCTGAAAATGTAGCTTTTTTTCCTGGTTTTTATGATTACATTTTGATTTGTAGGTTTGATATATAGGACTTTGGTGCCAGCCAGTCTTATTTTCACCTGCTTTGACTGACTGCGTGTAGAAATTAATTATCAACACTGTACTTCAGAGATTATTAATACCTTAATAATTGACAGTTAATTCTTACATCAGAGACAGGATATCCTGCTGATTTCTTCTGTATTTCATTCAGTCATTTCTCTGGCTGCAAGATATTGACCGTCTTGATCATATTTCATCAGGGTTTCAATCTGTTTTTTTTTCTCACTTAAAATTACACCTGGTCAGTACAATATTCCCATCACAGATAGATCTTCATGATTTTAACACTGATATCAGTTATTTAAATCAGTCAATACATTAGTTCCCATTTCCTTTATATCCTCTTATTTTCCATTTTTCTAAATCTCTCTCTCACTCAGTCTTCCTTTCCATTTTCATGCAAAAGAACTTGATGGTTTGACAGGATGGGCCCTAGAAACTTGTTACCTCCCTCCAGACCCTCTAAAATCTCTGCTCTCTCATTGAACTGTTATCTGCCCCATTTCTGGGCTTTTCCATGGCAACTAGGAGCCAGCGAGCATGTGAGCGAAAAGAGTGAGGTCTCCAGTGGAAGCAGCATCTTTTCTCAGACAGCTGTCTGCTGAGAAGACAAAGGGAAGAGAAAAAAAGGGGGAAAGGAAAGTTTGTTAAAGTTGTTTTTCCCCCTTTTAGCATGAAAAAGAACTTAAATTGATGCAATTCACTGCACAATGATTACAGCTGCATTCAATTAAGTTCTTTGGCCAATAGCATTCCTTGAGACATGAGTCTTTGCCCCGCTTAAAAAAACCACAAGTATTACTGTATTTAATTGCTTTTTTAATGACAGTGCTGTGCTTAGTACAGTGCTCTGTTCCTAAGTAACCTGTTCACTTGACGAAAGCTGCATCTACTGACTGACAGTACTCAAAGTTTCATCTGTGGGACCCCCTCAGTGGAAATAACCCACATTTCACTCTATTTTAAGCTTAATGTCAGATGTAAGGCCGTAGCAAAACATATGGGTCTCTCCACTCAACACGTATCAAGTAGAGCCCAGTTCCCTGGAAAGACAACATGCACACTTAATTCGCACTTACACGAGAGCCTCTCCTCACAATCCTTAGCCTCTCCTCTGCAGGTTCCTCACTTGGATTTGGAGCGACAAGGCGACTTTAAAGACGGGTTATGCCTGCGTATTCCGTAGGATTACACCAGAATCCCAATGGTTTTAAACAGTCACACTCTGCCACTCAAAGCTAGACATTTTGGTTTGGAGCGTTTATTAAAGGAGCTTGGGAGTCTGTGGTGACAAGTGAAGCGTTTTGTAGGAACGGAATGAGGGATAGAGAAGAACAAAACTCAGCAACTGGGGTTTTTCCTTTTTAAAAGTTTCAGTCTCAAGACTTTCATAGCCTTTGTCACTCTGTTTAGAAAAACAGTCACAAACATCACCGAGGGACGCAGTGGCCCTGTGGACAGGGAAGGAGCAGGCAGTCAGAGACAATCTGTGAGTGGCGATAGCTGTGACTTAATAGGATGGTTTTTCATATTAAGATTACCATTTGGGATGCAGAAAAGGGGCCTCCCATCTTTAGTGCTCATAAAAGGCTGATGTAAGTGCTTGATTTTCCCCTCCCACATCCAGCATAACTGGGAGGGAGTATAGGATGGGTTATTGATGAGTAAATATACATGATTAAGTGGCAATGCTGCTATTTTATTTCATCTCTTGTACATCTTTATCCAACACCAAAGATGAGGACCATGAAGGCCTGAAAGAGATTGGTAGGAAAATACAAAGTACTTATTTTACCTTTCATCTGATTGAATTTGAATTCTATTTGACATTGTAGCAGATCCATTCATCATAAAGTAATGGAAGAATTGCGTATTGTGTTATCAGTTTATAGACATAGTCACCTTCCAGTATAGAAAACATCACCTGAATGTATTGACCTCCATAATATAACATGTCTTTGGCAGAAATAGATATCATAGGTAAGCATGGTATTTTTTTTCATTGCTACAGAGATTTTAACTTTTAGAATCTTTTAAATCTTGCAAAATGACATTAAATGGTGTGTGGTATCAACATTCAAAGCACTTCACTAAAGAGATACTAAGCATACCAAAGCAATTATATGCATATTAAGACCACTTTGGCGTGTCTGACTTGCCTTTGTTACTTCTGTCAATCCTCTCAGAGAAAACAATACTGTTTCACCTTATACCACTAAATCTATTTCATGTTTTTAACAACATGCTGAATACAACAACCTGTGAGCATGGCATAATATTTCACCTTGACAGAATAAGACAACAAAAATGGAGAATAAAGAACAAAATCTCCCTTCCTCCTCTCCATGTTTTGCCCAGTGTAATCCACCTTGTCCAGCTTGTGGAAACAGAGAAGGCGCTTTTGCAAACGGCCTCCTCTGTCAGCTTTGCTGTGTTTATCTTTTCCTCCTGTCACCCTCAGCTCATCAGTGAAATGGTTGGTGAGAGTATGGATCCAGTTCATGACAATCCATCATTTATGACAAGTACACACAGTAATCTATTTTAAACAGCAGGGTATGGTGCTGATGATGCATGGCACAAGGGTGTATACAGTATACACACTTATGGGCGTGCATATTGATAATCAATTTTTGTTCATTTTAACCACTGCAGGAAAAAATTAATCTCTGTAGAAGCCACTCCATTTTACATCTTTGAACTTAGTGAATAATATGCGTTCTGACTTTTTGTATTGACACCTCTCATTCCTTAAAAAACTGCAAAAACTGGCAATGGCTAAATTGAAACATGATGGTGGAAATGTTTGTAATAAAGTCCATTTAGACTATCCATCTTATTAGTCTGAACACAGTGGACTGCAAATAGTACTGGAATTAGTAGCAAAACAAGCACGCCCAAAGTCTTATTGTATATTGATTTTTAAAAGCTTAGATGAGAGTTTTAGTTACACAGACAGACAGAGCTACTGCAGAAGAATAATCTCAGTGGTTGAGTTCAGCCTTGACAAACCATGCTTATGTCGTAACATGTACCCTGTATATGTACCTTGACTGTAAGTAGGAAAACAGAATAAGTGGTGTGAACACAGTGTTGACCGCTGCTGATTCTTTGCCTTTTTATAGGGACTGTGCACTCTGCATACAAGTGACAAAATTTTCTTTTTTGCAGCCTTTCCTCAGATTCTTCCATTTGCTATATTTGCTTGGATTGTTAAAGGATGTGGCAGATATTATCATGGCAAATATCCAGTGACACTGTGTAACAGTCTACTGCTTCATGCCCACGCCAGGAAAAAAAGAAATCTAGATCCATTTATGCCACAATATAAATGTGTCATTAATGCTAAGAAATAACTGTTAGAAATATATAATAACAATTTATTATATCTATGTAATTGATAAAATAGTCCCCCAACTGGAGCCCTAAAATTCAGTTCTTTGTCCCTTAAACTGTCTCTCCTTTTTAATCCCATTTTACCTCTTTCCCTACCTGTCCCTCCCAGTATCCCATCATCACCTTCTCATCCCTGTGCTCTCAGTGGCAGTAAGCCCATGAATTCCAGACCATTCTTTGGAGATATCTGTGAGGCTTTCTTCTTGCTCCCAGCCCCTGTTGCTACAATTTCAATCTGCCTGCCGGTTTGAAAGGGCTGCCAGGTGCTTCTGGCTCAACCATATGTCCTATGACACACTCTGTCTTGGGGATGGGGGAAGCAGGGAAGTGGGGGTTAAAGATGAGGCTATCTGGAGCTTCCTCTGAGAACTACTCTCCCTGAAACTCAGTTGGCTGACATGTGGCAAAAAACACAACCCACCAAAACTAAACCCCATCCCTAATTCCTCTTTGCGCGAGCCCTGAGCGAAGTTCAGATACAGGGATGGCAGTGAGTTCTTCACTGCGTCCCCATGGGGTCGGAACAACAGATCCTGTTTCAGTGAGCCAGTTGGCTTGGTGTGGCGCAGTGACCGCTTCACCATCTTCGGCTCAGAGTCTGTCAGTCAGTCACAGTCTGCTGGTCTGCCGCTCCAGTGGTCGGGCAGGAGTTCATTCTTTTCTGGTGTCTTTGTCTGAATGTTTCTCTGACTGCCAGACACTTCTCACAACTCTGAAACCTCAGTCAGTGCCTGGAACTGTCTTCTTTCTCTGTTTCCGATCCAGGGCTGTGATTGCTGAACTGGTCACATCATTGGCTCAGCTGCTCTTCCTGCCTCTAGGTAAGGCCTGTAAGCCTGGTGATAGTTCTGCTTGCGCAAAGGCAAGATGAAACACACACATTCATGCACAAACACGCACACGTACACACATATCAGAGTTTAAAGCCACTTGACAGCAGAGTAGCAGCATAAATAACAGCTAAATGTCCCCTTTGATTTGTATCCTGAGACTCACCGGTGTAAGATGGGCTGTTGTTTAGCAGAACAAACAACAGTCACAACAGGGGGTTCTTGTGCAGAGACTGACATGTGGGAATGGCTGTCCCTTATTAAGTATCAGTTCTGCCCTTTGTCTTTTCATAGCAGCAGGCACACATTTTCCCAGGGGTCTGGCCAGCCCAGTAGTGTCCTGAAGTTACTAAGACTGTGGGATGTATTGTGACAGACTTAAAATGTGAGGAAGAGGAGCCCTCATCACCCATCACCTCTGCTAGATGAAAGGCCCCGAAAGCAGCCTGCCACCCCACTGGACACAGCTCAGCTGTTACAAGAAGTGTTTGACAGAAGTGGCAGGTACTTGACCTTCTCTCTGGCTTTTTCTTTGCCTCTCTCTCTTTTTCTTTCACTCGCTTGGTCGGTGTCGCTGTTTCACGACAGGCTGACCACTCTCAACCCCCCCCCCCCAAGCCTCCTGGGTGTTGTCAGGGAGCTTAGAGTCCCAGTGTGCTGCAGTATGCCTACATTTCCTATTTTTTTTTAAATTTTTTATTAACACTTTCTTAGTGCATGCCAGAGGAAGCCTTATGGTGATTTAGCCTAGCATGCTGTGTTGTATAAATGCAGGGGTGAAAGTCCCTCTGTCTGTTGGTAAGCTGCTGTCAAAGGTCAGGGTGGTGAGGTGGGAAGATGAATTGTTGCTCAGTAGTAAAATATAAGTGAAAGCTAAGGCGGGCAGGCTCAAATGGCAAAAACACTGTTACTGATGTGGCATTACATGAAAATGATGACATTACAACAACATCCACCAGGGAAATCAAGGTAGACTTACAGTGGCAAACATGGTAGGTTGCCTACTGTATTATGAGCCTCGATCTGCATGTCTGTGGGGAAGGCAGCTGAATTTTTAACAGCCTTGATGCACATTTCTATTTCTCCGGCAGACAGTGTCCCATGTATTCATCTCTCCTAACAATGGCGAAATGTCAGCATACTTTCAGGCTGCTCTAAATTAAACATTCATCCCCTCTGAGTATACAGCTATAGAGCTGTTCATGCCATTTCCTCCCACACTATTTTTCTATTTTCACATTGAAGGTTTTGGCCAAATGATGAACAAGATACTTTCTCTCACTTAGAACCAGATGGTAATGATGTAGAGTATTTAGATTTCTTTTCTTTTTTTTACATTACAAATATGCCAAATGACAATTGTCTGGCTTACTTTCATGGTCATGTCCCAAATGTCCCAGGCCTCAATATGTGCAATGGCCAAGAAAGTTGAAGACAAGACTTAAGATGGGGAGGGGGATATTTTATTAATGGGAACTATTAATATTCCATCGCAGTGGGACGATGGTGTGTTTCTTTTTGCAGAAGCATAATGAATAACTGAGCGCCTCTATGGTACCCGATTCCTCAGCATGAATATTCAGGCGCTGGTGGTGTATCATGGGAGTGTTGAGAGCCTCTTCCCTACCCTGTAGTGGATCACACCCAAGCATTTTGCCTCAACTTTCTATTCTTCTTTTATTTCCTAAATAAGAGAGGAAGCAATAGACTCAGGCATGTGACCAGTAGCATCTGGGGACTGGCGCCTATAGATCTGATGCTTGGCTCTCAATAACAGCCCTCCACAGAGGCTAGATTGATTGATTACACTAGTGTGGCTTTGTGTGGGTTTTTAATTGATTGATTAATTGTGGGCCTTGGCTGAGATGTGATTGATTATGAGTAGTCAGCAGTGGGTCGGGGTTGGGCTGTCAAAGCCCACAGGGTGAGAGGTGAGCTCTTGTGGTTCCTGTAATATGCTCGTTCTTTTATCCCACAATCGCACTTTCATCTTTGATGCTTGGTACAGCCACACATTGTCCTTGCCCTGGTCACCTCTCTGGAGCTCTTGTTCTCCCTAGCTTCAGTGCGTATGTGCATGTGTTCACATGTGGTGTTGCCAGGAGCTCTGTATGTCCTGTTCTCGCCAGGAGAATGTTCAATAATGTTGAGTCTGTGACATTTAGTACATACAACAAAGACTTCCTTACAAACCTTATAATTCATAGAGCCCACGCAAGGAAATAGAAACAGTTCAAACATAAAGAGAAGAGGAACAACGAGAGGCTAAGTTTAAAGAATCATGTGACAGTGTGCGATAGAAAAAGCAAAGGACTGACCTCATTGAGATGTGCAATGACAGAAAGAAACAAACAAATACAGAAACGGCAGAACGAAATCAGGAATCAATTTGAAAGTATAGACCAGGCAGGGCAGACCGTTAGAACTGTAATATAATAATAATAAAATATGTCATGTCCCCAAGACTTTTCCTAAAATAATTTCGTGAAGCCGTTTTTGTTGAAAATATGGTGAAGATGAATCCAGATTAAAAAGGTGGACATTTATACCTTTAATCACCATTAAATGAAATGCATTTATATTTTCACATTTCGTATTTTAACTGTCTATGTTGCTAGGCAATAGCATTTCAATTAGGAGAGACAAATGAATGAAGCAAGAGGAATTGTTTATTATAATAAATAAGATAATATTATTATAAGATAATATTGTTGTTGAAAGTCTTTGGTGCTTAGACTCTACAAGGAGATTCAGAATCAAGGGACATCAGTCCTGAGCAGCAGCAAGATCAATCCTCCCATGGAGTCCAGACACTGGTCGTGGTGGTGGCTGATGACTTCTACTGAAACTGATTAGGTTGATGAAGTGATGCACTGATGAATCTGCAAAGACTGGGCAGTGATGGGGAGGTGGTGAGGCATGTAAAAACGGCACCATGAAGGCACCAAGGCAGAAAGGGGGAAACCATATTTAAAAAAAGACAGCTGCAATATCATAGGCTGACAATGAAGGTATGCCACTGTGCTTATGGTTAGACGTGACTAGCTGATGTGAACAGAACATTTTAACTGTCGCCCAGGGGAATGACCCCAGAGGAGAACGGTGTGCAAAAAAAAAAAAAAAGAAAAAAGTCTTCGCCAAGTGCCTGAAGTGCAGAATAGCTGTTGAAAATGCAGTTAAAATGCAGTCAAGGTGCTAAATGTCAGCTCAAAGTGTTCCTCCAATCAGATGTGTCCAAATGAAGATGATTTAGCCTACTCACAAATGTTCAATGCAGTAAAACTTAGTTAAATGATAATTCATTCTTTTTCTTTTTTTTGCCTTGATACCGTTTATTGATTTAGTCTTATTTGCCCATTGCCTGAAGCTATAACCTCAGGCCGCTTTGGTGATGTTCTCTTATTCACAGATTGTTGAAATGCCTTAATTAGTAACTGATTAGATGAAATTGTGCACTTGAGTTTGTCATGTTGATTTAATTACGACATTAAAGGGTGGGTCCATTATTTTTGGAGGTTTTTATATCATTCTGTGGTGTTCGATACTGTATTTAAAATCGAAAATGTTAAGTTTAAGTATGTTTTTTTTTTTTTTTTTTTTAAATATTTTTTCGGGCTTTTTGTTGCCTTTAATGTACAGGACAGTGGAGATAGACAGGAAACAGGAGGCAGAGAGAGAGGGGGAATGACACGCAGGATAAGACCGCTCGGCTCGGGATTCGAACCGGGGTCACCTGCAACGAGGACTATAGCCTCAACACATGGGGCGGGTACTCTACTCGCTAAACTATGCTCAACCCCTTAAGTATTTTTTTAAAAACTTTGTTCCAGCTCTGAAAAACATGCTAACAGACACACACACAGACAAAGCACATACTGCTGCTGCTGCTCATAAAAATAAACAAGCACCCCCCCCCCCACCACCAGTAAATGGCTCTGGATTAGAGAAGAATCCGATGTGACTTGCAGGTGTTATTAGTCCTGAAGCTCCGGCTCGGCTCGCGCCTCTCTCCTCCAGAGCTCCCGGCATTCAGCAGCTGCCTGTCCCTCTGCTCCGTCCACTGCGTTTTTATAAACATCTCACACACTCAGACTCAGCACTGCAACATCGTTCGTAGTATATCCGGACAATTGTTCGTGCTTTAACATACAGTGAGCGAGTATGTTAGGGTGATGCTGTCAGTGAACTTTATGTGTGTTGTTAGGTGGAGGGGTCATCAACACCCATGTCACTTTTTAGCAGTTTACTTTTTGCAAGCAGCTGAATTGCCATTTCCATTTGAACATCATCAAATAGTAATCTTTTAAATCATCCATAAGTGTAGTGGTTGCAAATTGTTATTATTATGGATCATTATTGTCCATTTAGAGTACAGTATTTAGGCTGCTTTAGTCATTTAAATATCATGGGTTATCTCATAATGTGATGAATTTCACTTTATAAGAATATCACACTACCCAAATATGTAAATGTTTCCTTCTAAAAACCATTTCCAGTGTCATTTCAGACTGATTCATACTGACAGCCATGTGAAGTGACAAGTGTTTTTGAAGAAACTTAGATTATAGAACAAATAATACTAAAACAGAGGTGATGATTAAACAATCCCACTACAATCCCAATACATTTTTAGTAGTAGAATGAAATGTGAAATGTGGTAGTCAAGCATACAGGTAGTCTAAATTGTACCCATTGGTGGTTTTAGGTATATAGCAACCCCTAGTGCTTCTAGTGTTATACAGAGACATACAAACATTCCAACAGTCGACACATCATTCTCAACAAATGATACATTGTCAAGTTGGTCCAATAAATGACAAAGTTGTCTGTTTTGTAATTGTGACTGACTGAGATTGAGGATGTTTGTTGTATCGTGACTATTGTATATTGTCACATTACTTCGATGCATCACAGTCATTTCTTCAAGTTTCATTAAAATCTGATCAGTGTTGTTTCAGGGTGTGTGACAGATACACAGGAGACAAATATTAAAAAACAGAGGAACACATGTACCAACAAGAACTAAGAAAGGAACAAATTAATTAATTAATGGATAATAGACTCTAGTATATGGGGGTAGTCTCCTTAGATATGATCTATAATCACAATAAAGGTTCTGACACTGCCTTTGGTTGCTTAAAAGGGCAGGATAAACATCTTGGCAGGTTAACATTTTATCTAATCACCCATCAAATTGATAATAAAACAGGAACATGCTCTTATTTTGTTCTATTTGCTAAACATGTCTTTCAGGGAAATGTCAAAAGCAGTTGGGAAGGCACAAATGTGTATTGCTAATAATTATCCAAAAGCTGCCGTAGGTAAGTATGAGATTAAAGAGAATAAACTGAAACAGACAGATACATTCATTGCTTGTTCACACATACCTGTTGAGACTGTGAAACTCATGGTTTAGCGCCCTTTCCACCATCTCAGGGCCAAAAAGTGAGAGTCTCATGCAATGTCATGTCATAAAAAAGACAAACAAAAAAGGTGAGCATTGTAATTTTACTCTGGTGATTTTCTGCAGACACCTTTCAGTAGTAGTCTTTAATTATTATGTTTTCTATAGTGACAGAATATTTTTTTCCATTCATGACCTTTCTGCCTCTTGAGCCATCACTACAAGTCTTCAATATTAGTTAAAGGAAATACTTTTACTTCCTGCTTATTTGCCTACCCATTGATTCTGTCAGATGTTTTGTAGTGCCAGCAATAAGTCATATTCTAGTATGCATTCATATTTCTAGTTTGCCGACCACTCAAAGCACTTTAAATTACAATACATTACCAACATAGCACACACACATTCATACACTGATGGCTGCCGTGTAACCTACTTAATAGGAATTGCTCATTCTCATTCTCTCTCTCTCTCTCTCTCTCTCTCACACACACGCGCACACAAAACAGCAGCAGCCACTTTATATATGTTAATCTGCTGCTCCCTGATTGCACATGGACAATCTGTCTCACACCATTTGCACTACTTTGTAAATATATATTTAATATTGAAAGTGCCTTGTTGCCCCTTAAAGCTTTATATCAGTTTTTTAAAATGTGTTTTACATTTAGTTGCACTATTGTTGTTATTTATTTGATTGTTGGCTACCTCACCATGAGTCTGATAGGAACATAATTTAAAGTTGACAATAAAGTTGACTTTGACTTTTGGAGAAAAAAAAAGAAAAAGCTGTTGCTAGGTGCTGCAGGTTGCTAAGCAAAGGTTGCTGTTTGGAGACGGGACTTATGGAACAGAATGCTTTTCAACTACATCATCATCAGATTGTTTTGTGACATCATCAGAAGATTCTAAATCTTAAGACTCATACAGATAGACAGACAGATCCATATAACTTAAGAGTACAGAGAACATTTGACAAGTTGCAGTTCGCATTGCAGAGCAAGAAAGAACAGCATGGATAGAACAGGAAGCTCGCACACAGAGGATATGGTGGAGATCACATTTGATACTTCCTGTCCACTCATCCAAATCTTTTTTGAATGGATAACGGAGGGACAGTTCTCCCGATGACACCACCAGAATCTTACTAGCTGTTGGATATCATACAAGCAGCGACAAACACCCTTTTGGCCTTCCTCAAGAACAAATCTGTGGTCATTTCTGAGGAGCAAGTTCAGGCCAAACTGGGTGAAACACTCATTCAAAGCTTTGCTGAGGTTCTGAAAGTAGCCAGTCGATGCAGTCATTCATCGTTGGTATCAACTCTCTGTTTGTGGCAGACGATGGGAACAAACACAAAGAAACTCTTTCTGAGAATAACGTCACAGCACTCATCAAAGAACTCACCACAATGATTTACAGCTTCATCAATGATGGAATCAGAAGACCAAAAGCCGTCAGGGGGAAGGCAGTGACTGTTCCTTAAGTCAATGCTGCCATGTATGTCGCCAGGAGAGAGTTCACTCATTCCTGGCTCAGATCAACTTGTGGCAGAAAACTGTACTGTGTCCATGTGAGTAGTCAGCTCTTCATGCATACTCTGCATTTCTGGCGAATCTAGTATACCATCCGTGAACTTCTCGCATAGTCTAAATCGCATATTATGCAGTTGAAACACACTACATACTTCAAATGACGTCAGAGTTAGCACGAGTAGTAGGAAAGTATGAGGTTTCGAACAGACCCAGTGTTTCCTCACAGCTAGACGGCAAGGGTTCAAGTCCTGTCCTGAGCCTTTCTGAGTCTGTGGCTCAATCCCAAACTAGTCCCTACCCACTTCACCACAAAGTGTCACTCCAAATCAAGTAACAGTCACAGCTGTGGAGGGCACTTCTAATGAAAGGGGAGGGTATGAATGGATTTCCAGGTGAAGGGGGAGTGGATAGGGGCTGGTTTAGGACTGGGCCTGTGTGTTGTCTACTGAGGTAGCTTGGGTTTTCGCTGGGTACTCCAATTTCCTCCCACATTTCTTTCCGTTCTTTCTTTGCTTCTTTCTTTCTATTAATCAATTTCTCAAAGGCTAATTAGTTCCAATAAAAGTCTAAATTTCAGTTTTACTCTGGCTGAACTAATAGGTGGTGAAGTCAAGTTATTTACTGGGGATTTCCACTGGGTCCGTCAGCGGCAGGGAACGGCTGTGCTACGGTTTAGCTCCCTCCTCTGCCCAGCGTCAACTCACACCGGGAGCGTTACAGCAGCGGACCGGAGCAAGCTCTGGTAGAGAAAGCTGCCTTTTAAAATGAAGTTGCACTGTTAATACAGTAATTATGTCAGCCTAATCAAATCCGAACGAGTGCCTAGTCTTTTAGTCTACAGTAATTACTGTAGTAGTAGCACAACTAAACGGCCCGATTTTGTTAACTTGCTCAATTTTGGTTGATTTGGTAATTTTCTTTGATTTTTGTGCTTATCCCATCTGTCAGTAGGCTACGTAGCTAGATGGAGTCTTTATCTGTCTGTTTTATTCCTGTTTGTTGCTGAAATACGATCGTGAGGCTGCACGAGTTGTTTTATTTTGAAAAACGGAAGTTTTATTATGCCGATTCAGTGTCGGACTTCCTGTCTGGTGCAATCTGCTCTGTTGAGCTTGTCGCGAGTTGGAAACGACTCTGTCAAAAATAGAAATGCATAGTGCTGCGGCGCGGGAGCCGCTGCTGAGACGTTGCTGACATGCTGCTGAAACGTTCCCGGTGGAGATACTCTCATTGATTATAGTGTTACCTATCAGCTCCGGTGACCGCGGCGCAGCTGTAACGCGCTGCCGCCGGACTCAGTGGAAATTGGGCTTTAGGGTTAGCTGGCTAATTAGTCAACTTTACCTCAAAAAGTGGGTGTTGTAGCATAGACATCGAAGGATACTGTATACGGCATGATAAATCTCTCCTGAGCGCTGAATTTCCTGAATGTGCCGTTCACCAAGAGCTCCGGTGTGGTTGTATCCATTTCAGAGGCTTTGCAATCAAGCCGTGAATTGTACAGCAGTGATGCTAAAATGTGCTTCAAATGTTAGCGAATGTGCTAGTGTGTCTGAAAAAATGTCCTGATATTGAAGGTGTGTTATCATAAAAATGTCAAACAAGTGCACACACACACACACACACACACACACACACACTGAGGGCACAGCCTTCAGGAGGAATTTGGGGTTCAGTATCTTGTCCAAGGACACACTTGGACATGTGGACTTGAGGGGATCAAACTACTGATCTTCTGATTATTGGACAACTCACTCTACCTGAGCCACAGCTGCCATGAAGATGAAGGATCTGTTCACTTGATTATTATACTACTGAGTGCAGTATTATTATTAGACTATAAATAGTTTGGTTTGTCCTTCATTGCTTCCCTCTGTACTTGGACTTTGAAAAGTGCAAATGGAATGAAACATTTGGAGTCTTTGAACTGTGTGCCTTTTTGGCCTTTTAAATTTAAGACTGAAGAGTAAAAATGACTCCTCTGTACATTGAATATCCTTGTGTATAGGTCCTACTGTGCTGCAATCCATCTATTTGACTAATGATAGTAACCATACTGTTATATTAATATGAACAAATTAAAATGCAACTCTGTTGAGTCCGATGTGTTTATCTGATTCATCAAAGTAGGCATTTCTGATATAAAGGCCCAGTTGGTTGAATGCATTTACAGACTCAAGACTGACAATGCTGCATATGAAGTTTAGTGGCCTTGAGGAGGGAAGGACAGATTCTTTAGAGGCTGAACACAGAAAAGAAAGACTCATGATGAGTTCAAGATTGAAATTTGCAAGGATCTCTGCAAGACCTTGCAGCTTCAACACAGTAGTGAGGCAAAACTTTCACAGCTGCCCCCCACTGCATGTCCTGCTGTTGTATGCTCTCCTGTTTGAGGACAATCCAGAGAGAGATGCGTGAGTAGGCCGCATATCACAGCCATCCGTCAGCCACACTCTCACATATTTGGTGTATGGTATTATGAAGATGGCACTAAAATAGATTAAATTCCACCAACTTATACTTTCAAAACCACAACTTGGTGCTGCAGAACAACGTGACATCATGTGTCTTGACAAGAGTACACCTTAAGTTAGAGGGCACATTCTCAACTGACTGAATTGAAGTTAAACTAATCAGGGTCTCTGCTGGCAGCTGGCAGGTTTACATATATCTAGGTGATAGAGGTTTTGTCCTGCTCACATTGCTGATGACAGCCCTGACCCACTCTTGGACCCTTCTCTTGCGTGCAATTTGCACTCTGTCACAGAGTGCACTGTAGGTTTCATGGACAGCTGGTGGACTTGCTTGGACACTACCAACACAAAAGGTCCTGTCATGTGTTACAATTCAAATCAACACCATCATTATGTAGCCTAAGGTCTGAGCTCTGATTGATATGGAGCTTAAATTAAATCAGCGTCTGACTCTGATGAAGACCTCTTCTTTTATCCCCCCTGTCAGTGCTCTGCCTCCCATCTGTAGCTAATAAATGATGGCTAGTCTGTTTTGAGTTCTCGTCAACATTTCTTAGCTTATGACTTGAGGTCAAACTATTTCTTGATTTCATCAAAGTTGTGCCTCTGAAGTTACAGCATCAGCAGCAGTTTGCTGCATCAGTAATTTCTCTGAGTTGTTGTCACTTCACAAGTTACACTGTGAAAATTCTATATTTTTGGGGCTCGTTGCCATTTTACACCTAGTGGTATTTTCCATTTACAGTAGGTTTTCTAAAATGTCTGGCGATGCTTACCAACATTAACATTTTCATTGCCATTTCTCAGAGACAAATTTGTGATATGGAGCATGTTAAATAAATATCTCATTTCTGTTCCATATTATCGGTATATTTGTTCAAAAGTTGTCTAGACAAGTGAGGCCTGTGGTATTTGGTACTGGTTTGTACCTCAGAGCAGGAGATGCATCAGACTTTGGCTTTGGAGAGCCTGTATGTTCCCCATGGGGCCCAACAGGAGAGGCAGTAACAGAGTGAATGCTACTAACCCTTCCTGCTTCCATTAGAGACAGAAACTAGAGGATTACTGCCAGGGGCAAGGCTAATGACTGTCATGGCCACAGAAAGCCGATTTACTGAAACCGTGGCAGAGAGGCGTGAAGCCAAAATCTCCCACTAAGACCCAGTGTGAGAGGCCTTAATAAAGGAGACACTCTGCCTTATCGCCTGTATTCTTCAGTGAAAAAGTTGTAGAAATCGCAAAGAGTATATAATATATGCATCTCTTGTGATAATTCCTACCACTATTTAACCAAAGAGAAAAAAATAACAAAAATGTGTACGGTATGTTGGAAATAAATATAATCAAATGGTGGTAATATTTCCTTGCAGATCCACAAACTTGACATAAAACCCCTTTGCATCCAAATCTCTTAGAGGTATTTGTCATTTTCTTTAATATTCATGCAACGAGGCACAGTATAAGTCCCATCGTCATTACTAACTCATAAGACATAAGTCATTAAAAATTATAGTGTTGTAAGTGAGTGGGAAGTTACAGACAATGAGTTGCTGTCTTTTTTATAGTAACAGTACAGTTGTCAGAAGAATGTGATAGATATTTTTAAATGTTAATGCTGTTTGAGGTTTCAAGCAGGCACTTGACGACATTATTGTTTCCATAGTATGGGGAAAAAAGCATTTTCCTTAACTAGGACGTAATCATTGAAAATAGAGGCCATGTGATGTGAAGTGGGGGGGTTACACATGAAAAGCTGTTTTCTGTGACACATTAAGGAGCAAAACCCAGTGTGAAACACAGCGCTGCATGCAATGAGAGCTGTCCCCGCTGCCAAGACGCCTTTATATTCCACACAACACCGTCGAGAGACACTTCAGCTCAGTGACATTTAAGAATATCTGATCTGAGCAAGTTCTTTCGTTTACTGCTGCGTCTCTTATTCCCTCCATTTTCTCTCCCTCCTTCTCTCCCACCCTCTGAGTTGTCCTCCCTTGTTCCCTTTCCTGTCTAAATAACATGCACACACACACACACATACACATACACACACAAACACACATGCCTGGGCATTGATTTGGCTAGTTCAGAGTGTACAGGGGCAAGGGAGAGCACTCATGGAGAAGTTTGTGCAATTGATCTCTGGGGGGCTTGAGATGCAGGACCCACTCTCTTCTCTTTCTGAATCTCTCTCTGTCTCTTTCTCTTGCAGACTATCACACTCACATTTCTCTCTTCTGGTCCTTTTGTTTCCTTCAGCTTAATATGCATTTCTGGGTTAGAGTGAAGGCATAGAGAAAAAGGAAAAGGGAGGACATTGCTGGTCTAAATCTCTGGTTATAGGATCTGAACTGTGGAGTTTGTGCAAAAAAAAAGAAGGGGGGGGGGGGGGGGGGGGGCTGTTTGATCCCCGGAGGAAGTATCTTGGTTGACTTGGTAGTAGGACTTATGGATGTTAGACAATGTGTGTCAGTTTGCAGATCAGTGCTTTCTGTGGTTGCTCCTCTATTAGGGAAAGGAGAGTTCACCATTTAATTTATCCATGTGTGTCCCCCTACTAACTTTTTATTTAAACATACAATTTACCTTGTGCTGCTTAATCACAGTATCCAAATATGTTTCGTCATCCTGCATCTGTCTTTAAAGCAGCTATAATTAATGTTACTTGTAGTGATGATTTTTGTTTTTAGCTTTTGATTCACTCCCATCACTCTCATAGTCTTGCTTTTAGTGAACAAGCTCTTAAAACACACTGCAACCAAACACCTGACAAAGTTAGCGATTAGTTGGTCAATATGGTCGCGCATTTAGCAGCTAAAGAAACAAGATATTTCCCTCAGGAGTAAGTGGAGAGTGAGAATGGACCAACAACTCCCTAGGACTGATAATATTGCTCCATGTTGGCTGGATGTGTAAATAGACAAGTGTTTGCTAATCATCAACTTGAAATGTTCTAATATGTCAGTGTTGTGTTTACAGTTTGTTTCCGCTTCTCCCAAGTGGCCACAAAACCACCCCCCAAAAAAAGCCAAAATGCTCTAAAAATGTATTTAATATCTATTTAGAAGAAAAAACACAACAAAAGTACTAAAAGATCAAAGAAAAAATAAAATAGTACAACCCATAAATAGAATAAAAAGTATAAATCAGGCGAAATCATGAAAGGCGGTGTGATAAAAGTAGATTTTGAGCTTAGATTTAAAAGAAGCCTCTGACTCCACCTGCTTTATTTCCTGGGGCAGGGTGTTCCAGAGCGTCGGGGCTCTTATTTCAAAAGCTTTGTCCCCCTTAGTCTTCAGCCAATAGTCTGGAACAGGTAGAAGGTCCCTGCCCAAGAATCTCTAAGGGATACAGGGATAAAAGATCTGAGATATATTGAGGAGTAAGATCATTTAGTGCATCGTTAGTAATTAAAATACCCTAAATCAATTTTAAAATGTACTGGAAGCCAATGAAAAGAAACTGTGATGTGTTCAAACTGGTTTAACTCTAGTTTAAAATTTAAGATATGCCAAATTCTGGTTATTTTCTTTAGTTGATACAAAAAAAATGCTTGTACAGGTTTTAAAATGTGCTGCTCATAGTTTAAATGACAGTCAAACAAGATGCCAAGATGTTATTACAGCTACTAAAGACTCATATAAAGAAGTGTATATATAAAGCATACTGAGGTCAGTGGGCTTAACAGACACATACAGCTGTGTGTCGTCAGCATAATAGTGAAAAAAACACCATGTCTATAAATACTATTACCTAATGGGAGCATATAGAATGAGAATAAAATTAGTCCCAAAATGGATCCCTGAGATATCCCATTATTGACTGTAGCAAATGTAGACAAATGATTGTTAACATACACAGAGAAGTTTCTGTCTGAAACATGAGATTTGATTTCACTCAGTGCTGTTCCCGATATATGCCCACCCATTGTCTCAGTCTGTCTAATAAAATGCTGTGATCGATCCTGTCAAAAGCTGCATTCAAGTCAAGCAATACCAGAATGAAACACATGCCAGCATCATTGGATATTAAAAGGTCATTTGTGACTTTGAAGGGCAGTCTCTGTGCTGTGATACTGAGGGAAACCAGATTGAAAAGGTTCAAAAAAGCTGTTTTCTTCCACAGCAGCATGGAGTTGCTTTGACATGATTTTTTTTTTCAAGTATTTTGGAGATAAAAGGTTATTTTGAAATAGGTCTGTAATTTTCAAGAACCATATGGTTAATCATAGTTGTAAAGTTGAAATCAATCAATATCAGTGAACATGATAAAAGGTATTATATTGATCCTGATAGACTTCACTATCTCTGAGAAGTAATTTTAAGCATCACATTCAGGAGGAGCTTTTGGAGAGTTTCAATAGCCCTGAATAAAAACCTGGGATGACGCTCATTTTCTGATATGACAATTGAGAAGTAGCATGTTCTTACCATTGTGTTTTAATCAAGTAGAAACTCCTTTACTGCCACATAATGGATCTGAAGACTGGTTTCCGTCCACCTCCACTCAGCCTTCACAGACACTTTAATTGTTTTTTTACAGCTATGATTATTTTCATTTATCCAAGGTTGCAACTTACAGTTTGGTATAATTCTGTTTTTTAAGGGGAGAAACTCTATCCAAAGTTGAAGAGCATTGATAATTAAAGTGAACAACTAAATCATTGAGGTGAGGAGTTTTGAAAATGTTTATGTCTAGTGGCTTAAAAATGCACAATACTTAGAGGAGCTTTGTTCATTAAGGCTGCCTGTGCACATAACATGGATTGGGGTATAAGTAGCAGACTGCAATTCACAGGGGAAAATCATGCATATGTGGTCAGAAATTGGTATTTCCAGACACTCCAAGATTCTCTAAAAAAATTTGCTTTATGAATCAAATTTTCTTCTGCCTCATTATATCATCTGAAGCTGTTGTTGTAGTTGAAGCATAGTCTGGATTATTTAATTTAAACACTGAGATACTGTTCTTTAAAATGAACAATTAAACATATCATCAACATACCATGGAAATACTGGTTGTCAGATGTCCATTAATATTGAATATATGGGACATTTTAAACTGGTAAATGGACTATGATATAATGTTTAATGTCAATATGGATAGTCACTGAATAGACCAAAATAAGTAAAACAATTGCTGAAGATTCTCAGTCTATCTTTTTTTACTTTTCTTGCTGTAAGTGGCCATACAGTAACAATGATAATCCACTCCAAGATGTCACAATACAGGAAATAATGGACTTCACCTCTCCCATTTTTTTTCTACATCAGGAAATGTCATGGTACATCATCATTTATATATGAAGTCATTAAGTGAAGTAGCTGGCGTTTTTTTTTTCTTTCCTTTAACAATTTTAAAAACTGTATATCACAAGCTGGAATGTCTTTGTGGCCATCTGATGTCTGACTGCATTTTCTCTAAAATCCTTGTATATTTGTGAAGGAGGAAAGTCTGGCGAAGGATTAGGGGAGAACAGCAAACTGCCAAAATCTGCACAGCCTGTCAGAGTTTGGAAAAGAAAGAGACAGGAGAGGGAAAAAATGTCAAGAAGGAGACTACAAATGAGGCTTGTTTCAATAAGGGGATCGATGGGGATGGAGGAAAAGATGTTGTGTGCATCGATGATAAGTGTCAATGGGCAAACACAGGAGGGTCGGTTAAAGAAGGGGGTATGTGTGTGCACGCGTGTGTGTGTGTGTGTGTGTGTGTCGGGGCGGATGTTGGGCTGTGAAGATAGTTTGAGTGAAATGAAGATAGAGAGTGTGGCCCACAGGAGACTGCAGAGATACACAGAACTGTTCTTTTCTATTTTTTTTGTTGCCTTCTAAAGCTCTGGTTGTTTCTGTGGCTTGAAAACAGTGTTTCTAATTAAGAGGAGGCTGTTGCTTGATTGCAGTACAGACACTTGTGTGAGATCGACCCAGGAAATATATTAAAAGCAAGTAATATTTATTGTATTTCCTTTTTCAAATCATATTTCAGTTTCATCTGATGCCTTGATGATGAACATTCATGGCTACTGTATTTAGTGGGCAATCTCTACAGGCTCGATAATTATTTTTAGGCTGTTGCCCTTTGTGTTATTCAGTTCCCTGGCTCGGGCCTTTTGTAGGAAGATGTGATTGTTGGGGACAGCCCTTCAGCAGTTGTCCGTGTCACAGAGCCTTGTGGGGGATGTACTTTTCACCATAAGACCCATCACAGCAAACCAGCCCCAACAACTGCAGTCATGCTATTTATGATAACCTTCATCCCAGAACTGTATTATTTATTTGTGCCTCATCCTCAACTTGCTGAACTTGTATAGCCAGCCTATTTTAACATGTGCATACATTGAGGTGGAGCCTTGTGGAGGAGAAATAGCCAGGTACTGTAAATTTCCAGCCTTGGTGTCAACTATGCTATTCAGTTTCTTTCCTCAGTGCTGCCAGCTCATATGATGAGAAGCCTCTGACCCTGGACTTATGGATGAACTGCTGAGAGCATCTCCCTTGTCTAGTCATGCCATGAGTCATTGATAGTCTCTGAAGTTGGATCTAAGAATGGCTTACTGTAGACAGGAGACAAAAGAATTTCCTTAACCTTCTATGGCACCCATATGATTTGGTATTGTAATGATTTAAGCCAGACAACCTCACATTGCATGGGGATATTTTATGTAAAGTATATATAATGAAAGGACATGCTGTGTTTTTTTTTATAGAAGAAAAAGGTGCATATATTCAGAAATGTCTTGTTAGCTGTCACCACATGTTTATCAGCAACCTATGTACCGATGTGTTCACATTGACAATGAGGCAGATTAGTCGCCACAGTGGCAAGTTTTTTTGTCCTTATTTTGAATGCTGTTGGCAGTAGGAGGATACCTGTTCAATGCCTCTCACTGCTTGCCATCCTGTGTTAAAAATAGTCAGACAAAGAATGACACTGAGCCATCATGGCATGTCATTTTTTTGGATCATCTCTACGCTGAGAAATGACTGGAACCCTTCTGTCTACCCATCTATAGAGGAGAGAAATGCCGTTTGTCATCATTGTCCACCCCGCTCATGTGCTTGTCAAGCGGCAATCTAACTTAATGCTGTATATTGGAAGATCTGCGTGTAACCTCTGTCTCATGCCCGTGTGTTTGTCGAGGACTGATATTTTTGAAAATCATGAAGACATTTCCTGTGGCTTCTTATCTCAAGGACCATGTTGTCACCCCATCATTTTACATGCCTTCATCTCATCACACCTCGCTTACTGCATCAGCCTTTTTTTTAGATTTCTGAACCAAAAATCTATTAATTGAGTCCGGACTGTACAGAACAGATTTTAACCAGAACCAAGCAACATGATCACATCATTCCTATTTTAGCCTCTTTACACTGACCCTCAGTATGTTTAAGAATAGACTTTAAGATCTTACTGATTACCTCTAAGGCTCTTCATAGCCTCTCTCCCTGCTATATCTCTGACCTCTTTGTACAATATGCGCCAGTACGTACTTTGAGATCCTCGGGGCAGAGGTTGTTTGTCTGAAAGCTGAAGGGGAGCGTTTGCAGTAATGGCCCCGAGGATCAGGAACAATCTGCCCAAGGACATCAAGTCGGCTGAGCCAGTGATCTCTGAAGTTCCTTCTTAAAACATACTCTTTTAGAGAGCCTGATTTTACTTGAGTTTTTACTGTCTTTTATTTCATTTCATACATATTTTTCTAGTCTTTTCTGCACACAGAATTATGTTTTATGTATATCTATATACCTGCACAATATATTTGCACCAAATAAAAATGGAATCAAAATATCTTAAAGGAAGCAGACATATTTGGGGGTAAACATTTTCAATCATTCATCTGTTGTTTTTTAAACCTGATGATTTTATGACTTTTTTATTTTGCTGCCTTTGTGAATCACATTGTAACATGGATTTTGAAAAGTGCTCTATGTCTAAAGATTATTATATTATTATTATTATTATTATTATTGTTATTGTTATTATTACAGTATCTTCAAACTGTTGCATCTCTTCTGCTGGATTTGGGAATTGCTCTTTTTCTTGTAGTAACACTTTGTTGTGAAATATATAACATTGCCAACAACACCATCCATCAAGGTAATCTTTGCTGAATGAAGATGGAAATAGCAAAAGGCTCTACCAATTCCCTAACCCAGAGGTCCTCTCCTCTCCATCTACTGTCTGTAGCAGGGCTCTTGAGCATGTTGTTCACACGGAGGCACATCCATCTTCTTTTTATCCCAAATTACTCGCCGTCTTTGATTCTCAGTCCCTGTGTAAATGAAGTGGGTGTGAGAGGGCGGGAAAGCGATGGGCTGATGGATCTTATTAGAGGTGTTGCATTGATAATCAGTGAAAAGACAACCAGATTTGGGGTGAGAGAGGAGGTGAGAGAGAGAGATAAAGAGGGAGGTAGGAATGGGGGAGAACAATAGCGACGTCTCTATTCACAGTGGCAAGGTGCCCTTGAGAGGATGGAGACAGAGAGAAGGCAGAGAAAGACAGAGGGAGGACTTGTAAAAAAAAAAAAAAAAGGAAAGAGAGCAGAATGTTGAGCTATCAGAAATGTAGCAGTGATGTCACTTTGGTTTATCTCCATCAGTGCATCTGACTGACCAGGGAGGCCGTTTCACATGTGTGAGCTGAGTGAAACTCTGTGTCTACTAAGGGATAAACGTTTGTACCACTCTCTCTCTCGCTCTCTCGCCTTCTTCCCTTTCCCTGGCAGTGCTCTGGCCCTCCATTTATGAAGTGAGAAAGCACACATCTTTATTTATAAATCATAGAAGTCTCATATCTTCCACTTGGCCTATTTGGTTACAATAACAGCACAATTCATTTGTTTTTTTCCCCTCCTCTATTCCCTGGGTTTCTCCTATGAAGTGGTTGTGTTTCGAATCAGCTGATTGTTTACATTGGATGGTGTACATGTACCTTCACCTACAACTCCAACACATGTACCAGTCCATGTTATTCTTAAAATCGAACCCTGTTCAGTGCTGCTGCTGATCGTGCTTCATTATATTCAATAAACAGAGCATCACTTTGACAGGTGACTGGTTTCTTGGAGGTAGCAGTCTGTCTGTCAGCCTGCCCCATCCCTTATTAGGATCATCTCCTCCTACTTAGCTGTATGGCCTGGAGGAGCAGCACAGGGAGGAGGAGCAATGACAGGTACACTTTCATGTGATCACAGGAATAATTGAAAGGATGGGTGTTTTGTGAAAGCCATATTTTAGGGGTGTTACGGTGCCCAGTAGGGGCCATGAAAAAAACAAAACTAATTGGTGCTCTCAATTTAATAATTTGTCTTATCTGTTTTGCCTGTTTCTCTCTTGTAGAGGGCACCGAACACATTCAGTCAGACAGAAGTTTTGAAGAAAGTGACAAAGAAGACATTTCCCCCTGTAACCTCAATTACTTCTTAATGTGCAGATGTTCATCGAAGAGCAGGTAAAGCTTGTTTGATTTACTTTAGGTTTGTTATCCTGATCCCTGAAGCTGAGTTTTTATGAACTGGATCTGCAGGATTTTATAGCCAAAAAGTCTGTTATCCTGTAGAATATGTTTAAAGGGGTCTCAGACATAACACAGTGCCGTGTTTACAAGCTAAAACTCAAAGTATATCCACACATCTTAGTCCAAGTGAGTCAAAATGAAATCATCATTATATTAAATCTAAGCAATCCCTAGTGAGGGTGTATGGAGGACAAAATCAAAAGCACAAATGATTAAATCGAGATTACAAACAATTAAATTGAAAACATAAATTCATTATTTTTCCCTTCTGGGCTCTGTAGGAGGGGATTGATTGAGGAAGTTTCACTTTTAAACACCACAGACAACAGAGTAGAGAGCCTATTGGGATAATGAGGTCATGCCCTAGCTTTTAACAACTTGCAGGGAGTTTATACATTTTCAGTTTGAAAGTTACTTACATCATTTTCCCCCCAATAAAATGTTGTTTCTGGCAGAGTAGAGAAGGCGTTGAATCAGCATGTTGCATTACAATGAATGAAATAGCCAAAGAATAACATTTAAACAAGAATTGGAAAAAACGTATAATGGTATATGGATGGACAGTTTATGACTGTTTTATTATATAAAACAATGGAGAAAGTGGCGACACTCTTCATCAAATAACACCAGTCGTGTTACTTCATGATTAAGTCAGTGACTCACTCACTCAGTCAGTCACGGATATTCACGTTTATAGGGCTGGTACCTGTAGCCAAATAATAAAAACTTTTACAGATGTGTTTTTTGGTGTCACACTGAGTGGTTAAAATCCTGGCAACAACCGTGAACATACTTTGTAGTCACTTGCCTTGTGGCTGCACTTCATGGCCTCCCTTCTCATCCCTTTATGGTGTGGACAAACTCTCACAAGGCCAACTTTTCCATGCCTGGAAGATAAGTTGAGGTGACATGGGATCAGGGAGGAAGGAGAAGCATTTGGTGCTTGTACAGAAGGTATTATACACACCCTGGTACACTGCATGCTAGAGGAAACACACTGAGCCTATGAGCTTGGCTTTATTAGATCCAGGCATAAAGCGACGCCGGTTACAGCTGGCGTGCAGACTTTATGTAATCACACAGCCTGAGACAGCCGAGCTGCTGAAAACACATATACACACACACAAAGAGACATATACATCCAAACTTACATCTGTCTTATTACAGAGAATGAGGTAGCTGGGATAGATAGAGGAAGACTGTGTGTCCAATTTTGGTGATTAATACTGTATGTTGTTCTCCTCCAAATTGGTTTAAGGATTACCATTCTCCAATCCTATCAGCTGATAAGATCCTTTTGAAACCCTTTTGATTATATCAGAAAATGTGTCATCATCCAGTTAAAACACGGCTGTCCTACCTGAAAAATGAACATCTTTCATGTTATCTCACAGCAACAAAGTTATGCAGCAAATTATAAATGACAGATCACTACCTTACAAATTCCATTAATCAGAAAGACATATTCTTGAAGGTTTAATAACCCAGAATACTTGGAATCCTGTTTATAACGTTGTATCATTGACAAAATTATAAAATAGTGTGACATCAAAATGTACAAATGAGAGGTAAAAATAACTGCAAGGCTGAGTGAAAATAAGAAAAAAGCAAGGCATTAAACTTTCTCTCACCTTGTGCATCTATGTGTTGTATTTCACATATCTCTATACAACAGTGTTTTTCCTTCAGTGCATTTCACATGAAAAAGCAAGTTCATCTTACATTATTACGTATTTAAGACAGTGTGTCTCTCTGACTGTTGCTGTCTGTGTGCATTGCTGTTCATCATCAGTTTATCTCCATCATTTATTCAGTTCCCTGGAGGAGATAAAAATAGTGGTAGTCATGAGGGAGTTACCTGGATTTAACTCGACCCACTGCGTCCATGCTTGTTGATGATGGTTACTTAAAACACCATAGAGCAGAAAAATGTAGCTTTTGTAACTGGTTTATTTTTTATATATTTAAAAGCTATATACAAACACAGTTGTTGAAACATGGGAATTAGTATGTTAGTATATTAGTATAGACCAGCAGTCAAAAACCAATGATAGTAAGTTAACTATAATGTAAAGAAATTTAAGAAAAAAGTAACAAATTCTTGCTTAGGAGAACCATCAAATATTTTATATTTTATATTTCCTAAAACAACAGTCAGGTGCCTAGATCATTCTGTGGTGGATGACACAATCCACAGTCCTTCTATGCAAAAATGTATTTAAAGGTTTATTTCAAATAGATTTTTGGCTTCAGTGGACTGTGGAAGAAATTCACTTTATTTGACTAACTCGGACAGCTGAAGTCTTCATATCTTCATGTACTTCAAAATACATTTTTACTCAAAACAAGGACTGTGGATTTTGTTGAAAGCTTGTTCTCAGGGGATCTTCTACTTGTAAGCAGAGGGAATGATTACAGTAAGCAACACTTGTTGCGATGCTCATTTGGGCACTTACTTTTGTTTTAAGAAAGACTTGAAAAATTGTGAATCTTGATGAATAAATCAAGGCATAATGGCATTATTATTGACTAAGGGTTATAGTTCTAGTGTGCTAAACCTTTAACTCAATTTTTTCACCATCTGCTGAACATGCATCGCTGTATAGTATGTCAAACAGCAGCACTGAGTGTCATCCATGCATTCTCTTTGTTCTGCTTGCCCACCAATGCTATAGGGAGCATATGTAGCTCTTAAATAATGGAGTATCAGTGTCAACTGACATGGTTCAATATTTGATGGTACAGTAAGAGCTGGTGTGTTTGATTAGAATAAATAAGGCACATATTGTAAGCATTTGGCCTTTTCTCCTTCAAAGCAGCTTCTCATCTTGGATTATAATTACAGAATGATACAGCAGATAAGTCAAGGGCACTTAAATATCTATTTGAAGTAATTAATGGTCCTTGTGACATTTGTGTGACGTTGATAGTCAAGACTGTCTTCAGACTCTGGTGGATAAAAATGTGTAGGCCGATTGCACGCTTATTGATTTTTATCCAAGCGGCCCCCTGATGTCTCCACAAGGTGCCTATTAACTGAAATGTGTGAGCATATATGTGTTTGACTCTGCCGAGTGTGACTGTGAGTCTTCCATTTGAAGGAAGGAAACGGCGCCTCCTGAGTCAGTGGAGCGTGATGCATCTGTACGGATGCAAGTTGTGCCTCAGCACTGACACAAATGCTTCGACACCCTGCTCTGCAAATGTCAGTCCCATCCAATTAAATGGTTGAGTGATGCCATTGCCCACAAGGGGATCCCATCAATAAAGTTCTCTATTTGTTATCAGCTTTGTTACACGTTCTGCCTTCTTTTCTGGAGACACTTCATAAACAGGGGTACACACCCCTACGTTGCATAAACTGACAGTGAAGACCCGTGAGCCATTATAGTAGCGTGTTTCATGCTGCAGTAGCCTCGTGCTGTTTCTGATTCTCTTGGGTCATGTCTGTGCTTGTTATTCATTTGCAAGCAGTTTTGACCACCTACACATTGGCTATATTTACAACAATGTCAGTCTATAGTCTGCAGTGTTGACTTCACTTTGATTATTGGTTGCTCCACTTGCTGTCAAGCACCCACATTATCCTTCATGGTCACAGTGATGAAATTCATCCATGCTGCTCAAGAGCAACCTACGGTAACAGATTTTCATCCCTGCTGCCTGATGATAGATTAGTGAACATTGCACAAACACAGCTCAGTTATTTTCCAATAATATTTCTATGCTCTGTTTTGTCTGTGTCAGTATCAGTAGACAGTAAAAATCCTGATGGTACTGCTGTTTTTGTTGCCTTGGAGATTGAGATAAAAATTAGCTCTCCAGTCATATGGTAAAACAATATTGCAGGAGTATTATTCTTGGTTTATCCTGAATAAAGTTTTATTCTGAAAATATTGAGAAATAGTTTTGATCCTTGCATATTAGCACTGCTAAGGTTTCCTGGCTGTATATAAATGCCCTAAAATACAGGTCGGGTACTTAGAGCACATCCTGTACATATACTGATATTCATAGGGTGAAATATTGTTCACATAGACTGAAAACCATAGTGTGTCTCTTCTTGGCTGGCTATCAGAGCAAAGAGGGGTTACTGGCTGTTGAGTGACTTGTGCTTGTGTAAATCCCTCCTTACCTGCCACAGCCATTTCCACATATTAATTAAGCCAACTTACAAACCTGCTGCTAATAGTAATGGAGCCAATCTGCCACTCAAACAACAAGAAGATAATACGTAGCAGAAATGTGCAGACTGTTACAAGAGAAGTTTCTAATTGGTGAACTTACATAAATAATAACATAAGGTGCTCCTTGGATCTCGAAGTAGATTGTACAGATACTTAGCCTGGTTCTGCCCTTTACTGCCGGAGGAGGATACACGTTTCACACCTGCACTAAACTCATTAGCCCTTCACACTTTGACAAGGAGAAACTCTGCAGGAAAATTATTTCAGCTCCATGTAGAAGTATTACGTATACTGGGCTTGGTTTATTCAACATGTATTCCCTGTGAAACTAATACTTAGAAATAGATTCAGATAGTCATTAAAAAAAAGGACAGGCCTTTATGGGTCCATTGGAGGTTTTTAGCTCCCTAAAAGGAATGTGATGTTCATTCCAGCATGTTAACAGTCCCACTCTGCAAAGGCAGCTCCTGTGAAAGGCTGAACACCACATTACAGGAAATGTTTGAGAGAGGGGCTTCTTTATGGGTCAGTGGGTGATGCCAACAAAATGTTCAGAGTTTGACATTTACTCAGGATCTTGTCTTCCGTCTACTTTAAGCACTCAATGCTAGAGAAGTTAAGAGGCGAAAACTGTCAGTATTTAAGAAATGCAACTGCAGATATTCAAATTCATAGTTGATAATGCAAGCATAATGAGCTACTCCAGCTGTATTCTCTTTTAAGACTTGATGAATCCATACCGAGGGAGTTGTTAGGCTAATTTTGTGAGGATGTGTGCAATGAGCCGACAGTGGCATACATTAAGTGGTCTAAGTCTGTTGGATTTTGCAGGCTGCCTTATAAAATGTTTGTTAATTGACAGTGCAAAGGCCACGGCGTTCATGGCTTAGAAATGCTCAAACACCTTGGGACAATTTCAGCTTTGGTGCTTTCTGCTAATTTGATGTTGAGCTAAATGAAGAATTCCAGCAGTCTTTGTGTTTCTCTTCTCACTGCAGTTCAGTTACAATTGAATGGAAAAGTCAAACAGACCTTTGAGTAACTTTAAAGGATAAATCCATCTGTTATCAAATATCTGCTTAATAAAGAAGATGAAAGTTTATGTGTAAAATCAAATTTGTGATGTTATTGTTGAGGTCATTTGAAAAAATACTCCACTGTATGCCACATGAATTGGAATTTGATTATGCATACATCAATCTTTTGTGGTCTATATAGCCGATGATCTCTGAGCACATGTGAATAATTAAATATTTAATGTGCAATATTAAGTGTAAAACATTTGGAAAAACAAATAGAGGTTTTGACATTTCGAGTCATATGATATATGAGTCATCAGATAAATGTCAGGTAAAATGAAAATAATCAAATAGAGTATCAAAGTCTTGTAGATTTAATTACAAGTTATGTAAATGTCATTAGCCACTAGTACAGTCATACTTTACCACTGGTTCCCTCATGACTGGTCCAATGGAAAATCCCTAAAAGTGTCTTTTTGATGTTGTTTCAGGTGTTTTTGGGTACAAGCTGGACAAAATGTTCACTGTGTCTTTCATTAGTTTTACCAGTGTGTCCAAGATTAGAAACATTAAGCTGGTGTTCTTGCTAAAATGTGTTAGGTCTGACTTCTAAGATTAAAAGGCAATGACTTACACAACAAGCTGAAGTAGACAAATGCAGCGGGTCCCTGAGGGGTTAAGAAATGTCCATCAACTGTCTGTCTGTGTGTCGGCCTCAAGCCTTTCCTATCCTCTATCAACTCGCCTCCCTTCAAAGTGTCAAGTGAGTAAAAAGTTACTTTAGACAGTGAATAGTTTACCAAGAGAGTGAGTGCAGTTGTAGCCTAAGGAAAATGTATGAAATGGTAGTCTTTATTTTCCCTAAAATTGAATCCAATAGACCAGAAAAAAGAAAACAAATTTGAGGATCAAAGCAATATTGTTTTTTGCCCGTTGATATCTGACAACTGAGGAGGAAATGTTGCAACCCTGACGAGGATGAGCAACTCTGATGGATGAATAGATGATGTATAAATGTGCCTATTTCAACCAATTTTCATAAGTTTAAGCATTTCCATTACAATTACTACTGTCTGCTATTGTCAGTAGTAGTAGTCAGCAGTGGATGACATAAAGTCAGCTCATACCTTTAAAACATATTTGGTTTAAATTCATTTTGTACATATTCAAACAGTACAATCCATCAGTTTAACAAGTTCATCCAAAGCAAGCGACTCAAGGTCCTTTCATCCATTCTGTTTAGGTGGCCTTATCTGAGACCTTAATAGAAATGAGCACTTAGTAAGACTGCGTATTATTCCCATTTATTTTAGAGGAGCATGTTCATGGCCCTCACAGTTATCTGTCTTCAATAACTGTGTGCTTTGAAAAAAAAAAAAATTAAAACCTAAACCTTGAGAAAAGCAGTTTTAAAACAGTCTGAGCAGCATGACATTCATCCAGGCTGCGTGCTCATACAGCGCAGTCTCAAGTTGACACAGTCACTTCGGAAAACTGAAATAGGCTGTCTGTCTGTTAACATGCGTAAAGGTTTGGACAATTTTTACTTTATAGAATCAGTGGAAAAAGTATCAGGAATGTTGGGTAATAATTTAGGGACTGGCTATCACAGCTGGCACGAAACAATCCTATCTAATCAATAGAGAAATATCTGAGTTTTTTCCCCCTAAATTAATCTTGATGTGTGCAGATTTTATGCAGCTGTCCCAGCAATTTGCCTGTCTGTATGTTACAAAAAATGGCTATCAGACTTCAGAGACTGATTCTGTGTCGCTTATCAAAGAGTTCAAAGTCTGAAAATGTTTATCACGGTGGGACATCACTCCTGACGGCAGTAGTCTGTGGTTTGGGTGAGATTAAACTTTTGATAGGATAGCAGATAATGTAAATAAACCCATGGCTGCTGCAGCTCTAATAGTTTTAATATGCGTGTTTGTTGTTATGCAAAAGGTTTGTGAGAAACAAATTATCATTCAGCAGTTCGAGTTATTACTAGTATGCCTTGTCATAATTTCCATAGAGTAAATGTTGATATTATGTGATTGTGTAGTTCCAAATTAATCTAAACTAACCTGATAAATCCACACTTTTGCCCACTGATTTTTGACATTGACAGATTTAAACATAGAATAGGATGGCAGAATAACTGGGCTCTTCATGTCATGCTGTACTGATAATATGTCATGCTGCACTAAAAAAAATAGGGAAAAAAATAACTGTGCTGACTGCAGTACATAGCTGTAGCTTTTCTATTTATTTGCTGCAAGAGTAACTGTGTGAAACTACAGTCTTGAATGTGGAAATTACATTAACGATGTGAGAAGTTTTATTATGAATTTTTTAAAGTCGTTTTTTTAAGTACACTCTATTCATTTCTTCAGTCTGAGTCCCAGGTTTATAAATGGGCAGTCTTGACATGGAGAGGCAAAGAGTGATATCAGAGTGGAGGAGCAAGACAGTGAGAGAAAAGATAGAAAAGGTTGGTGAGAGAAAATAGGAAAGAGATGGGGAGACCTGCCTTAGCTAATGGGAAAGCCTTCAAGTGAGACAGTAATCTGGGTAATATGTCAGGCTGCTTTCAGCTGGGGAACTTGACGTTTTCCCAATTAAGCATGGCTGCAAAGGCAGCTTTTTCCCTAATTGTTTAACATGTAGCCGAGCAGCCAAGTAGCACGACCTGCACGTGTGTTTTGTAGCTCACAGTGTGGTGGTTGATGCAGACATCCAGCTGGCATGTCTATACCTGGAACTCAGTCTCCCTCCACTTATGCACCTGCACATGTAAAGAAATACCTGTGGCTCTGTTCAAAAAGACAAGCTATGGAGAGGAGAGGAGGAGTGATAATGAAGCTGTTATCAATACTGGAGGTTATCAGACATTTATAGTTTAAAGCAGTCGATTTATCTTCATTATGACTCTAAACATGCCATTCTTGATCTGTTACAGCCCTGTTATTGACCACATGGACAAATTCAAATAGACTTATCTGAGTTTTCCACTCAGGGTAATAAAAGACTTCTCTTCCTGCCCACCCAGTCAGTTTCTTTAAGCCCTGTAGTGTGTTCAGTTTTTACTCAGCCATTGTCGCAGATGCTGAAGGGCTCACAGAAAAGAAATGTCCAGTTTTGGCCGATCTTGTCCTCAGCAGTTCTCAATTGGAGTTGTTGATCACTGCTGAGTTTTACTGTGTTTGGCCAGCTTAATGAAACCTTGATTTCCCAAACTCCCTCTCTTTATGTTTCTTCTCTCATCTCTCTGCCCAAAGTCTCAGTGCCTCAGTCAGTGCCAGGAGCTGCCATTTGGTTTTGTTTGTAGAGTGCTCATAGCCAACTGAACCAACAAGCTGACTGATTAAAATGAAAATGGGCCCTCACTCTTGGTCCTCTATTTCTGTCTCTTGTTTTCTCTCTGCTTGGCTGAGGGAGCTGTGTTATATACATTCTCCTCTAAAGTACAACGGTCATAAACCTTAATATCTACAGTTCTGCCACTTGAAATGAAAACTTAATAAAGTATAACAATTGGGTGGATGTCTGAGTGTGGGAAGCTTGTGTGTTTGGGGACTTGAGCTCCAGCACTTCAACCAAGATTTAACTGCAAAAAATGGGCACACAGTGCTGTTTCAAACATGCAGAAATCCCCCTCTCATCGTCTGCACATTTCATTATGCAATGGCTCTGTGGTTTGATTTATTTCTTAAGTTAAGTATGATGTGATCAAAGAAGTGAAAACTGGTTTAAAGAAGCAGCTTACTTAAGAAGACGCTCCACACAGAGTCAGTGTTTGGATTTTAAGGTTATATATTAAATATCAATCAGCAGAATCTCTCATTGTAATCATTTTGTTTTATTTTTAAGTGATGATCCTCAAAAGTAAATTAAACCTGGAATGTCCCAGATCATTTTCCTGAACATTTTCTGCATTCTGTAGTGAAATGGGTTAAAATTATGCTTCATTGTACACAAGAGAAGCATTTCTTTTTTTTGCCAGCAGGATGGCGGAGAGGCAGCAGTGGCAGCGACTGCAGACACAAAAATCAGTGGGACTTAATGTCAGATTTTCACATCCTCACCACATTGCTATGATAGGATGTAGGTTGAAAACTGGCAAAGTGGCCCTTTAAGTCACATTTGGAAAAACTTCAGCCTTAACTCAGAGGCTGACTCATTATATAAGTGTCTTATGGAGAGTGTGTGTTTGTAAAATGATGGGTAATTTAATTCTTTTTTTTTTTTTGCACACCATGACTTTTGTGTATCTAAACTGCACTTTGATGCCTGGACAAACAGAACTTCAGTATGTCATCAGCATTTGGCCAAGACTGTTGGACTCAGTAAAAGGATTACAACTGGCTGAGCCTGTATCACAATACAGAGCACTTGATGAGTGATGTCAGACTTTATCCACACCTGAGAACACACACAGTATAGTTTAAGTGCAATGGATGCAGAACAAAAAGCAGTGTTCATATGTCATTGCTGATTAGTTGTCTGTAAGTCAGTGATTTAAAGTCAAATGAGTGGGACTAAATGGCTCAGTCTGAGAAGCACAGAATAGGTTGGTACTGTAAGAGTGATGAAAAACCAAATGTCAAATCTATATTTTCTATTTTTACACAAGCATCTCTCTCTAACAGAGCTCTATTGGCTCATAGCCACTCAGGTACATGCTCAGACAAACAGAATGAGCCTCTTCAAACCTCTAGGTGCTGCCCTTATAAAAGGACAACGGCCGCCCACTTTTCTTCAGTGACAGCAGACATTACCATGGATAACTTCATCAGAGCACTCTGCAGACTTCTGTGGTTTCTGCCACAGTCGACTGCATTGGCTACTGGCTCCTGTATGTGCAATGGAGCTGATCATACCCCTGCTGGTGTCACGCAACTTTCTCAGTTACTGGCTCCAGCACAAATTTTTTTGTCACTCCCAAAAATCTGCCAAAGCACCACATCAAGGGATATTTATGTCTGTCCTTATCCAAGCACATAGAAGTCTAATGTACACGTTATTTTATAGCTACTGAATGATCTACACCGCCCAGCTGCCTCTTCCTATTTCAGCAGCATATGCAAATGACTTTCGGGGTGCCTCTTTCTGGTGTGACTGCACTAACTCTTCCTTGCGTTTAAATTGTCAGTTAAAAAAAAACCTTCCTTCAGTTACATAATACATTAAATCCTGTTCAGACAGACATAAACACAAACAATTAGCCGGCTGTAAATTAGTAGTTGCCAAAGCTGAACTTTTCCTCTGTCATCCAGTTGGATTGAGCGCACACTGTGAGCTTTTGCGCTCGTCATGATCACAGACCTTTGTGTGATACCACAGGGCACAATGGGTGACATCCTGAGTAATCAGCACCTGCTGCCTGTGACAACAGAGGTATATCGGCAGATGACATGTCATGTGGTCACACACTGTGTCATGATGTGTGGGTTTGATAGGAGGGAGAATAAAGGTGTGAGTCTAGACACAAGGAAGAGGAGTTCGCGATGGGAGACAGAGAGGCAGCGGCTCACATGCAGAGCTGGTGGTTTGTGTGAATGGCTAATGACGAACAAAGTCATCGACTATTCTCATAAGGGAAAGGAAGTCATGGGCGTTAGCTAGCACCCTTCCAAATTCATCAAAGCGTGAATATCTCCTGTTGGCAAACTGTTACAGCACCTCCCACTGTTTACGCAGATATGGTTTTCTGTGTGTGTTGGTGTGTGTGTGTATGGCTGAACCTTCCTTATGTAGGCAAACCAACATTATGTTACCCATTCCGAAGCATTTCTTACCATTTAGACAAAAAAAGTGCCTATAAACAAGTTTATTCATAATAAAAATCTGAAATTCGATTGGAACATTCCACTCTATTGTTTCCCATACTCTTTATCTATTTCCTCTCCCGTGAACAGGGGTTCAATTAAATACTTCATTATCATTTCCTGCATACCTCCAGGTTGTCAGATGCAAATTGATCCACTCGTTTCTACACTTTTTAAATCAACATCAGCCTGAAGAAAAACAACGCCTCCCACAAGGTAACACTGTTTGTCTTTGATACGTAGAAATCAATCTGTCCTGCATTACTGCAGTGTCCATTTATGGTGGTGGAGCTGCAGTATCTGATAGCTTCAGAAGGCTTTGACCCTTTGTTACTGTATATCCCTGGGTGGGAATGAAGTAGTTAGCTCTGTTTGAGTTCTGAAGGAACACACACACGCATGCGCACGCGCACACACACACACACACACACACACACACACACACACACACACAAACACATCGTCCTTGAGCATTTAAAAGACCATCTAAGTTGAGACAAGAAAACGTCTTTCTCTTCTGCATTTGTTAGAAGTTCTCAACAAAGGCAGAGGGAGGTGTTTTTCCCTCCTGCTTATTAATTTTAATTGTATTTGCTTCTACTCTGTTATTACCTTAAATAAATCAAACTTTTTCTCCATTTCTAAAAGGCTGTGTGCAGCAGTTAGTGCAATAATTAAACGTCTGTAAGGTTTGTAATTGAATCGAGAAGCTCATGTGACTTTTCCTTCATTTCTGACCAGTTGGGCTCAAGGGACATTGTGATGTGAGGTGAAATGGTGTGTTTAAGCTTAATATCTATGATTAAAATAAACAAAAGGGAATTCAACTCACTGTGTTCTTTTACCCCAAATTATGACATGTTCCTTACAGCTCCTCTTATTCACATTCATTCATCCCCAATGTGTGTGAGGTGGTGTCCTTCTTTCAGTGAGTTCCCATGACCTATACACAATGCTTTGCTTGTAAATTTACTGGAATTGCCTACTACTATCATTGCCCTTGTGCATGAGTGTGCTTTGCTTTCTGGCTCAGTAAGTTCTCTGCAGTTCATCGTACATGTACATTTTGTATAAATTACACACTGACAAAAAGATCAAAGCGTCTCCTCTCGTGTGAGCTTTTGCAAAGATTCAGGCTGTAACAAAAACTACCTTTTTAGAGATTCAGGTTTGGTTTGGTGATTTGATCATCAGGTCATGGCTCAAATCATAATAAAAACTGCTAAAAATATAAATGCACTAATATAACATTTAATAAGTAAGATAGTCACAGAATTCAATATGAACATGGCACAATATAAAGGGCAGCAGATGATTTAGAAAAATATGGTGACAGCTTGGTGAACTGCTGATTTCAGATTTAGTCAGGACTGAATGTGGGCACAGAAGAGCTTTTAGTACAAGGAGTTTACATCTTTATAACACAACATTAACTGCAGTCATCCTGTCTTATATTTAATTTCTACAAAGACGGTTTAATGATTAAAACATGTTGAAAGATTTAGTTTGTTTTTACCACTGAGAGACAAAAAACTGTGAAGTGCATTTTCAACACTGACTTGCTTGTTAATAAAATGTTTATAGTATAACTCCTGCCTTCACCGGGGTGAGTCAAATATTTAGTGCTGCGTTAGCACTGCGGTGTATGCAGCCTGAACATGCACGATTCAACACGAGCGCCAATAATTCAAGTAAATAATTCTGCCATGTCTGGCTATGAAAATGTACCTCTGAGCATAAGCAATCACTCTTTATATGAGAAGTGGTCTCAGTTGTTTTACCGTTATTGTGATGCACATACGAGGAGATACAGCTGTCAAGAGGCCAAATGTAGAAACAAAGTTCATTACCAGGTCAACCCTGAAACAATTCATGGTTAAGTGACAGTGCTGTCATCAATAGCTGCATTTCAGCGACACATTAGAGAGACTCATTAGAGAGTCATGGTGAATGTCATATTAGGATCCCAGTGTTGATGCTGTTGTCTTCTTATTATTGTTCTTGTAAATCCCCATTGTGACCTTGGCTATCTATTTTTGGAAGACTATAAAACTCTCTGATCAGACCTTCCAGTCCAATAATGCATTAGTTCAGGTTTAGCACAAAAGACAGTGGTCAGGAAGATTGTTATTTTTTTTGAACAAAAATGTTCTTCCGTGAATCAGTGAGTGTGCAGCCTGGAAACTAATGCAACCACATATTGTAGAGGGTTGAATAGCCAGCTGTCCCCTGTGTTTCCAGCTTTGAATTGCACAAAATAGGGCCAGCTCTCTTTTTATTTGGTTTTTATTGGTGAATAGGAAAACATAAATTGAAATTGTCAATTGTGGTCATTGTTGATTTTTTTTTTTTGAACAGCTAAGAGAGCATTGAGGTAATAAATGTGCATTTTTGTAGTGGACTCTGCTCGCATTTCAGGAACAATAGGAATGAAAGCAACACATACACCATTGTTTTCTTTAATACTCACACATAGTAGTCCTGAAAGGCAGATTGTGAGAGTTATATTTCACAAAGCACACTACAATACATGCTTGTTATGTACAAAACTGCAGTTACAGTCGATATGTTGTATTACTGTATAAATAAGATCTGTTCATGTAAGTCACCAAGCCTATCAACACACAGACTTTGACTCCTATTTATACATTTCTGTGTATACACCCAACATATGTTGCCAGTAACACAGACAATGAAACAAGGCGTTTGAAGATAACCAGAAAGCAATCAACATTTGGCAGCAGTTGTCAACCGGCAAATGATTTATGTCCGATTGCGGCTCTTCTTTGCCTCTCCTCCTGCCAGTCAGCGGCTCGTGTGTTGTTGTGAAGCAGAGGTGCTTCTCGCAGTTTGATTGGAGTGGCGTGGAGCTGCAGCACATGAAAAAAGAGACAGTGTCACCTTGTCACTCTCGGGCGTGCTGCCAAACTGCTGGCGGGGGGCTGGAGCGGGCATGTTGCCGAGGGAGGGGTGTGTGTTGAGTACTGTGGTGATGAATCATTGTGCTGCTCCACTCTCTCTTCCCCACCCCTCCTCTCCCCTGGTCTGTCCGACACCCCACCCTCCACATCACCCCATCACTAACACTGTAATTATCTGCCTGTGGAGGGTGGGACATCTGCAATAACACTAGAGTTTGATTATTTGTGTGTGTGTATGTGTGTCAGTGTTGTAGTAGATGATGGTGACCAACTACAAAAGGGAAATGGTAACCTATTGGAGAGTGTCATATAGACTTGAATCGGTGATCTTGTTCTGTGTGAGCAATGATCTTCATTCTGTTTAGTATTGATTCATTTTCATAAACAGTTCAGTGATTACCAATCTCTGCGTATCACCTGGCAGCAGATGGACCACTATCACAAATCTTATAAAAACAGTTGGTCTGACAGTCTATGAGGTTCTTGAACCAGAACTCTGCCTCCCTTCAGTTCTCTCCCAGGTCCGCACTTACTTGAGAACCTGCAGCTGATCAGGTGAGAGTTTACGTGAGGCACATCTGATCAGAGACTGAGGGTTGAATGTGAAGTTGCCCATCATCAAGGTCTGCGCCAAAATAGATGCTCCCATGGCAGCAGGGCTGTCACAACAGCCATGCACTGTGGTGGAGAGGAGAGGTGGGTGGAGGTGACCCTGAGGGGCTCGGGGTGTTGGCGACGCACATGCTCAGACGTAGCAATGGCTGCTGGCAAGCAGGAGTGATAGTGATGGTTTCTGATGCTTGATCATCCAGCAGCTCCTGGACTTTTACTCACTAGTTCACTGATGGAGCGAAATTAATACTATTTACTGTTAAACAATGAACTGATTTAGTGACTGTCTGACTGCAGATGACATCCATGCAGTCTAGAATAAAATTACATATTTGCCAACTGCTGGTTGGATTATGGAATCATATGGAAATGTACTGTAAACTGATGCATGTTTTTCAGTACTGGAGGAAGGATGTAATTGACATGATATGGTTTATACCCTTTAGTGGCAAAATCATTAGACATTTTTTGGTTTGTTGATTGATAGAAAAATTAGATAATGAATTATGGTTCGTCATTTATTAATCAAAAATGAAAACCAACATTTTCTGTTTCCAGCTTCTCAAATGTGAGAATTTGCTGCTTTTCTCTGTTTCACATAATTATAAGTTAAAAATAGTTGGTATTGGACTGTAAAGAAAATGTTCATAGACTAAAAACTAAAAAAATGAATAACAACAAGTAATTGACAGACTTATTGATGATAAACAAACATTTAAGTAATCTCCTCATTGTTAGTCAGTGCTGTGCAAGCTGTAAAATTTTAAAACATTTACAATCATAGCCAACTGTACAACTGAGAACTAGTCCCCCACAGCCATGCAGTCTGTTGTGGGGTTTGACTTTCTTTTCTTCTAAAATGCTGCTCCCCTTTTGAAACTCATCCTGTTTGTTTTATTACTCTTCTGTCAGCTATAATCAGCAACATCTAAATGTTTGTTAATTCTATCCTCCTTTAGATTGCATGTGGGGAAACAATACGTTGGACTGAAACTTTCAAGGCTCCTCTTCTCCTAGTCGAGACTTGGCAAGGCCACTGAAGTGCAGCTCTAATTATCACCTGAGGGTGCCTGCTCTTCTCCGAGGACTGTGAACCCCCCTACCCCCCTCACTACACACACACACTGAGCCTGTGCATTTAGGACCTGAGGCAGTTGGTGTGTGTGTCAGCTGCCTGTATGTGTTTGCTTACAGTAACATTTGATTGCAAGTATGCATGTGCTATGTGCATCAGTATATGCTGACCAACATGTGTGTTGGCTGTGTGTACGTGCTGGTGGTGATCCCTAGTGGATCGTCATGGTGCTGGTCTAGTTAAGTACTTCATAAGACAGCTGTGCTATCTGTCTTCTTGCGATTTCTGTGAAATGAAACAATATGAGAGACCAGCCAACATCTCATTTGAAGACTAATTAGGTTATTCAGAGGGCAGGCGAGGGCGTGCATCGCATTAATGGTTTAATATGTGCTATTTTAGATGATGAATATTGAGTCACAGTTATAGTGCACGGGTGAGTGGAAATACATAGTGTTATGTGTGTAGGGTAAATGTTCCATTGAGGCCCCAGTTGATCCAATCTGCATATCTCAGCTTTAAAATGTTCACGATATAAATGGTGAGATAGACTCTATATGGCGCTGCAGCATGTTCACTGACACACAGTTGATTTCTCAAATAAAAAAAATAAAAAAAAGATGACTGTGAAATGCGTTTAGACAGCAGAGGCAGAAACATATGTGAAATCAAGAGTGTGAAGTTCTGGAGATAAAAAAAAATCTGAGCCTGTCTTTCTGTCTTTCCTTTCTAACCACCTTTCATATAGACATGACAAGGTTAAAAGAAGGTTATACATTTAAGGAAGCTGTAATGTCAGGGCTGATTTGAATTTTTTCAGCAGGCAAAGCTAAGTTTTCAAGCTAGTGTGTGGGGCATTAATTGAGCAGCCATGTGAGGGGAAATTACACTTCTTGCCAAACATGTTATCTTCACACAGCTTGCCCCTTTACCACTGTCTCTCTCATCTCTAGAGGGGTGGCACAAGAGGAGGCCTATTGGAAAAAAAGACAGAGAGAGAGAGAGAGCATGAAACAGTGGGAGAGATAGAGAGAGAGAGAGAAACCCCTGAAGGGGCAGAAGAGTAGTGGGGGATCCTTCACATGACCTCCATGTACATCCACTGGTGCTACCTGGAGCACAAACATTGGCATGGCATCCAGAGGATATAGAAAAGCACCCATGTCAGCCATTATCATTTATGGCAGTTCATGGATTTGATATTTCTAGTCAGTTGCGATGGTCTAGTCTTCCATGTGCACCCTGTGGAGAAGCAGAAAAGCCTGAAATAGAGAGAAAAAAGTGGGGGTTATGAGGAAGGAGTAGAGGGAGTTCGACAGTGATAACCTCATCTCATAACCTTCTCTGTTAAGCCATCAGTCTTTCTGACCCTTGTAATTAGCACACAAAGCACAGGGATGGAAAGAGCTAGCTTCAATTGGTCCCTGTGAGACTCTGGTTTCAGCCTACAAATAAGATATTGCCGCATAGACAGTATTTTACTGAAAGCAGAGAATAGATTTGTCTCTTGGCAGACACAGCAAGTATTTCATCCAGGGTATGCCTGCGGCTTAGAGCCTTGTTGGTATTAGTGCGCCTAAAAGTTGTTGGGAGCTTACAGTCCACATGGGAATATGTTCACGATATCAATTACTTCAAACACACACAGGCACTCACAGGGATTTACACACACATTTCCCGCAAGCAACAAGACAAAGAAACAGGTTGGCGGCAGTTAGGGAAATGACATGGCAACTGATTCTTGTGTTTTTTTCTAATTGGTTAAATCTGTACTAATTCTGCTCTATCATGGTGGGAAATGAGCGTGATGCTGTAGGGAGGCCTAAGTCTCTCCCCGCAGGGAACAGGCAGCTCTTCCAGGCACAGCACACCCATCTTCACTGTTACCCCCCGCAAGCACCCCCAGGGAGTGTAGGCCAACCAGGTGAAGTAATTGAATAACTAACAGCAGATCACTATTTGGCTGACTCCAGCTCATTGAATAGACAGGAATGCTTAGACAGCGCTGGCTGGCAGGCTGGCAAACAGCGGACTGTATGGAAGTAGGCTGAAAAAAACCGGAGCTCAAGACAGAGGACTATGGTGGGTTGTGCTTGTAGAGCGGAGGATAAGGAAAGAAGCAGTGTAATCTCAAAGGGGACTGATTTACCACTATTTCTAAATTCTTCTTATCGTACAGCTTAATGACTTTAATGACTTGTAGAAAAATTCTGAAAGTAGTTAAAAGGCTTTGAGAATCAAAGAAAGGCTTTGCAAGGTCAGGGATTTTTTTTTTCTATTTCAAGCAAGAGAGAGGCAAAGCCTGTACAGTCTGGTTTATATGGAGTCCACTCAGGGCTGTGACTGCCTCTGTCCCAGCTCTTTGTCTTTGTTCCTGTAAAAAGGACAGGAAGTGTGTGGCAGTGTGGAGGAACTAGTTTACTTATTCATCAGGTTTTCAAGTTCTAGCGGACGCAAGGTTTCTCAGGGATGATAAATGGCATCCGAAGGCCCAGGTGGATGGGAAAGGGGAGGAGGTAAATAATGGAACAGCCTGACAAACAAAGGAGGCTCCATGATGCATTGTCTGAATGTGAAACAAAGCCACAGGTGTGTGTGAGAGTAGGTGTGTGTGTGTGTGTGTGTGTCTGTGTCTGTGTGTGTGTGTGAGCAGGACTGATGGTTGCAGGAACTTTCTTTGTCTCTCCATCGTTGCCAGACCCCTGCAGGAGTGTTTAGCCGGCTTTTGAAGTGAGACTTGCATCACCACCTCTGTGAAGTCACTGCATGGATGAAGTTGGCGCATTTAGGCAGGGATAGAAAATAGAATAAATAAATATATAAAAGATGGAACGTCCCCCCAGAGTGGAAATGTAACTCTAATGCAGCAGGAGGAGGTGGAAAGGAAAGCTATTAAGGCTAAGCGAGGGCCTGAGGTCCACTCAAGTTTTACACTCCTACTCAGGGCTGCACTGTGTGTATCCCTGATACACTCTCTTTCTCACTCACACTCACACACACACACAAACACACACACACACACACACACACACACACACATACACACACACACACACACACACACACACATCCTCTCAACCTCCTGTTCCAGCTCCGTTCCGTCTGAAATCTTTCTCAGCGCTGAGCAGAGCAGACTCAAGGAAACGGTTCATTTAAATGTACATAATTTGCTCTCGGAGGCTCACTCTTGGTCCCGCTGTTCCCCTGTGGCGCCACGGAGAAGCAGTCCAGGAGAGACAGAGAGAGAGAGTAAAGATTTTATCCTGGAAGAATCCAGTGGCCTGGACAGAAATACTGGCTGGTAAAAGCCAGGCAGGGTGAGAGCTTCAGGTACATTGGACATTTATCCCTTGGAGACTTTGATGCCAACACATGTTTTCATCTTGTCTCGCCACCAGATTCTCTTTACTGGAAAAGCCCAAACACAATGCTGTTTTGAAAAGGACAGATGCCTCTTGAGAATAGAGCATCAAATGCATTTAGCTGATTTTTTGTATACCGTTTTCTGACACATGGGGTAACATGCCACAAGAAATTGTTAGAATGTATGCAGAAGGGTGCCCAAACTGATACACATGCTGAAAAACAAACCAGAAGGTAATTCAGGTAAGTGGGTGAGAGACAGGTGGCTGTGGCTGAAAAGCGGAAGACAGGAAAGAAGGGGGATTGGAAGAGAGTGAAAAGTGATTTGGCCTTTGTCAAAGTCAACACTTGGCCTTTTGCAGATCAGGAGGTGATTGTGTTGACTGTGTTGCACAAGCTAGTGTGTTGCCGGAGTGTGTAAGATGTACGTTGTGCCAAGATTACCGCAGGACGTCAGAATGTCAGTCGTCTGTTTGCTTGTTTCTGTGTGTGAGGGTTTTCATAACCTCTGGATTTGTACAGGCTCAGTCTTTACGCCAACATTGACCCGTATTAGAGCGGCGAGTGACGAAGCTTTGAGCATTTGGGCTGAATCAACTCATATCAAATAATGAGTAAACAATGCGAGGCATATGAGGGATAAACGACCTGCTTTATGAACGTTTTGTCAACATGACTTTCAGTGACTTTGATAACTGGCTGAAATCTATCATACTAATGATATTTGTTAAACATAAATTTGGTGACTACTCTCTTGAGGGCAAAAAGAAAAACCCACTGACCATGTTTTACCAGTCAGAAAGCCACAATAAAAGACTCACTAATTGGTTTTCTACAGTTTTGTAGCTGTAACTATTTGGAGGTTTATTTCGTCCATGTGTTCATTTTCTTACCTTCTTCTAACAGACAGGAACTGCTCTGCTCTGCACTCTTATGTTAGATGATAGTGGAGCTGTAACTGTTAATGTGCTGTCTGCAAATTCAGAATATCCTGAAGCTGATGCAAAATACACAATTTTTACTAGCGAACAACTGAATGGTTTCCATTTTGAGGCAGCTGAAGGTTAACATTGACCAATCATTAATCCCTTATTAGTCTAAACTGGTCTACATCTATGTTTCCTTTCTTCTTTTTTCAGATTTTTGGGGGCATTTCATGCCTTCATTATAGTCAAGAGTAGCAAGATGACAGGAAACAGGGGAGAGCTGGGGAGTGAAATGCAACAAAGGTCCCTGGCTAGATTCAAAGTGAGGGCACTGCAGTTCATGGTTCGGCCTGAGGCTATCATAGTGCCTCTGTTTTAAATATTTCAGTGAAATAATGAGAAATAAATTTAAGGAAAAGTCACAGGTAATGTATTCCAACATAAAGTAAAATTGACACAAGTTACTAATCAGCAGCAAGATTAATACAATTTAACTAAATATTCCTTAAATGCAGAAGGATTTGTGTTTAGAAAAAGACAAAACAGAAGGCAAGTAACTGCTCCATTACTTCTGCCATTAAACGCCTTGAAATTTGAGGCTGTTAACTTTTTTTTTGCTACTGTTTGCAAAAGCTTATGAAGTCTAGAGAACAAAGCTCCAACTCTACTCTCTGAGGACGTACACGAATCTGAATACTTAAACAGCAAATTAGTTACAGATTGGTGCTTTAATTGTGTTGTCTCCTAAACTTTATGCAAACAAAGTGGACAGCACAAAAGCAATAACCTTTTCTACCTGTGCAGGCAATGCTTTCTATATCTGTTTTATAGCACAGATCATTTAAATACAAAGACACATCACCTGTAGTATTACTTGGTGATCAGTGTTCAGGGACATACAATATTCTGCTGTAAAAAATGCTCACCCAGTTAATGAGGATTCAGTGACTCACTTCACAGCTTTAGGGCAGAATAGCATGGCTGCTCTCTCTGTAAAGTTGATACATTACATAATAATAATAATATGGACATAATGTAATTAATCTCTTTCTCTCTGTTATTGCATTAGTGGAAGTAAGAAGCATCCATTGGTTGAAATGTGCACTAGAGCGGTTTCATTCTCATGCAACTCACCTGATCTGCATGTCTTAGTCTCATGGGAGGAAATGCGATCACCTGCAGGAAGCCCACATGGAAATGCCCCACTGCTAACCACTGAGCCGCATTGCTGCTCGCATGAAAAAACAAAAATCCAAGCATTTCTTAAGCAACCAGATGGTGTAGATCTTTAAATGTGTCTCACAGACATGGGCTCAGTTTCAACTAAAGCTGCAATAAGCAAATGAGAATATTCTTAATCCCGCTCTCGTTGGCCCTCAGCTCGTATTGGTGATTAGAATTTTTTCATTCAGTCCAGTTCAAAGATTTGTCCTCACTAATTATGTGGTTTGTTTCCTAAGCTAAGCAGCTGCATCACTGTTCAAAATGCACTTCAGTACATACAACAGTAAGTGAACACATCACCATTCATTTGGCTTTATTGTTCATCACTGATTCATCTTTATTTCAGTTGTACATTAATACAAGGCGATCTAATCAGCACTGTTAAGATTAATAGCTCAGCAGTCAATTATGTGCGACAGAGTTATCACATCATTGTTTCCGTGGCTTTTGCTGTCTTGATAAGCTGTTAATGAGAAAGTAAAAAGGGAAGTGTTAATCTGTTGACATGATCTGTTTGTCTATCGTCTGTCATTAGTGTTATTGCTATGACCTCCCTGCGCTATTTCCGTCTCTTTAATAGCACATATGATTGACAGCAAATGGTATATGTTCCTAAAACATCCTATATGACTGAAAAATGTTATGTGCAAAGAAAGTATAATGAATGATGAATTAGTGAATGACTTACTGTAAGAACTCTCTTTTCCTTCAACTAGAAAATTAAATTACAAATTAACACCTAAAACTGAGGTTCAGCCATTCAAAACTTTCCTTCATGCTTTCCTTTTATGTAAGTGATACCACTTTAAAATACATTGAATTTGCCAACTATATTAATTTATCACATTTCCATAATAATTAGTCAACTGCGAGCCTCATACCCGCCTCCAGGAACAGAGTCAGCAGCTGCTTCACACAGCCAGAGAGCACCAGAAATACATTGGCTGGCAATTGTGACTTCAAAATAGTACAATACACCACTTGGGACAAAAGAAAAATTATTGGGTGTAAACATTAAGACTGAAAATATCTTCATTTGCATGTTTATTTGAAACAGTTTCTTTTTTATTTAATACTCAAAAAAAGACAAAGACTTACTTGGCATGTTATATAAAAACAGTATTCAGTAACAAAAACTGAATAAAAACTGATTTTCCAAGTTTCGTGTGAATTTTGTCTGCTTGCCTCCATGTTTTGCAAAGAAATCAAATTCTATGTTAGAAGAAATGTTGGTGGCCTTAATGATGAAATACATGTTCGGACAGTTAATCCAAACTATGAAATTGTCTTTACATGTCATCATGTAGGAGTTATGAGCCAAAATTATGTGTTTTCTAAATGGCCACATTGTGACACCATCTTAATTAAACTTTAAAGGTATGGTATTTAGAATTTAGTTTCATCTCGCAGAACAGACTTGTCATGAGTAAAATATAAACTTCATGTTATATATAAGAATCCAATGATTCTTGTATATAACATGAAGTTTATATTGTTTTTGCTACCTTAAAATCAGCCATGTTACACCATCATCTCAGTAGCTCCAAGTGGACAAACCAAACACTAGCTCTACAGAGGGTCTTTCATGTTCTTCAAATGTTTCTGGGCCACCGTAATGAGTGATTCATTCATTCAGATGCCACTGAATCCTTCACAGTGTACCTTTAAATGATTGATATATTCTTATGAAGACCCTTTTGTCAATGGGTTTTTTTTAGTTTTGTGAATATCCTGCTAACTAGAAACCTGTTGCGCATTGTAATAGTTTCTAAAGGAGCAGTCCTGAAGTTGCACCTTGTCATTTGTTGTTGAGACTTGTACTTTTTGAGGCTGCAGTGGTGGTGGTCTTTTTCAAATATATGTTTATTGTATGTAAAGAATGTTAACAAACCATACCATAGAACTACATCTATAAATAACTTGTGTAGTAGTTTCAGCAAATACTCAAATATCAAGTCTTTCCATCTACAGTGTCATCAAAGTTCAACAGTTTCAACCGTACAACTGGGCATCACCTCGGAAGGACCGAACATGTTGCATTAAAAGGTTTTACATGTAATTGCACGCTGAGGTTGGGCTGACTGATCAACAAAAGAGACCACAGAGACCCTGAATGTTTCTTTAAATAGCTTTCACCTCATCCCATCTGCTCAGATAGCTTTCTAAACAAACGTGGGATCTTAACCAGCGTCCTGTTTGTGAAATAAGTGCCAGACTAACTGTAGTGTCACTGACGCATTTCTGTCTGAATGATTATTGTCACTGTTAGAGTCTAAAATATGATGACGTATGTATCCAAAATCAGTTTTTTTCCCCATTAATATAGAGAGATGTAGACCTTCCTACATCTTTTTATAGCTTTCGCCTGTATACAGTCATATTCGAAACTACAGACTCAATTAGCTATAGCAAATAATCTGGCCTTTGGCTGAAGCATTCTAGTCCTTGCCAAAACTTTGCCGGCTGTCATGGCAACGGGTCACACTCTGACATTTTCATTCGGGCGCGTTTATCACCTCACACCCTCCCTGCTATGTATGCCTCTGACATTTTGGAATGGGTGGAGTTGGCACAGGGTAAAGACACAGCCCTGGCTCCAGAGACTCTGTTGGTGTCCTCTTGTGTTTGTTAAAGAGCGACATACACTCTATGTCGGTTTACTCATGTATGTGCATCTACTGTATATATAGATCAATGTTGTCATGTGTTTGTTCCCCTCAGGAGCTGATTTCTCACTTAAGCTGTTGCATCTCATCACTGTGAATCTTCACGCCAAGTGTTGAATAATATAAAATCTGAAGTCGTAGCACAATGGACATGATCCATTTTGGAAACATTTTAACTAACTCAGCCATGTTTGCATGATTCATTTTACCTCATACTGGATGCATGTGTGAAAAAAAAGCTAATCTATTAACGTGTGTGTACGTGTTCAAATGAGTGTATACCGACCTTGTGCTTAAGCCTCTAGCCCAGTAATTGAAAATTGAATAGAACAGTGAAGTTTTGGGCTCATGGCTCATGGCCTAATTCGGCAGATGGCACACTGAATCTCTCCGTGGAACCATTCCCTCAAGTGTGTGTGTGTGTGTGTGTGTGTGTGTGTGTGTGTGCGTTTGTTTATTTCTGCTTGTGCAACTCCGCAGAGACAAAGGCTCCTGAAAGCATCCTCTTAACAATTTAAGTTTACATCAGGATCAGCACTAGAAGTTGGAATCCAGATAGTAATGGGGGGGGGGGGTGGTGTTGGTGTTGGTTTAGTTATTTTTTGGCTAGACTGCAAGGACCAGTACGTCTGTCTGTCACTGACCGAATGATGAAGTTACACCATTGGTAGGCTGAAGGAAGCTTTCTTGGACAGCCAAGTATCTCATTTCGCACCATCCTGCAGTAATGGCAGAGATTTAGAGCCAAACTAAGAGCTGTTGAAATTTCCGCTGTAGGACTGTCAGTATGTCACTTTTTAATTTTTTTTTTGGGCTAGAAGTTAACTATTTAGATTTTGCATATGGGGTTAGTTTGTCCAAATATTAAATACTTCCTATGTAGAAATTTGATCCAACGTTTTCTGAGAAGAGATGAGAAGAGTTGCTGGCTCATCTCAGCAGCTAGCAGCCCGACTCCTGAGATGATCGGCCAGTCAGTGTACGTCATCATCATCCCAGGGAGAACCTGATGAGCTGATCTGTGCAGCTCTTTGTTAATGTACTGCTGCTCTAATGCCTCTGCTGCATTTTAATATATGATAGAATTCCTTTTGGAAGAGAAATGTTGGTGTCAGAGGTTAAAGCTTCATGTTTTTACTGGACAGAACAACAACACTGCCTCTGGGGCTCTAAATGTGCAATAATCACCACATTTCAATAAATATAAATGTTTTAAAATGAACAGATCATTTTATTCTATTCAATTTTGTTTTACTAGGCTACATAACAGTTTGGATTTTTATCATAGCTACATTACTGACTGAATAATATAATTTACTGCATTTCATTGTCAATGAGGTTATTTTTTGTGAGAAAAAAGTGCAAGAGGAGCTTTTTAATTGCTCTGTCACAGTACAGTCAGGTAGGTGTGTTGAAGCTGTGCTGCTTCTGCCAGCAGGTAGAATAATCATACTGTGTCCGTCTGTCCCCAGAAGTTTGTACTCCTGAGTTCAACTTGTGAAATCCAAACTACCAAGTACACCAGTCCAAAGTTGTTGTACTATTGAGGAAGGCCCTATGTCAAAGCCTGGTGCACTTCCTGGGGGCTTGGCAGCAATGTGTGCCACTTCCTGTATCCGTCATTTAAATAGCCCTCTAGCATTTCATACACAGTACAGCCATATACTAGGTTTTGACCTAATCTTGTTTTCTCTCTCACAGATGTTCTTTACCCATCTGTCCTCCCCTGTGGTCTCCTTCACCTTGCAGGGGCTCATTACCTCCCCTGTTTATTTGAAACCTCTTCTTATTCCCAGTCAATCCCCAGGTTAATGTATTCCGTTTATGTGATCCTCCTGACTGTTTGCTTTAGTACTTTTGAGACCATGATTAGCTTTAGGTTAAGGAAAGGGTAAAGGCTTGTGATGAGTAAAGAATAATTTTGGTTTAGTACAATCCTGCCATCATTTCTATGAGTTATGATAACATTGTATTTGCTGAGATCGGGTGCTTGATGACAAGGTAATCTGACAAGGAATGAGCTATCAGACATGTTGTAAACAAGCCAACAGATGACCTAAACCACTTTATTTTGGTGTGAAACTAAAATTGAACACAATATTAGAACATTTCTGCAAAGGAAAACTGTATGCACACAATGACGACAAGCACAGCAGGTAAAAGTTAAACCAGGAAGTTGGTTATAATGGTTTGAGTGTGGATGGCTAACATTAGGTTTGTTTTACTCACTCACATCACTTGGCCTGCTTGCACTGTCAGACTTTTCTAGATCTCAGCAATTAAATTGGCGAGTAGAAACATTGTTACATTACTAGGACTTACTCCAAAAAAGTAAGATACACATTGTAATATACCTGAATTACCCTCAAATGTAGGCTTGTGGAAACCTTGGGATTGGGCAGTGTGGTTGTGATAATTAATGGATAGGATTCACAATTTTTCAAGTCAGTTTTAAAAGTGCCAATTTCCCTCTTTTTGTTACGATCCTTCTACTGCAGCTAAACAGGAAAACTGTCATAAAGAGAATTGTTCTAAATGAAATAAAAAACAGAATTGTGGAAGATATCCAATTTATCTCAAACAGCTTTTTTCTCAAAACGTGTGCAGTTTGTCCATCTTCAGTAACATTATAAGCTAATTTCAAGAGGCTATTTTGATGGTCAGTATAAACAGGAGGAATGATTGCAGCAAGAAAAACCTGTTTCAATCTTCATATGGGCACATGTCTATTGTCCATTATTATTGTCCATTATATTTAATACAAACAAATTGTGAAACTATCCTTTAAAGTTGCCAGAGGGGGTTAGGAAATGTAGCGTATCAATGAGTGTCAATGAGAGAGAGCATATGGTTTTAGAAAAGAATAATGGAATTGTCATTGCAAACCCCCAGACCTTCTTGAATTGGCATGTATCCAGAGGTCATTTATATATTTGAATGTTTCTATGTAACACCACAAACAATTCACTGTGAAAGTACATATCAGAGAGAGGTGTGAGATGAATGCACACATGTGGCTGAGTGGGTGTACATTGTGTGAATGTGGTAGCACATGCACCTGTGCTGGCAGCTGCTTGTTTTTCATATCAGCACTGAAATGTATTTTTCATTCAGTCTATTAATTCATTTCTTCTCATGTAGTGCAAACACTCATGTTCCTGTGTGGATGTGTTTGTGGGATCATCGTGGCCTCTCCAGACTTCTTCATCCTTTCATCTGCGTCTTTATTTAGGAAAACCTATGCCGTCAAGAGCAGGTTGTGTGTGAGCGTCTCCCAGCGTGCCTCCCAGCGAAAGCTCCACAGTGACACGTGTCTGTATGTGTTAATCACAGATGTCTATTTTTCCCCCATTCTGGCCTCCTCCAGACCTCCCATGGCTCTCTCCCTGTCTCCCTGCCCAGAGCGAGTGCAGCACAGGTGACATAAGGCGGCATGACTTGCATGCCACACATCCATCAGACACTGAGAAGCAGCAGGAGATAACAAACCAAGCTAAATTTGGAGAGTTATTACTCAGTAGAAGCATACTGCTCTGAGTTATGCAAGAATCTGGTGTCTTTTTTCGTTTATGGTTTGAAAAACGGAGTAATTAGAAGTTTGGCATAATTACTTATTTCTTTGTCTCCCTCTGACATCTTGTAGAGGTTTTGCATATTATTCACAATATCTTTCCTACCAAGGTGACTTCTTCTCTTACTTGTCAATATCTATTTTATCTACATGCTAATGTCTGAAATACACTGTGTAATGGCCTATCCTGTTCGAGTGGGAGTAATGTGGAGGGTAATATCTCCTCTTTGACATCTGCCCTCTGCAATTCTGAGCTTATCCACCTCGCCGCAGTTCCCTGCCGTAGGCCCTGTAGCTCTGTCTGATGTCCGCTCACGCAAACACCAGTACACTCCACACACACGAGCACCCATGCTCGCACAAACACTCACACAGATACAGATTTGCTGCAATTAGAGTCATATGGTGTGAGCTTACTGCCTCCCACGATTCTAACCAATAAGGTCATTTTGTAGATGAAGAAAACAAATACTTACATCTCTGCAAGTTGCCGATTTTCAAATGTTTCTTTATCCAAGCAGTAGCTGTTAGCTGTTTCACACTATGTGTCCTCATCTCTCTCCATCTGTAAAGCTGATGTTTCTCTAGAATCAGAGCCTTATTTCTCATAAACATGCAGTAACTCGTTTGTATGAGAAAAATAGTTTTATCAAAATTGTAGAACAATGAGTAGCCAAGCATTTACTACAGTTTATTTAAAACATTAAACTTGTGTATTCTTTTAGCGTATTAATGTGTATTTTTTTGAATTCATGGTCCTCATTCTGCACTTTTACATATTTGGCTGCTGATGTTTGCCTACAAAGATGTTTGTTTGTCTTGGCTACATAATTGAATACCATTAATGTAGCAAGTACTGCCTCGTAGCCAAGAAATGGTTTGATCTTTGTTTAAAGTGTGTCAGCTTTTTAGCCCTATTAGTAGTTTGTTCTTCTTTGGGCTGTGTGCAAAGCACCAGGGAGACAGCACTTTAAAAGGTCACTAATGCACTCAGCCTGCTGAAGGGAAAAAAACTCATCCATGTTGGATGTTTGTTTGTGCTTTCTTATATCTCTTTACAGTGAGTTCTCTGGAGATGCAGTGCTATAACATGTGAAGATACCATGGTGTTTTTTACTGTGAGAAGATGGAGACAGTGTGAAACATTTACCGCATTGCATCCTGTCTTCTTTCTGTCTGCAGCATGTAAGGGCAAGCACTGGCCATGAGCATGTCATTTGCAAAGAAAGAAAATATAGGGAGAGTTGAGCGCATGACGACAGATGTGGCAAGTCGGAGAAAGGAATGAGGGGCAGAGGTGTCTGAAGTTGTATGAGTCAACTTTCGTTCTGCTGTGGCCAGGAATATGTTATTGCGATATTGAACAAGTGTATACAAGGCAGTGGAGCGGCAAGGTGGGGTCACGGTGTCACACAGTCTGAGGGTGGGCCTGTAGATAAGAGCCTGTGCGGCTCAGCTCGCCCAGCTCCCTCGGCACAGGGAGTGACTGCAGAGTACACCTGGCTTGGCAGCTTCAGACCATCCAGGGACAACTTGGAAAGGCTTCCTCCTCGGCCACAACCCAAACTGACAAAAGGAATCATGTGCAGTGGTAGGAGCAAACAGAGCAAGGTTGACACTGTTAATGTGTGACTGCGCTATCATGCAGAGGATTGTGTGTGCACGTTTATGCATGTGCGTGCATGTATAGAAGCTCCGGGGTGGCAGTAGAGGGCCGGTCTACTAACAGCTGTCTGCTTTCCTAACCTTTGTGTTTGTCATACCAGGTTAAAGGGAGGGCATGGTAAGGAGAAAAGAAAAGAGGTGTAATAAAAAAATAAAAAAAGAAAGTGAGAGAAAAAGGTCAGGCTTGAATACAGAGAGAAAATGATGGTGCCAGAATTGTAAAAATTACTGCTGTGGATGGAAACCTTTTCGTAATACTGAACTGGTTTCCAAAGTGCTTTTGAGCAAAGTTCTTCTAGCAGTTTCTGCCCACAGAGCACTGCTGTGAAAGCCAATTGCAAAAGGTGTTAAATATATCTAGTTTAAGAATAACTATCAAGATCACATTCATTAACACTTTAGATCAATTAGCATAACAAATGAGAGACTATAGGATTCATAGGAATGGTATACATTATTGTGGTGTCTTATACTTGGGCTCTTGTCCTTGTCTGCCGGGGTGGAAGCAGCACCCCATTAGCTGCCATTAGTTCAGTTTCCTCTCATGAGATGTGCACGTGACACAAAAAAAGAGTCACGCTCCCCCCTCTGAATGGAAACATATGTCAACACCTGCAAGGTGCAGTAACAGGAAAAGCCATAATGTTAAAGAGATGTTGTGCAATCAACCTCAGAAACAGATTTAGAACATACTCTGCCTTAAAGTCCTTCTCTCCCTCCGTTACAGGAACTTTGGACTCCTTCATGATTGCTTTTCAACTGCTCTGTGGCTTGTTTGTTTGTCTCCTGTCAGGAAAATTGTTTCTGGCCACATTTCAACGTCCACTTCAACGCTGACTGTCTGGTACGTCACATATACATCGATTCTACTATCACAGCACACTCTCACCCATCCGAGCCCTATATGCTACCGCTTTCACAGATAGGACTCTCTGATTCTGTTTGTGTAATTGGCTAATTTGTTACAAAAACCATTTACTTTATTACTCTTTTGTTCTCAGAGCCCAGCTGTGTCAATTGTGAGACCCACTTTGTACATGAACCATGTTGCTCCCTTTCACAAAGCGGATCCTATTTTTTTTTCCAGTGAAGAAGATAAACATGGTATCAATTTTACTTTTGCGTGTTTATGTCTTTCACCATCTGCCTTTGCAAGATGCTTTGATGGCTTCACGTCAATGTGTGTTCAAGGGCAGCCACTTTCAATTTTGTGTGGGTTTATATAAACCATAAAATTTCAAACTGAATCTGGTACTAAAACACAGCTGGTAGACACCTCTTTTTTGTGATGATCCTGTTTTTGAAAATACTGTCTTCAAAATTACAGATGATAGTGGTTTAAATGTGCTCATTCCCACTAGTGTGCATGTGATTAGCTTTTTTTCCACCATAGTGAAATGGATAAAATAATACAGTAACGGGTCACTGCCTCCATTAAGAGCAAAGTAGTGCAGACTAACATAGCATCCAGTGTCACATCCCATTCCTGCCAGGTCTGAAGAATGTCCAGTCCTTGACACTTGTCCAATCCAAGCTATCTCAAGCTCTCTCCTCCAGCTTCACGCCAGCTAATCTCTCTTGACACCTCACACAGCCTCGACAGGGAATCACTCTACCCTGAAAACAATCCAGCCCTCCTCCCTCTCCACCTCAAATTTGTACCGTCTCCCCTCTCCTTCTGTCTGTCTTCCTTATATTTCTCTTTACCCTCTCTCTCTCTATCTATCCCCTCCCCATTACTTCTCTCTGTGGCCGACTCTTTCTTTCATGTCTCCATCTGTCTTTGTCAAACCATATTCTACCCCTCCTCTATCTCCCTCAATCTTTCCCTCTCCTTGTCTTCTCTCCTCCTTCTTCACTTTCTCGCTAGGTATATCACTCTGTTGATGAGAATCTGTTAGAAGACACTGCGATTGTTGGTTGAGGAATAGCTTGCGTTTCCTTAAGGACTCATCGCCATTCACCAAAACCGAATTCTACGCCATGGGTGCATGTTGCTAAAGTTGGAGGGTCTTTATCTCTGAGCGCACCTTTGCAGATGGAGAGATGCTTCACAGGACCACTTTAGGATACAACGGAGGGAGATAAACACAAACATCTTTCCCTTAATACCTGTAACCCTAAATATACTTTCAGGGTTTGTCTTTTTAGAGAGAAAAGAGAGATGAGGGACTTGCTCATAGGATCTGTTTTTAATGTTTGAACTGACAGACCATTCTTAAATTTTCTTAGTTTAAACAGCAACAAGAAACACACATTTCAAGTCATGTTGTTTGCACTGTAGTTAGCTAGTCTCACAGAGAAAATGAGATCCTTTACATATCATTTACCCTAATTAGCGTTATTTGGGATACAAGAATTCTCGTGAGACAAGTCACTCAAAAAATCCCATTTATTATTTAAATGTATTCAACAATTTTCAAAAGATAAGATAGACAAACATGTCATAGATTTCATTTACAAGCTGTTTGTTCTTCTCATCATATCTATAGAGGCTCAACCACCCTACAGAGCACAATCTCATTGGCTGCTGAGTAAAATATCTTCGTCATTGGCTGTAGCACAGAATAACTCTGAAAAGAACGATGTAGCTATGGCACGGCACATGCTAAAATGCAGACACTCACTGGTATGCACAGAAACATACATACTCACACGTGCAAACACACACACACACACACACACACACACACAACACACACACACACACAGAGGCACGCACGCACACAAACGTGCAGTCATAATAGGCCATGTCATTCACCCAATCAATTTCATTCTCAAGCAAGCTGTCAGGCCGCCATGTTGAGTAAATATTACCATAATGCCTGTGTGTCAGTGAATATGCAGCTAATGAATGGATGACATCCAGTGAAGCTCAGAGACACTGAAACAGAAAAATTGCCCACTCACTGTTACTGTGCTTTAACGCCCCCTCCACCCTCCCACCATCTCTCACTTCTGACTCTTTCTCTGTCTTTTTGTGACTTCTTCTCATTCACCCTTTGCTTCAGAAGCAAGATTTTTACTGTGCAACAAGGCTTGGAGGTTTGGCACAGCAGAGAAGAAGAAGAAAGTATGGACGCTTCTTCAACTAGCTTACCTCAGAAACTCAAGTTTTTGTTTCATCACGTAGCTGCTTGTGCCGAGTGGAGCATTTACATAAGACTAGAACATTGAAGAGACAATTTGAACTCTACTTTTAATCCAAACAGCAGCAGGACATTGTATGTGTGTGTGTGTGTGTGTGTGTGTGTGAGAGTGTGCGCCTGTGTGTGTGAGAAACAGAGTGAGGAGGTTTGTGGAAAGGGTATTGTCTATATGTTTCTTTTTTTAGATATATTGCAGAAGGTACAGTGCAGAATGTATTGTTATTCTCCACATGAACAATATATAGTTACCTTGCTGTACCCAGCGATGAAGAAAAACACCCACTGCCATGAAATAGTGACAGCCTTGAGTTGATTTCTTTTCCAGTGGTTAGATCTCTTAGCTGCATCACAAAAAACATCTCACAAATCCGGTCGCTCAGTCAAACAGGATATCTTCACAAGGGACAAATATATTCTCTTTTTTTTTTTAATCTCATTTGTGTAGAATATTACGCATGTCTACGAAATAAAAACACAATCTAAGGAAAATTGCACGGAACAACACTACGAATTTCAGTCAATCAAGTCCACTGACAGTACAGCTGACTGTTGCCACTGTGGAGAGAAGAGGTGAGATCATCCACTTTTTGCAGGGTTTTCATTTTTGTTGTTGTTGAGATTTCTGTGCAATGGAGCAGGGCTGAAGAGGAGAGACACTGAAAGCGAGGAGCTTCTGACACATTTGCATTGTGATGGAGAGTGCTGAAAACACAGCCCACCTCCACCTCACGTCCCGCTCCTCCTACACCTCCCGCCCAGCCCCTCTCAGTGTGTCCTCAGGAGCTTTGCATCCAGGCTCGGCTACAGAGCCTGGATGTCTTGGCTGATGGATACGAAGCAGAGGTGTCCATGATGATGGAGAGATTTAGGAAAACTAGAAAGCATTCCGGCTTTTAACACACACATCCTCCTCCCTCCCCGTCATACAACTCTTTCTCTCAATCTCTTCCTGTGCTGACTGTCTTTGTGTTTGTCTTTTTCTCAGTCTGCATAGAGGATGAAGCCAGAGAAGGTGCTATACTTGTTGTTGTTGCCTCCATGGGCTTTGCCTCCATCCAGTTTGATGTAAACCTCATCCCCTGCGTCCAGATGGAGGATGACGCTGTTGGAGGCGTAGTCATAGTTCTGGTCAGCGTCTTGGGCGATGGCACTGGCTCGAACCTGGAGGGACAGGGACAAACGAAGAGGCAGGAGAGAGCGGGTAGGCGTATTAGCTACAGTACTTTTTATGACATTGGTTTAATTAGTTTCTTTTTCTAACACAATTTACACACAAATGTTTCCATTTTAAAGACTCTCATTACCATACATCTGAAGTAAAAGTTTTTAGAATTTATAAGTGGTCATAGATCTCCAAGCAAAGGCTGCAAAATCCTCTTCATTTGTCATCTTAATAAGTTCAAGGTCTACACGAAAATACACACAATTACAGAAAATCATGATAGTTATTTATTTTAATAATTTGTTTTAAGTTCAAGTAAATGCATGAGTTATGAGAAAATAGTGAAAGTCTCTCTCACAGTGCTTAACAAATCCTTGCTTTCATTTAGATACACACCAAAAACTGATCACTTCTTCTTTGCCTTACAGTATGTTCTGTTTACTGGGTTTTGATATATTCCATTAAATATATTAAATTAAATTAAACATTTAATTTAATTAATTGTTAAAACAACAAATTAGACTAAAAACATTCAAACAAAATATAAAAGTTATTTTCTTGGCAGAGGTAATGAAAGGGGAACAAACATGAGCCTAAACAAACAGTCACTAATCTGGAAAATCACAGTGCTGCTAAATCACAAGAGAGCGTTTTTAGGGAGAGCCAAATGAAAACGACGTTTGCAATATTACAAGTTTTTTTTTTCTTTTTTTTTTCATTGTGAAGTTTAACAAGTTAATGGATACATCAATGGCACAAAATATTTTTAAACCACCAGCAGCAACCAGAGGGTCAGTCAAATCTCAGGCCAGTCTGTCAAGCAGATTTATGGTTTCAATCAAGTCAGTGGTCTTTCACAGCCTTGGAACAAGAGGTCCACACAAAATCACACAAAGGGTCTCCGAAACTGAACAACAGGGTTACGAAAGGTTTTCAATCTGGATGAACATACTGAGAAAAGGCAACTAAAGGCAACTACTGAATACAAGCAGACATTTGATAATGCATAGTGAGAAATTAAGAATCACTTTGCATGATAAAAAGGAGGAAAAAGGGTTTTTTTCACCTTTATATTTGTGTGTCAGTGTGTATTTGTGTGTGTGTGTGTGTGTGTGTGTGTGTGTGTGTGTGTGTGTGGTCTGCCAGTCTCACTACAGGACATTTGGTGCTGTTTCTAAATAACCTGTCCTGGCTAATTAAGACCTCCACCACAAACATGGTCTCTCTCTCTCTCTCATGAAGAAGGCGCAGCTGCAATGCCAAATTGGTGCTGAACAATGGCTGTGCTATTGTTTGTGTGCACATAAAAGCCCAAGCTCAATACATGTATGTATGAGCATGTGTTTGTGGATGAAATGAATGAAAGAGAGATACTAATACAGTGGTAGATTAATTGGTCACATTATTAGTAAAGTTATATCTGAAGCTACAATTTTTTAAGACTTCTATCTGTAGCCTTTTCTTTGCTTAATGAAAACTAAAAAGCGTGAGTAAAAGTTCGGGGGAAATCAGCAGTGACATATAGTGAAGGTCATCTACTGAAAACCAGCATACAGTGTGTGTCTTTGTCTGCTGAGCCACCAGGCCTAATTAAATATTACCCTGCACAACAGTCATGAACTGTAACCCTACGCGGTACAGTGCAGTCTGTAAGTGTTTGGACAGTCATATGCAGTATTGTCTGTAATTTTCTGCCAGGTTTTACTTATAAATAAACAATCATTATAAGTTGCGCATTGATTGAACAGCGCAGGTTGTTTGTGGTTCACCAAATGTGGCAATGCTGCAAATACTACAATGATCCTAAACATACTGACAACCAATACGCTTCTTTCAGCCAAACAGTAGGATGTTCTTGTCAGTCACTTGATCTCATTTCAACTTAGCATCCATTTCTGCAGACTAGGCTGAATACAAAAATCCCCCAAAACAAAACAAGAAGTGAATGTGGCTGCAGGCAGAGCTTGGCATGTCTATTATAAACTACAAACAGTAACTGATTGCAAAGGATTTTCAACTAAGCATTGACCATATTTGCATTTATGCTAACTTTGGTCACCTTTAATTTGCTATAAAAGGGGTTATAGTTCTCAAACTATTCACCCAGTATGGATGTTAAATTTAAACTGCAAGTCAGCACTTTAACCTTATAGGTACAGTATTGTTTCATTTCAAATCCAAGGTACTACGGCACAGAGCTGAAACAAACTGTATCTCAGTGCTATTAAACAGCTACTAACAAGGAGAAGGAGAACTGCATCAGACATAACTTAAGTAGAACACAATCGAACCAGAAGATCATTATTTTCTCTCGAGATGAAAAACAAGAAAGTAGTGTACAGTATATCTTTTCAAGTAGACACTGGTTAAACAAGGCAATTAGTCACTTAGTTTGGTCAGTAAAGTTGAATCAAAATCGATAATTTACGTGCATTGGAAGTGTTTTCCTGTGGCTCATTATCGGGTCTCCAAAGTCCATTGTGGCCCTTCCCTTGGCTCAGTGTTAGTCCGCACAGCTTTAAATCGGGGCTTTTTGAGCGGGTGTCGACAAGCTGGCCCAACAGGCGGCATAGAGGATGCCCAATAATTAGTTGGCCTATTTAAGCAGTACACACAACAGGCATATTTACAAATGTGAGGAGAGGCCAGCTACTCACAGAGAGCTCCTGCACAGAAAGCATCACTGTGGCCAAAATTAACAGGGTGTCTGGAAAAGGTTCTCTTGACATTTAAACATATTAAAATCATAAATCATATTTTTCTTCATTTTCGTCATTTATTCCACTCAATTAACAACATGCTAGTTTAATGCTTTCATTTTGTGTTAGTTATTATTTAATTGTGTAATCAATGATTATTTTTTTAGTTAATTAAATTAAAGATGTTCTTCTTTTTGTCTTGTTCTACTATAGTAGCTTTCACTGCTAACAAGCTACTGCTACTGTCTGTGTGCAGCAGATGTGCAGAGGTGCAAAGTTAAAATGTCTTATTAAAATGAAAATGTGTAGTAAAGCTTTCATGAACTGGATAGTTTTTTTAGGAGTTTGAATCATTGTTACATGATAAATGCATATAATTAAATGAATATATAATTAGACTGAGTGAAAAAAAACAAAAAAAATCTTTAGGAGGACAATGCAGGAGTCTTAGTTGCTATATATCCCTGAGCAACACAATCAATATCAAAGACAGACTCTTTCTTGCACCTCTACTGTAAAAGACATGTCGATATTAAGATGCAGTACTGGCTAAACCAGACTGTGTGCTACAGAATTCAAAGTAACATTGCATTACACTTTTCTTCAGAGCACTTTATCTTAAGTGTCAGATAGGTGGGACAGCATTTCTACTAATATCCTGCCCCCTCCCCAAAATCAACATATCAAGGGTTGCCACAGTGATTCTCTGTGTCACTCGGTGAAAAGAATAACAACTATCCAGCTGCTTTGTGACAGGAGGCCATTATTAACATGATTTTCAATAATTCAACGATACAGGATGGACTGCAAAACAACAAATATTCATATAAATATTATGGAATTTTAATGCCCCCCCCCCCCCCCCCCCCTCACTTGAATTATTACGTTCAGGCCAATATTCAGCTGGATTTCTTGTGAAGTCCTCCTGCTACCCATCAGACACTCAACGCTCTGTATGATTTTCAAAGAGACTGTTTTTTTGCTTTACCTTCAGCTTACGGCATTGAATTATGAAGCAAGGCTGAGTCTTCTTCAGTCTTCTTTACAACATATTGTCAGTGATTTAAAAAAAAACTTGAAGTGAAAAATAAAAGTGGTATGCAGTACTTTTATAGTGAGCTAGGTGAATTTAAAAGAACATCGAGCATGGGCAGAGCGCTCACAGTAACATTTGTTCAAATTATTATTATGTGCAGCAACATTTTAGTCCTAATGACTTTGCACAGGCTAAATAAACTCTACTATATCTACCAAATCACCTGGCAGAGGTGTGATTTCCAATTAGTTATGGTGAGGTGAGACAGATAGTTGAAAAGAGGTTTTGGTGAACATCTTAAACCTTTTTTAACAATATACTGTGCACAATGGAAGTTATATTGGTATGAAATGTGCAAGTGATGTAAAGGCTAATCTGGATAATGAAATTCTGAGGAGAGATCTTAAGATGCAGGGGTAATATATGGAATATTGTACATTTTTTTCTTATTGTTTATCCTCCTGATTAAATCTAGCACAGCTCATATCGATGTGCAAACAAAGCCTCCTGTTCTGATTCTGATGCTGGCGTCCAGTGCATATTAATATTATATGATGTGCCCTCCATGTGCAAAGTCAACATCATCTTATTAGAGGGTTACCGCTTTTGGTTGATGGGGGAGTGGGTGATGATGGCTCAGGAGGATTTGTCAGTTGGGATTTTAATGAAACTTTATCAAAATATTTATTTTGTAGGTGTTTATACAGATCCTGTGAACCTCTGGCAATGTCACAGATGTGTAATATAGCTTAAATTATTCTCTTCATTTGCTCGTTAAGGATCTAAATTTAACACATCCTCAAAAGCATGATTGGGAGGAGGGGGTGGGAGTGGGGAGTGGGGGGTGGGGACAATGCTGTACAAATACCACATTTTCCTTGAGCAGAGAAAGAATGAACAAAGCCCCAGTGAAAGTAAACTTCCTAGAGACCCTTACATTGTAGCTCTTCCACAATATTATTTTTGTTTTGTTTCTTTGCTCGAATGGTTTTTTATCCCCATCTGAGACTAACTGCCTCCCCCATTTGCTTTCAATGATAAGCATGCATGAATAAAACCTCTGACTATTTTTGAAATAATGATCAGGGAGCTCCTTCTTCTGTTTTTTTTTCTACAGCACACAAGGAACTTGTTAGGGATATGAGTTAGAGGTTCATATGCAGGGTACAGTGGATGTATAGCGAGAGATGAGCAGGACAAACAGCCAACTGGCAGTGCGTGACCTTGACACAGAATATGTAGAGGAACTTTGACAAGACAAACAAAGCATGAGGCCGTAAGCGCCGGCTCTAGTGATGGTAAATGAGGTGTCAGGCGATGTTGTCTTCCTTGTGGCTGCTCGTGCGTGTTCGTATCCGTCATATCGTCAACGTGATGGCTTTGATTGAATAATATTCTGAGTGGAGACACAGAAAATTCAAGTCTGCACTTGAGCTTAATAGATAATGTGTGCCTGGGAAAGTGAAATGTGGATTATTTCAATTTGTTCACTGTACCACTGTGAATATGAACGTGACAGTTATCAATAATGACTCTGGAAGAAGAATTTATGTCCTTTTAAAATACTGACTGTCCCTGTTCCTCAATAAATTAGATTTCTTTTACATTAAGCTTTTACTGAAAAAGGCAGTATGGCATTGGAAAAAAGGCATTGTATGATTGGCTGGATTTAATATAAAATACTATTTATATTAAAATCAGTAAAGTTTAAAGTCTGTTGTGCATCTGTTGTGTCTAGTGCAGGAGGAGCTTGTAATGTCTCAGTGGGACAATGATCTTACAAGAAGCTTTGTCACAATGACAAGGACGCGTCTCGAGGCTTCTCTGACAGGGATTTGTTGACTTGATGTTGAGCCTCCATTTTGGATCAACAAGTCTATTGGTCCTCTTTAAATCAAAGTGTACTTCCATCTAATTGTGTTTGAACATTCCAGCCGTGAACCGCATAACTAATAGCAGCTTAGATAGCAGCTTAGATAGCTTGCCACGGCTATTGAGCCTGCTCCAACATTTGACTGCACCACACACACACACACTCACACACACACGGACATGCATACATAAACACATACACACACACACAGTGACAGACAGACATACACATTCATTTACATGCATCCTTGTGTGCACATATACACATGAGAAGCAATTTTACTCAAATAATGAGAACAGGAAATCACGATGGGTTACAAGAGAATTGCAGTAGTTGTAGTTGTCAGATAGCGTCAGGTCTGCCGTGGGTTATGGGTTTATTTTGTCGGTGGAACCTAAGTGAAAACATGATAAGAGGAATGAGTGGTAACAGGAGATTTGCCATCTGTCAGAGGAGAGTAGAAAAAGGCCTCCTGAATTAATTTCACCAGCTGTTCTCTTTGTACCTGTTCAGCCTGGATGACTTAACTGAGCAAACCTCTCGCCGTTTATGAAATTGCTTCCAGTACTCCTAAAAGGTGAGTCCAGCGTCAGGTATTAGTTCATTAGTTTGTAAGGTGTATCACTGAGACATAATCCAAATGCTGCTGAAAAGGGGCCAAGGAAAGCAGCGTCGCAATTCGGCAGGAGCAACAAAGAGGATGACATCAGGACAGCTTCTCCTGAAAATGTCACTGAAAGAGGCCTGACAAGGGAAACAGTGATGGAAAAAAGAGGCATCAACTTTGACCTGCAATCCAGCCACTCTTTTCTTTCTCGTGTCTGACTCATCACGCTCAGTTAATTACTGAGGTAGACAGCGCTGTCTGCCTCAAGTTCCAACACCAAAAACTGCAATCATTGCTCGCAGCGCTGTGTGAAAAGAGACTTTTTGCTGGAAATTTTTCAACCTTTGTTCACACTAAGCCTGTTTTTCTGTGCTTCCTATTAACCCTGAAGCACTGTGTATCATGGTTTAAGATTTTCACTTTTCTTTTTTTCCCTATTTTTTTTAAAAGGACTCTTCTAAAATGAGGCAAAGTGATTTTCTATGTAAGCGTTGGATGAGAAGCAGACCATCAGCCTTGCAGTGACATGTATTTTTCATACAGTAGCCGATTCATCCTCTCTTACTGGAGTGAGTGTTGATGTCTTACCCATATTCATTTTAAGGGAGGGGAGGAGGAGGTGTTAAACACATTGAGTTATGTAGCAGACTGTGAGTCATTTAAAGCCATTGACTAGCTGATTCCTTTTGAAGAGGGAGAGGATAATTGTGGGTATCACTGAAGACTGAATTCGGGGGATGGCTAAATGTCAGGGGCGTGGGGAGAGACGGAGAGAGAGATGTTTGCATAAGAGGGCCAGGGGCACTTGTCTATCTCCCATATGGCCCTCATTATAATGAAGAAGCCTTGTGAGTCAACACCACAGCATCCTTGAGTCAGCCAGCCACAGGAGATGATCCATAGCCTATTTTAGACCGTATGTTTTTGGTTTCACAGTACATATGAGACATTATAACTGTATTTCATTAGCTACTTAATCTGAGATGCCAGCACAGGGAGAGTGTTCTGGTACCTTCTAATGCCTCCTGATTTGAGGGTCTCATTGCTAAATGTTTTTAAGTAATCAAATTATTACATACAAGGAGTGGGCCGTTTTTGAGCAACTTTTGAAACTTCACCAATAAATGATAGATTTTCTTCCCTGTGCTTGCAGATGACTGCCCGATGTCATCTTGACATTTCCAATCTGTGTGGTATTTCCTAACAACATGGGCCAATCTTCATTTAATAGCCCTCGCACCTAATTAGGCTAGCTCTAATGTTCCACTCGGCAGAGTGTCAAATCCAATGTCCAATTACACAGCAGATCAAGGCCAAAGGTCCGCCTCCACTACCTCTCTGGCTGATTATAGAAGAAGTGCCACGGTATACATCACACAGAAAAAAATAGGTCTGTCAAAAAGAAAAAAGAGGAAAGAGATACATGTACATGCACGCACACACACACACACACATAAGGAGATCAATACCGCAAGCAAAGAGGCTGAGGGACAGAGGGTGGCTCTCTCAAACCCTGCCTGTCTATTTCAGACAGAGTCTCTCTGTTACACCAGGCAGACACACAGAGGCCTCTCAGTGCTGAAATCACACCACGATGAAGAATAGCAGGTCAGAACATTACCAGAATGTTAAATCAATCAAGTCTAAGTATTGCTGTATCTGGGTGTCACGGTACTGAATAATCAGATTGTAGAGGTGTCTAGTGCTTTCAATGGCCACTCACAATTTTGAGACAGACAGATATTAAAATATCAATCAGTTTTGAACTTATAGGGGAAAAAAATAACGGACTACAGCCCACCCTAAATGAAATGTATGAAAAGAATCTGTTTTTTTTATATTCACACCTTTCTTTAGAGCGTACTGTCAATATGTCAATATTCAAATCAAACAGAGCAGTCATTCATCCAGATGGCTCAGCTTGTATGTTTAATGTTGGGATTGACACCACATGTGTTGAAGCACAATGCGTGGGTTTCACCTGAATACAGAGCAACAGGATAAACAGTCTCCATGTGCACTAGAGCTGGAAACCCCCCTGGAAGTGTCTTCATGGGCGTATTGAGTCGAATTATGTGACAGGGACTTGCAACTGAGCTAACGTGAGCAACGCTGTGGGTGGGGGGGGAAAAAAGCCTTTCTTTCTTCAAAGCGAGGTGAACACAAAAACAAAATCTAAGCAAAGGGTGGTATGCTCTAACTGATTCTGTCATAGTGCAATGCATCACTTGAGAGCAATGAAGAATATTGATGGCACTGTGTGTTAGCGAATCGATTCTGTGATATCGCTATCCGGGTACCCTTCTAAGTGTGCTGCGGCTTTTTACAAGAAGTTTTCCTTTTAGGGTGAAAACTTTCTGCTCATTTAGAAAGGTGAGCTCCTGTAGACCTGCTGTAGAGGAGAGATGGAGGGCAGTGCACAGTTGGGGTGGGTTGAGCCAGTGGGTTAGGAGGGTGGTGGGTGTGGGGTAGTGGGGGGACCAAGCATGAGCATAGGCGTGTGTGTGAGCATTTGCGAATGTGTGTGTATGTGAGAAGGAGACTGCAGTGGTAATTGCTAGGAAGAGCCATGTGCACGAAGGACGTTGAAGCTTATTAAAGGAGGAGACAGAGTGATTATTCACTATGGTCCTCTTGAGAGACTGACGCTGAAGTCATTGCTTTTAATTAACTCTGAAACGGTTTTGCGGATTAATAACAATATTAAGAAGGGAACGGAGAGGAGAAGCGCAAACACATCCTGGATCTGGTTCAAGCTTTTTAATTACAATTAAATAGACTGGATGGCACAATAGCACAATAACTGTGTCCTCTTTTCTTTCTCCCCGTTCGACAGAGTCCAATGAATTTGTATTCTTTGTCACTGCCTTGTCTGTCAAGACATGTTCAAGACAAGTTAAAGCAAAGCATTGATTTACTGGAAGAAGTTTAGGATTGGTTGGAATATTTGGCACATGAGTAAAAGAACAGGCGATAAGGAAGCCAAAAGAGTGTGCAGAGAGGAAGCAAATAAAATGTGCTGTGCTAAAAATAGATTCCTTATTTGTTTGTTTTCCAGGAAGCTCACTTTTTGGTCTAGCTTGAAAAAAGTGCAAAGTTCTGGGGACAATGCAGGGATTCTTCACTAAGCAAAAAGAAAAAGAAGTAGAAGATGCGGAGAGGAAATAAAGTAACCCGCAGATATTGATGTTAGCTTGTAAGAACCTCTGGAGTGGGAGGAGCACATGCTGGGGTGAAACAGCACTGCAGGGCCTGGAAACCCACCACTTCACTATAGCCAAAAGATGATAAAATACTAGTATTGTCTGCAATTCCCTGGTCTCCCCTGTCCCAAACCACAGTGTAGCTTTTTGCAGCCTTAATGAGCTGAGGAGTGCACAAGTGTGACTATAGGAGATTCAGTTTGACTCTCAGCACTTCATCAATGATGTAGCATAACTTGGCCCAACATTTATAACCATTCGCAGTCATTTGCAGAGACTAAGACTCTGGGGCCTTATCCATCAGCCAACCACACAAACTAATAAACACCACAGTGAGTGAACTACACATTTATGTATACGCTGTACATGGCACAGAGGAAGATAGAGAAAGAGAAGCAGTTACCACTTTATAAACATTACACGAGTCTCTGGAGATGCACACTGTGTGCGTCTAACTTAAGTACCTCCACACCCTCCTCTTGGGAGCACAATGAAGCGGGAACAGAAGGCGTTTTACAGGAACATATGTTCTTCTTCCCCTATTATATATCAATGCTTTTACGCCCACCCATAAACATTACTGTTGAGTGAGACATTATATATAGAAGGCAATTGCTGCAACTCTTTTTTTTCTTACCGGGTGTAAACTTGGTAAGGGTTTTAACCTCTAGCTGCCTTCGTGATTGTATAGGTTTACACCGCTAAGCCGATGCCAACTGTTATTTTATCTGTAATCTGTACATATCATGGTCTCAGCACTTGTAAGGTTAACAGCTTCCTGCTTTAATTAAACACTGTTTCTCAATTTTGAATATTCAACATGGGGAGTGGGACATTTTTAAAAAGTGTGTAAATGAAAATGTACTAAATTTAAGATTATTTCACAAATGCCAGTATTATGATGTGAACATATGAAATAGATCAGAGAGACTGCTGAGCAATGATGTCAAATAACAGCTGTAGGATCAGATTTGGTGGATTTATAATCATATTTATTATTGATTTTATCCCATCGCAGAGATTTGTTGTTGTGACTGCAGAGGAAGCTGATGGTAAATAAGCAGAAACTCCAAATGGTCATGAAATGCAGTAGCACTATTAATGTATTGTCAGCTTTGAGTTTGATCTTAACTTATCATATACAGTGAGAAAGATACAGATACAGACAAGAGATGATGGTGTTATGACATATGGTGCTGCTAGGTTTGTGAACCAAATAAGAAAACATGTCAATGTGTGAGATAAAATGCAGGCAACCCCTTAACTTTAAGTTGAGTAAGCATTTTTCTAAAATAGCTATTGAAATTCTGCTTGTCAGCATGTCTGAATTTAGTTTTACAGTTTATAACTTTATACTGTAGCATAAGTAAGTATTTTCTTAAAAACTTGGCTGCTTGCTTCTTTGCTGATCTATTGTCTTTGAATGAATACATCTGTATTTTAAATGCTTTACATGATACTGACAATAAATCTATGTGACACAGATGCAACTGTGAGCAAACAAAGCAAACAATAGCCTAACTGCAATAACTGTAACATCCATCTTTTTTTTTCTTTTACAGGCTCTTTTACAGAGCCTCTTTGATGATAAGAGAGCTGACGGCTGATCGGAAGGCTGCAAACTACACTTACACACATTACCAACCTGAGAGGACCCTGCGGGGCGCGAAATAAAATTAGAGCCCCATTAAAACGATGCATCAAAGAAGCCGAGAATAGATCATGTAGACGTCCGAATGCATTCAAAGCGACTGCAAAAGACAGATGGATGCAGCGACGGACAGGCAACATAATCCAGTGCACAAACAGGTATGGTCAAAATTGTTAGCTATATTTCTAATATTTCCCCTCCAGTCCACTTCCAAAGCGCAGAGACCAAAGTTCACGGTAGAAGTGTGATTTCTTTAAATAGAAACTAAAAGTAATCGGGTGCACACACCTCGAAATAGTACAATAAAAATTATGGTAATAATGATGATAATTTTGATGATGATATGTGACAAAACTAAACTATAACGACTCTTGAATTATAAAACTAAAGTAAAAGCCTGTCGAGCGCGTCCTATTCATCCTTTAAGCTTTCAAACATTTGAAACTACAAAAATGTCGTTTTTATCATCACTCCAGCTTCCCCATCGCAACAGCACTGCCTATAAATTACTATACATTAATTACAACTTTAAAAAATGACCAAGGACCCGATTTTTTTTTTCTTTTCCAAAATATAACGATTTAAGGCATAAATAGCGGCACGGACCCTCTGCTCAGCCCAAACTGTGACCGTCCTTTGGATCGCGGGGCGCGGCAATGTCAGGACGCATCACGCGAAGAGGGGACACGGTTTGCAACCAGTCAACACATCTTTATCTCCAGGCACGCTGGGTGCCACAGCTGTGCGCTCTGGGCTTTGAGGCACACGGCAGATGCGCACGCTTGCTTCACAATGTCACTTTTTATTCACCGGCTTTATGAAAAAATCAGCGTTCTGTGTAATGGACTTGTAAGAGAGACACAATAGAGGACACAAGCCAGGAGAGGAGGAGAGTGAGCATCAGAGGTATCAGGTGTGTTTTAACTCAGGACAGAAAACTCAGAAAAAGTTTCAAACCACTAACCTGGCCGTTTTTGCAAAGGTCTGCCCACATGCTGGTGCCATCCCCTCCTCTCATCAGCACATGGTAGATGAAGAAGTATGTGCCAGGTATGCTGCAGATGAACTTGCCAGAAATGCCATCATAGTTGTTGCCTAGGTTGGTGACCACGTCGTCAAACTTGAGGATTTCGTAGCCTTCGTGGGGGTTCTTAAGCCCTGCATAGAAGGCCACCCGAGGCACAGTGCTGTAGGTGGCCGTGCTGATAGCTCCGTCCCCCCCTAGACCCAAAATCCCAGTCCTTCCCTGATCCCCTCTGTCACCAGGAGGGCCCGCTGGTCCTGGTGGCCCTGGTTCTCCCGGTGGTCCCGGTGGTCCGGGCTTGCCTGGCCTGCCAGGCTTTCCCTGTGGGCCCTGCAGTAAAGTGGAGGGTGGAAGCACATTGCTGTGGTCGCTCAACGCCTCTGCCTCAGCCTGGAGACCGGTGGAGCTGGTGCTGCTGGCCGGAGTGCCTTTGTTCAGGTAGGGGTCGCACACCATACGACAGGTGCCCAGCATCTCATAATGACTGGCATCTGTACCCACAGAGCTGACGAGTACGGGTATGAGTACCACCAGCACCAGGACCAGCATAACCCCTACGGCAGCCGCCACCAGGGTCTTCCTCCCGATGCTGAGTCGGGGAAGGGGCTGCGCTGCCAGCGTGGGTCTCCCGGGGGCGGAAATGGTGACTGGTTGGTGTGGGGAGCCTGTCACCGAGGAAAGGGATCCAGAGATCCCGAGAAGAGTTGCAAGAGGAGTGGAGAGTGTGTGAGGGTGAGACAGAGACCCACATACACTTGATACACCTCACTGCTCTGCTCAGTCACACTAAAGTAGGCAACCAGTCACTCACACATACAAAAAGACTTAAGGAAACCCAAGCATACACAGGGAGACATTCAGTGCGTACTTACAAACACATTCTGACTTGTGAGAAGAAGCAAGAAGGATGCAGAGCCCAGAGGAATGGAGTGAGAGACAGAGGGAGCGAGACAGAGAGAGAGAGGGAGAGAGAGAGAGAGAGAGAGAGAGAAAATGGTGAGAGTGGGTGAGTGTGAGAGAAACAGAGCAGCGACTGAATCTGTTGTATGTGTGTGTGTATGTGTGTGTGTGTGCGTGTGTGTATGTGTGGTGAGTTTGTGGTGCCTGATTCTCAGGCTTGGCTTTTTATACGGCAGTAGCAGCAGACCCCCCCCCCCCCCCCCCCCCCCCCCCGCCCTCCGCCCCTCTGCTCCCCCATCGAGTGAGAGGTTGGTGTGGTTACGTCCCCTTCTCTCTCTCCAGCTCATTCAGAGGAAGGATTCACATCACATTGCATTCCTCTCTACCACTCTCTCGAACCACTGAGGAACCAACACAACCCCCCTGACCATCTTGCTCCCCTTCTTTCATCCCTCTCTTCTTTTTCTTTTCCTTGCTCTCCCTCCTTTTCCCCACTTTTTCATGCCGTTTCTCACTCCCTTGCTTTCTTGTCTCTCTCATCAGCATCCAGCCTCTAAAAATAAAGATGGAGCTGTGGAAAGTCAATCTTTTTTTTTCTTTTCCTGGAGGTGGGTTCTAGAGATTCATGCATATATGTGCACAGACTCAAGACAGCACTTAAATCTCCTGTGCCAGGAAATGCTAGCAGCCTGTCAAATAAAAAAAAGGTGCTAATTACAAAACTTAATGCCAAGAATGAACTCATAAGCCAAGAAATTGAACTGTGTAACACAAATGAAACACATAGCCACACATGCAGAAGAACTGTTTGAAAACTTTTTGAAATAATCTTGGCGGCACATCATTCACAGACATTTTTTATGGATAAAGGCAATATATGTCCTCTGATTTTATTTTATTTATTTATTTATTTATCTGTGCTTGATAAGGGCAGATACAGTGTACATTGACAAACTGAAAAAAGCTATGTGATGCAATTATTGCATCACATAGCTTTTTTCTAATATAATATAACAAAATAAGCATAGTGTTTATAGCAGATTCTAATTCGTAACAAGTGTCCCTAGAAAGAGATTAAAACAGTGAGGCAAAAAGAAGGTAAAATAAGTACAAGATACAAAGCACAGCAACCGTGCAGCTTCAGAGATTAGGCTAGACTTGAGTCCAGGTTTGTCTCTTTACCCTCCTATTGTGTTTGCAGCTCAAATTTGACCCATGTTTGAATTCGTTAACAAGCACTGAAAAAGAACATTAATTATCATCCAGTAAAATGCTTTATCTGCTAAGTGACTTATTATTAATCTATAACATACTTTAGTTTAAAAGAGGCATAATTTATCTATTTTATTGCTAATGGCGAACAGAACTATATATAAGACAATGATAAACAAAATAAGTGGTGAAGTTTGCAGAAAATGTAAAGTGATCAGGTAGCAAGTTTCAGGACTTTGCTCCTTTCACAGAAAAAGCTGTCGGAGCAAAAGATGTTTTGCAGAGTGAAACTTTACAGTCGCCACTTGAAGCTGCTCTGGGGGATTTGATGCAGCTATGCAGTCTCTTGATGCAGAAAGGCTAAAGTGCAAGTCGATTTAAACATTTACACGCAAGCTTTATATAATGAAAATCAATAACGTTTGCAAAAGTTAAAATCTTGTATTTAAAATGCATATTTTTTTGCTTTTTGCCCACGATTTCCCTGGCCTGATTGTGAAGACACTCTCTGGATTTGATTACTGGTTGTAATCATATCTTGGTTTGGTTGGCCTGGGACCAGGTAGTTAAACCATAGGACAGATGTGAGAATATCATTGAATTTAGAAACAACAAGGCACTTTCCAATGGCAAGCAATTCATCATCTTAAAGCAGCCAAGGTTGGGCTTAATCGTTTTATGAATCTTTATAGCATGACTTTCAAAATTTAACTGAGAATGAGCTCTTTAATTCTAATGTTCAAGGTTCTGTTGCAGGTAGCTTTTTAATGGGAAAACAGATAGACTTGGTTTACTTTATGTTATGTGTCAAACAAGAGGCATCAAGCCAAGTGGATACTTTCTCTAAGTTTTTATCTTATCTGCAACAGCATCACAGGTTTTGCCAGATAAATGGATGACTGTATCATCAATGTACTGTACATCTAAAGAAAGTTTTGAAATGAATGTTTTGAGATTCACGGTATCAGATGTCTTTTTTTTAAATCCAGAAGCACTGCACCCACATGATTTCCTTTATCAAGTGGCTTTTTTATGTTTTCTAATAGCAAACAAGTAGCTGACTCTGAGGAATCGTTATGTCTAAAACCAAACTGTAGAGGGTGCAAATAATGGTTTGTCTCCAAGTACTGTAGCAGTTGTTCTGAGACTTCTCCAGCACTTTAAACAGGACTGGAAAAAGATTAATTGGTCTGTAGTTGCTAATCTCTTCAACGACCCCAGATTTTAAAATAGGCATTATGAAGGCATTTTCCATCTGGGAATTGCCCAGTTTTTATAGAAACATTAATACGATAGGGCTGAACCAGAATGCTCTCTTTGCTTTTTTTAGGAATACAGTATCTAGGTTATATATATATTTAGTGTTAATGGTGTTTAAATCGCTAATAGCTTTCAAGGCTTATTTGTCAACTTCCCTGCTCTCAAATTAATTGACATCACCCTCATCAGAAGCTATTAATATTAATATGGGAGACATTTATGACAAGATCTTTAGCAGGTTGAATGAAGAAATCATTAAATTAAGTTAGCAACTTGTACATGATCAGAGATAATGTCTTCCTCAACTTTAAGTTCATATTTGTGGGTGACATTGGTATTTAGTCTTATTAAACTGTTTAGCTGTTGTTTATATTACCATTTACTTTAGCTGCTAATAGGACTTGAATGTAATGATTTGCTTTTGAAATATGCAGTTACTTAACTACCCAATTTTGTACCCTTTTGAATATTTCCTAGTAAGTGCCATTTTGAGTTTTGACAAAGGTTTTTAGAGTCTAATCTCTTGGCTTCAGTAAGTGACAGCACATTGTTAGTCAGCCACGAGAGCTGTTCTTCTCTCTGTGGCTTTTTGTATTCATTTGTGTTAATTTAGTAAACTTGTCAACAATAAGACCAATGCCTGACATCGATTTATTACCGCTTCATTTACTTGGTCATGTTGTAGAACCTCATCCCAGCTAACTCTCATTAATTCATTCTCAAATTCAGTCAGATTAGAGGAATCTCAAGTTTTACTGCTCTGTGAAGGTTGTTAAAAAACCCAGCTAGACATTTTTTTTATTAGTTTTCTTGCCAGTAGTGTCATGTTATGATCAGACAAACTGTGATGTAAAATATATGTTTTTCGTACTAGATCAGGTTTGTTTGCAGATATTAAATCTATTAGTGTTTGAGTATTCTTGGTTAGGTGAATAGGCTCGCTTGTATTCCCCTCTTTGCCTTTCCCCTGTGTCAATAACCCCGTTTCTCCACCTGAATGCGCTGACACCATTTCTTATTGGAGTCTTTTTTTAGGTATTGATTTAATGGTTTTTATCAAATTAAGGGTCCTGGTTGGGAGAAAAAAAATCTATATGCAGCAGTGATGTCGTTTGTTTGACATTTTCATCCCTTAGAGTGATGAATGGTAAAGTAAGAAAGCAAATGACAAAGTTTGCAGATGGCAAGCAAACACAGTCATCATGTGAAACCGTTCAGAAGACTAAATGGACACGAAATGGAGAAAATATGCAATCTACATGTCGTTGTGTTCATGTTAGCCTCACAGAGACAGTGGTTGGAAAAGGAGAGGAGGGGATTTTGCCGCTCAGAATCTCAAAATGGAAACTAATACAGCTGGTAGCGTAACACCACATTCATCGATTTTAAATTAATTAGAAAAATTTAGTTGTGGCTATTCTGATGTTTAATTGAGTGAGTTGTGTGAGTATTGTCTGATATGGATTTGACACATTTTTGCCTAAATTGGCTGTTTTTCATGAACCAGATTTTTTAACTAATGAATTCCACCTTTCTGTTTAAACTTGTGCTAATCAGTGAAATCAGATGCTGCATTCATTGGTTGGGAAAAAAAATCTGCAGACTCTTGGCTTTCCATGTGTCATGATTGCCTATTCTTGGCATAGATATGACTGCTTGCGGCTGAGCTGGACTCAGCTCTGGTGGCGGATTGAGATGGATCAATGAGCAGGATGCAGTATTTGTCACCACTATACTTGACATATCACCAGTTTTTTAGCTAGATTTCTGTCTCTTTATCATCATTAAACTTCAGTTGCAAACTTATGGCATTACCAGTTGGTTGTCTAATTTATCACTGAGCAGAGTCTGTGAGACATACCCAAATAACTAGCACACCAGGTGTGCCTGCAATGCATATTTGCCTGTTTTGTTTTATTCTTCATAACAGACATGGAGTTTACCTATATGAGGAAGCACACAAGCTCTAAATTGGTTTTGGGGTTTGTTTAGGGGGCCATTGTTTGTTCTTCACACCTGCTGGCTGTAACTGCCAGTCAGATCACTGTGCCCCAAATCTCTAAATCTCTGAACCACAGAGATCAATGCACACCAGAGAGGACAAACAGAGAGTGATAGTGATGAAAGAGAGATGAGAAAGATGGGGAGACAAGAAATAGAGAAGCAGAAGGGAAGGAAGAGGTTCAACATGGAGAGGGAGTCAACTGCCATGACAGCTGAGCTTTATATCGGTGTAGCTGGTTTGTTTTGCTTGATTTGCTGGAGCATGTAGGGAGAGGATCCATGAGTGCTGACAGTCACGGTGAAACATGTTTTAATAGTGTGACATGTTTTGGAGCTCTAAGTAGCTGCATATGGCAAAGGCAGATTTTGAGTAGGTAATGTCTTTTACATGTCAGATTTTAAAGACTATTAGGGGGGTGCATGGGTGATGCAAGGGCATCACAAAGAGTATGGAGTCGATTCCCAGTTTTGGCACCTGGGGCGTGATACGTTCCAGTGAACAAATTTGGCATTGTTGGCGACTGACGAAGACGAAGGTTCTCAGCCTTGTTGCTGCAACACCGACTCCTACTGTTTGGTTGCTATGCCTGCACAATGTGGTGTGGAAGGAGGGATAGTGTGAAATGCCATCATGTTACGCTCCAATGAAGTTCAGTGCTGACAGGTGACAAGAAGTGGATGGTGACACTATGTGTCAGGGAGGAAGCACATGTCTGTCTACTGCCATCATCACACCAATAGGAGGGTTAGCTGTAACTTTCAATCTTAAAAGACCTAACACCTAAAATAAAATAAATAAATAATAGTCTTGGTCATTTGGTCTCGAGTCCATTTCAACAAATTCTCGATTCATACTCACCCATTGACCAGAACATCTTAAAGAAGTACATGTCAGTCTCTAAAAACCATTCATACATATCTTGGTCAAAGTTTCATGCTGAAGTTGAAACACATGCATTAGCTGAGCACCACTCAAACGTACAGGCAGCACACAGAGTACAATAATTCAAAAAACAGCAAAATGACAACAAAGCAGCTACATTGGTGAGTATAATATTCACATTACCAATAGACATGTCTATACTGTAAAAATAACACCTACAGCACATTTTAAAATAATGTAATAGTCCTTTAAATATAGTGCAATCTTTTTTTAGGCATTTGCTTTAACTTTCAAACTAACTGTTTAATTAAAAGAGAGCTTAGATGGTTGTACAGTACTGCTGATCAGACTGTGAAGAGAGTAAAAGTAAGCGGATGTGAGAACAAGACAAGAACAGGAAACCACAGCCTCAGTAGCATTGTGTCAAGGCATCAGCCACATCCAAACAGACCTCAAAAGCTTTTAATCACTTTGTTGTTCTCCCCAGTTACAAAGAGATGGGGAGGCAGAACAAACGTGTTTCTAAGAGTTTCAGAAGTGCACATGGGAATACCACAAAACATGGAACTTTTTTTTTTCCAAGAGGAAAGTTTAACAGGTCAAAGAAACAAAAACACCTCACAAACACACAAGCAAACAGAGTAGATGCCTCATCTCTAGTTGAGTTTGTGTCTCTGATTGCTTCCCTTGTGTTACTCCTGGCCGAGGCTTATCAAAGAGCTCCTTTCATAAGTGCCAGGATCAAGCCACTGCTGTGACTGCTTGGCACCCACTGAGGTGGTTTGGAGATGGGAAGGGGAGGGGAGGGTAAGGTGGGAGGGGGGGGCTTCAAAACAAAGAAGGCAAGGCAGAGGAAGTCAAAATTGAAGATGGTGAGCGAAAGGGAGATGGTGCATTTGTGCATTTAAAGGAAAATGGGAAAGGGAAAAGGCTGAGTTCGGAGGGGGAATTGGCAATGGCTTCTGCAAAGTGCCTGGAATAAGTGTGTTTTTGTGTTTTTGTTCATGACAGAGAGAAGGGAGAAAGAGGGTGATCTTTGAGTCTGGGGAGGAGTTGTTTTTTTTTGCTGAGAAAATTAATATGTATTTGCTTTAAGCCTTCTCTGCCTCAGTGATTTCTTGCTGACGCGCACTATAATGCACAGAATATCCAGGTGAATGCAGAAACAGTGAAGGACATGACTCCAGAGGAAAATGAACAACACACACACACACACACACACACACAGAATACCCTCAGGCCATGTGTTCCTCCTCACTACAGCAGCCGTGGTTCTATCAAGCTTGACGTTTGCCCTGTTTACTAAAGCATGTGACAGCGTTGCATTTTTACAAGACATAATAACTGACTTTGCATACCAGACTCATCCATTCAAAGGACAGCCAGCTCCTCTATGTTTGGGGGCATTTTTTTTTTTTTGCACGATAGATCCTGATACCAAAGTGATTACACTATGTTGTAACCACTTTGCACGTTATGTCACATCATGTGCAGTCACATCAGCCTTATTGCATGCACCCTTTAGTGCAATGAACTGATTATAGTTGCATGCTCTATGCAAGACTATGAAATATTTACAAGCTGATTACACTGATACGCTTATAAACAAAGTGTAGGATACTGTACAGACAATTTAGTGAAGCAGCTCAGGGTAGCCAAATTTTGTCACCCATGAATACTGCTTGATCTTTAGTTTCTGTTTACATGTTGTCTTTTCTTTCCTTGACTGAGCAACTGAGCTCCAAGGGAAATTGTTGTTTAACTCTAACTCTCCAATCTGCAAAATGAAGAGAAGTGAGACATCGCCGACATTGCAACAGACTGACCTGCTGCAGGGCTGGCTAACACACCCAGGTATCATAATGAATGTGGCAACGTAGTGATTTGTGTGTAAATGTAAAAATGTGTGTGTGTGTGTGTGTGCGTGTGATTCGTGTGTGCGTTCCCTCTGTCTGCCTTGCCTGCAGCGAGCCAGTTGTGGCTTCACTCGGTCTTGACTCCTCTCCCTACAGGCACCCAAATGATGGGATGACCTTTCCACCTCGGCCAGGACTGCAGTGTCACTCACAGCTTGAACCGAAAACTCATCTCCTCGCTTAACACTTCGTATCGCTCTCCTCTCTGCCTTCCTCCTCCACTTGCATCTGATTTCAATCCTGCCTTGTAAGAGAGGTCAGAAATGTATATCTTCAGATACAGTGTATGCAGTATACAGTATTGGCTGCGCTTTGAGTTTTGAACCATACCAACAACCATTAACCACAACCAACAGTGTAACACTTATATAAGAATTTCATTTTACTCTCAATTTGCTCTTATACTATAACATTTATAATACAAAATGTGTTTTGTTGCTGTTTTATCTTTCCCTTGCTTGATCATATTGCTTCAAGGTCATGAAATACAAAGTTTATGTGTATCTTTATGTGGTAACTGTTGATGAGTCAGGCCTTGTGAACTGAACTGAGATGGAAAAATGGAAAGAACCACAGTACCAAACCAATCCTGCTGATATATTGAGTTGACCTGTAGGTGGTCCAAAATCTGTCAAGTAATAACATCAGTGGAGGCTTTTGATTTGGTTGTGAAAATGAGCTGTTTTTATTAACAGGTGTGTGGTGTATATACACAGTTTTCACCCATATATTAAAATGTAGCACAAAGAAAGAAATAACAACTAAATTGTCAATTTAACCCCTGACAGAGTTATAGCAGTCTCAAAATTTTAACTAGAACACTTAAACAATAACTGGTACTGAACAAACACATCGTTGTATAATTTGCTGTATATAGAGTGTGGTCAAATTCTTTGTTTGAGAGATATTTGGTAAAGATAAGTGAAGATTTCTTCTTTTTTTTTTTGGTCGACTCTTTCTTTCTCTGTCTTTCTTTCTGTGTTTGTTCTCCTTCTTCTCGTCTGACCCAGGGGAGGTCCCAGGGTGGTTTCCTTCATGCAGGCATTGAAGACAAGAGCCTGTCAAAACCTCAGCTGCAGTCCAGCAAAGGCTCTCTGTGGCCTGGTCTTGCTCCCAGCATGGCAGCGCTGTAGCAGAGAAACCACAGAGGAATATTCTGTGCTTGGGGGAATGGATGAAGCGTCTGTGGAATAGACAACTTCCCCCAAGGGTGAAATGAAGGGAGGAGATGAAGAGTGTTAGGAGTGAGAAGGGGTTTTTATATTCTAGTGTTTGAGAAGGTGTGTGCGGGGGAAAAACACAGATTAAATAAGATGCTACAGATGCTAATAGGGCGATGTGAACCAGCAGTGCAATGGTAACTGAAACTATATTCTACTGTAAATGACGTGATTATCGTAAACATAAAATAATTGCCAATACAGAGATGCACTGATTCAGTTATTTTCTTGATTTATTACTAACATACTTACTGTGATACATGATGGAAACAGTACTCCATAGTCCTGAGAACCATTTCCACAAACTGCTGATTTAATAGAGTAATTAAATTGAAAAATGTATTCACATATCCAAATTCTTACATTCATTCTCAAGGTTTTTGCTATGCTTTGTTTTGTCTTTCTGTGTTGCCCACAACCTTAAAATAACTCAACACTGTGAACCTGAAAATCACTGTAAATTGTGCAAAATGATGATTGCATCGCCTTGTAGTCATATTAATATTAAAATCACTAAGTTATAAGGTAATAATTGCATCTCTTGAATAGCTCAGCAGCAATAAAATTTCACTAAAGGTCAAGGCTCAATATAGGAAACAGATGCATAATGAAATCATTACATATTTCACTGTGAGCCCATTGAGCCTGCAGGAGGAAGTCTGGAGGTGTGTGTGTACAGACGTGTGTGTGTGTGTGTGTGTGTGTGTGTGTGTGTGTGTGTGTGTGTGTGTGTGTGTGTGTGTGTGTGTGTGTGTGTGTGTGTGTGTGTGTGTGTGTGTGTGTGTGTGTGTGTGTGTGTGTGTGTGTTTTGGGGGTGGAAGCAATAAAGCTGCTGAAAAAGTATCTCCTCATCAGGAAATATGGGCAGTGTAATCAGTTGCCAACTCAACCTCTCTTTCTCTATCAAACTATCTAGCTAGCTAGCTAGATAGGTAATACCATAAAAATGTATTGGGATGAGAACATATTCACAGCACTAATAATATGCCATGTAAAAACTCTGTCGCCTCTACAGTGCGATGTCATATGGAGTCATCCTCACTCCTCACCTCTCTCCCCCAGCATCTACCCTCTCCCCTCTTGCTGCCAAGCACCCTTGGGCCCCTGACCTCCAACCCCCGACCCCAGCCAGCAACCGACCCCACCCCTCAGCCTCTGTCTCACAGCACAGATCAGCATTAAGTATTATGCAATAAGTATGTATTTATGTATATAAAGTCCTGTCAATGAGTCATGCACAGCGTGGAGGGAATTTCTGATTAACTCTGATGAAGTTCCTGTCCCTTTAGCTCCCATGTCACACCGCAGGCTTGTCTTCCAGCTCAGTTATATATCATATAGTCTTTAGGGAGGAGAGAGTACAGTACAAACCTTCATTAATAGGAAAATCATTAATATGGAATTGGGAGCAGGGAGAGCACATCCTGAAATAATGAGAAACCCATGATTAGTGATGCTGTGTCTCCACGTTTGGGCACACATTTATTATTAATCATTCAAAAATAAGTGTGGGAAACATTGTGTGTATATTTACAACGTTTACATTAAAATGTGTTTGCTTTTCCTGCAGCCTGTGGACAATTGTGAGTGTGAGTATTCACAGCTTAATTAGGGCTGCATATGCTGGTCTATGTTAGACACAACACTTTCTGCAAAGTAACTGCTGACCTTGACCTTGTGTGTCTTTGTATGTTTCTGCTTATTTTCTTCCTCCCTGAAAGAAAAAAAAAATGTTTTCATCTGGACGAGCATATTTTACCGGTGAAATCTTCTGAGATGCATGTGTGAGCTGACCACCTGACAACGCAGCTGGATCCAAAAAATGTTCCAAATTTCTCCTGTGAGACAGAGAGAGAGAGAGAGGCAGAGAGAGAGAGAGATGGAGAAAAGACAGATCGAGAGCATGAAAGGTGGAGTGCAAAGGGGAGCAACCCAAAAAGTGGTAGTACCCTCCCTCCTCCCTCTATACAGCATGGCAGTTAATTTAAATTCTGCAAGGAGACAACCCATAAATCACCTCCATTCTGACTAATGGCTTCTGCACTGAGGGAAAACTCTTGCCTCTCTACCTGGAGACTCTCTGCACTGCAAAAAATATAGGCTGCACTTGGTTTGTGTGTATGAAGTATGAAGTCTGTGTGTGTGTGTGTGTGTGTGTGTGTGTGTGTGCGTGTGTGTGTGTAGAGTATACCGTATATGAGTACTTCACTCAGAGAGACAGTTTTTGAAAGAGTCAGCAGCAGCAGGACTAACCCTTCCACGTGAGCAGCTTTCACTGGAGGCAGAAATCCCCCTGTGTTGGTCCATAATTAGCCCCCATAACTGCAACCTCTGACGTCAGAAGTATGTGACACAAAACTAACCTTGGACTGGATACCAAAAAATCACCCTGGGTTAGCATACAAGTGCAGCTCACCCAGATTTATGAGTCATGTGCGTCATAAACGCTTCTGTAAATATGTACTCTTTATTCTAATGGATCATACCTCAGGGGTTTGACCAAATTCTTCCAGATTATTTCACAGCTAAATAATATAAAATGTTCTTGTAGATTATTTTAAAGTGTAGAAGTTGGTATAAAAAAAATTGCAACCCCTTGAAGTAATAACCTATTTCCGTTTAACTCTGAAAAAAGCTACTTTACACTTTACAGCCACTGCAAGATATTTAACAAGACAATCTTATCATAATCTTGCTGAAAAACCATAACACTAAAAGTCTAATTTTCTGCTCTTTTGCTTCCATTACTTATTTTGTTGAAGTCACTGTTTACATTTCCATGTCAATAAACAAACTATTAACAAAAACCTGGAGAGCATATTTACAGAATTTACAGTAAGTGCAGGTATTTCACAAATAAGAAATTAATGGGGCATCTTATTAAAACCCAGCCCACTCATTGAAAGAGGCATTTACACACACACACACACACACACACACACACAAAAGTGTAGTTTTAACTGTAAACCAGGCGTTAGTGTGTGTGTTTGTGGAGGCACGTCCCACAGTGATATTGGGGGTATCCTGGTTAGGCTGGAGCAGACAGGGTGGGTTGGGGACAGTATGTGACTCCTTGCTCAGGGCACCAGGGCACTTGTTTGCTATTTTAGTTGGTTCACAGCTTCCTGTCAGCAACGCCCTTTGCTCTGGGATGAGACACAGCACCTTGGGGCTATGTTTGCTTCTTCATTGGCCCCTCGTGACCTGTCACTACTCATTTAACTCTACAGTGATTTGAAATATGCATCAAACTCTCACTTAATACATTTGTTTTGATTTTTTCTCATGAAAACTAACAGTATAAAAAAAATGCAATGTGGAAGTGTTTAATGTATTTCAATCATACACACTAAGGGATTTGATTTATTTATGTCAAATTCCAAAAATGTTCCTCATTTCTTATTGACAGCCAGTTTCCTTGGATGTATTGTTAAGTGTGGAATGATACTGTACTATTTGTAATAAATAGCTGTTGTTAAACTGTCAAAAGCAAATAGGCAGTCATTATGAAAAACACTACAAATGACATATACAGAGACACACATGCCATTTCATCAGATCCACTAAGAGACCCGAGGAACATTAAAGAGTGTGCCTTCTGCACTGTAATCTGTTACACTCTGTAGGCATTTAGTCTATACACTCCAGATGAAATGGGGCTATCGCTTGTGCAATGACCTGGAGTAACCGACTTCAGCCAGCGTTCCCTCTTATTCCCTCCCAGTAACACGGATGACCTCCAGCTGTGATTGGGGCCTCTGATCTCCCCTGTGGGTCATACATGTGTTTTTAAAACTCGACAACACGCTTTTCATCCACCTCCTCTCCCCTCCAACCTCCCCTCTAGTCCAGCCACCTCCCGCCTCCCGTTTTCCCCCCACTTCTGAAGTGTATGGTAGCCTGCTTAGGCAGGCGCTGTGTCCTGATGGGATCTGTCAGAGCTTTAGAGGAGGTTTGAAGCCGTGGGGGTGTGACACAGATCACCGGGCTGAGGGAGAGTTCCAGTCCTCTGGACCACGAGAGTCGGGCATGGCTTTCCCATTCACTTCTATGTCCAGCTGTGGAGGAAAGATATGAGCTCCTGACTTTCAGGCCCCACCCACTGTCACTTACATCCCAACACCATCACTGCCCAGTATGCTTCAGCTCCTTCCAGCCTAAAACAGCTAGGCTATGTGGGACACCCAAATAACTGTAGCGGCTACAGTGGCTGGCTGCAATGATCCCTTGCACTCCTCACCCATCCCACTGATTGATAATGACTATGATCAATCATATGTGAGGATTCACTGAAAGGATATCACACAAGATAAGCAATGAAGTATGATCCACCAGCCAAGCAGGTGTTTAGGTTTTCAGTCCCAGTCAAAAAACAGCACCAAGGGTCACTCAGACAGTATGCCAGGCGAAGTCATTCTTTGCATGTGACTCAGCACCTACTGTAGATTTTTCTCATCTAAAACCCCTTTTCTTTTTTTCCTAACTTTTGTCCCATTGGATATGAGCTTCCTCTTGTGAGTTTTCCCTCTCCTCTCTGAAGCCCTGGTCCTGTAATCCAATCTCATTAGCCCTATGAATGGAAGGCTCTCTGTGTGAATCCATTAAGAAGGCTTCTCTGTGGCTCCCTCTCTGTAATCTCTCTAACCCTGTGGGATTAATCACCCACAGAGAACAGAAATCGATCCATTTAATCACTAAAAGATGTGACAAAAATGCTGTAACTCTGGGATATGGTGGGAAATTATTGGCCAATTGAAATTCATTGGAGACAGGAGAAGGAGAAACAGAGAGATAGAAGGGAGTAAAACAGTACTCTCTAGCACCGTAATGAGACAATCGTTCCAGTTATTTGTGCGATGTATTTGTGAAAAGAAAATACCCTTTTTATTTATTTGGTAAACTAGCAGTGAAGAAAGTAATACACAAAACAAATCAATGATTAAGAATAAAAAAGGATGGACAATGAGTTTGACCGAGATAATCCTGTCATGTATTACAAATAAACAAAGTTTTCTTGTGCAAGTACATCACATTTAGTGCCACTCATGTTGTGTATCTGCATGTACAGCCGAGGTGTGTATTTGAGAAATGAGGCCAGGGTCCGCTGAGAAGTGTTGTTGCATTTAAGGTTTGATGATGCCTCCATGAGCCCATAATGAGAAGGAATGAGGGTCGCCCTGCGACGTTAACCCACTAATAAAATCTGCCTCCCTTTAAAGGGTGTTAGAAAACCACAATTACCCCCCTGACATTTTTTTACTGCATGATTTATGAACTGAATATTGCATCTCCCTTTGTAACCCTTACTCTGGCTGTGGAGTAATAAAAGGAAGTTAAGGGGCAGTATTGATCAGCTAAAAAGTAGTCTTTGATTTGCCACAGACCTGCGGATGAGAGAAGAGGAGAAGAGAGGGGAAGAGAGGAGAAGAGAGGAGAGCTCAGCTATTGATACGTTTTTTTTCTCCCACGGCCCTCCACCACGCAGCCCCTGGCCGTCTGGACACCCGCCACGTGTGAACAAGCTTTCAGCTCACATCATCTTCTCCACTTCCACCTATAATTGGCCATATGTGTCACTAGCACCCTGCTGCTGCTGCCACTGCTGCGGCTGGAGGGAAGGAAAGGGAGATCACAGCTTTGACAAGGTGATTGTTGGATGGCTCTTTCTTTGACATTTCAGGTAAGCCTTACCTTAGAAAACAATTCTGAACTTGTGTGCTCTTCTACCACTTAAATTAGTAGCTGTGTTATAACAGTCCTCCTGATTATAATAGCTGTTTTACTGCTCTGGCAGTAAAGTTGTTGTTAGAATATAGCAGAGAAATAACAGTGTGGGTTTAAACTTTAAGAACTTGTCCTTCACATGTAGACTGGACATAATGAGATATTTATATTGTCTCAAGAGGATGTTCTGGTAGCTTTGCTGTGGACAGGAAATGTATATAGGATCATCAGTAGGGCAAACCACTGAATAAGCTGAATACATAATGCCCCAAAGCGGCCCATGGCATGTGGCATTCAATGAGCATTCATTAACCTTTACTGCTGCTGCTGCAGTTACCTGCATTAAGTAAGGCAGTTAGGTACAGTATTCAGACAGGTTATCAGGTAAAGATCACTGGATAGAGAAACCAAGCTCAAATAATTCAAAACACAAGTCAATTGCATACAACATATGCAATCACGTGTCATCTCAAATTTTATTGTTAGCCTCTGAAAGTCAGTGAAATTGGCGGTGAATGTGAGGGGAGGAAAGGTCAAAGTTTGGATAAGGGTTTTGTCACCCTTTCCTCATCTGAATAGCAAATATCATATCAGCTAGCAGAGAGGCCGCTGCAGAGTGCAATAGAAGGGTGAGTGGAGGGGTGGGTCAAGTGAGTAAGGAGAGCAAGATGAGAGTGAGTGGGTGGATAAGTGGAGAAGACGTAAAATGCTGTTGAGATGATACTGGTCAGAAGTGGCAAGTGCTGATCGTGCCAAGCAGAACAGCAGAGCAGCCAGCCCGATGAGAACGAGGCTTTGGCCTTGGGGGATTTGGGAGGCGAGATGCATTACATGTGAAGCAATGACATTCACATACAACATGATTAATGTGCTTTGGCTATGAACAACTTTTGTGTTTTAGAGTTGTGTAAAAAATTGATTCTGTATCAAAGATAAATGACTTATGTTTGATAATGAAAGTGCTGGTTCATTATTTTCTGGGTTATTTTAAGTTTATTGTTATTGTTATTATATGTATGTTTTTAGCATCAGAATGCCATTTTCTCAAACCCCTCTGAAAACTTTACCAGCGTGACCTGACGTAGGTTTCTGCATGATGACGTTTCTACTGTATATATAAACCAATATAAACCTCCATAGCCCGACTAGCCAGTAGCATTAGAGATTGAGTACTCACTGCTGCTGCTCAGCTAAACATGCTAACAGGGACACACAGACGGAGCACTCACTCTGAGCTCTGAGCCCTCCTCCCACCAGCAAACGGCTCCGGATCAGAGCAGAATCCGGTCTGACTCGCGGGTGTTATTCGTCCTGAAGCTCCGGCTCTGCTCCCGGTTTTCTCCTCCAGAGCTCCCGGCACTCGGCAGCTGTTTGTCCCTCCGCCCCGTCTGGTGCGTTTATAAACATCTCACACACTCACACTCAGTGCAGTGATATCGCTTGTAGTATATCTGGACATTTTTTTGTACCCTGACGTTGGAGAACAAGTATGCAAGGAAGTCACTGTCAGTGAACTCTAACTCGCGTCACTGCTTTTTGCTAACGGCTGAGTGGGCGTTTCCATTTCAACAGCCCTGAAAAAAATGTAGATGGAGTCGTCCTTTAAGTAGGACAAAGTGAATATAATAACCTGGATTGTGAAAATACTCTTTTTTTGTATTGATTCATTCTTTATTAATAAATGCAATGATATGGTTCAATAAAGGTCTGCACATTTAAAAACAAAGATGTAATCCTCTTCACATTAATTATATCACAAATAAAGAATTGTGATTGTTTCAAAAATAGTACCTAATAACACAGACCCCAGTTGTTTTCTTACTATTACTATACTTCAATAAATCCCTTGCCTACAATCTTAAATTCAGAGCAAAAATGCAATCCCATGTGAGTGCACAGGATGATGAGGTGTTTTTCTGGGGTTTGCTATAGTGATACATTTCTCTGCATCCAACTCATCATAAATGCCTGTGGTAGGAGGGATGTTATGATGCCATACTTGTTCTCAGACATCCTATCCCTTGTCGCTTCTAATCTAGTGATTATCTAATAACTGGCTGGTGCCACGCATCGTGACTACCACATAAGTTACTGATGTTAATGAGACATTTCGCTGAAGGATAGTAAGATTGTGTCTTCACCTTCTTACACAGGATATCAACGACACAGTGTGTGATGAGCTGGTGTGTACAGTGTCTAATTGTAGAATGCCGACATCCTGATGGCTCATCTATTAACATAACACATTTTCATGTGACTGTGTGGCTTTGAATTCCAGTTTGTGCTCTGTCCTCAGATAAGGCATTGTCTTTGTTTTGTTAGTTTTTTTATAAAAGGCTTTATAGCTCCTGTTAAAGACAATTTTATACTGTTTTAGTTGTATTAATTCTGTCAGCCTTACACTCACTCAAACAGCCTCATGTTTTCTCCCAAGTGACAGCAAGAATATTGAAAACAAACACACAAGCACATTCATTTTTTAGCTGTCTGATCACTAGACAAATGGCACTGGAAAGCACCAAAACATACTGTCTTTTTTCTTTGTAGCTGACTCACTAATTTAAAGGGGACATATCATGCTTTCTATGATTTACTGTTATCTATGTATGTTATGCTAAATATGGTCATATTTCCGAAACTTAATAGAAAGTGAGTCAAAAGCTCAGGTTTCCACCTGCTCTGATAACTGGTTGCAACAGTTAGTAGTCTGATGAGCTGGTTGGCACCCTGCCATCACTGTATGAATGGGTTAATGTGATTTGTTGTGTAAAAGTGCTTTGAGTGGAAGACTGAAAAGGTGCTATTTAAGTGCAGTCCATTTACAATTTGGTGTAGCCTCCAGAGCTGGCGTACGTTTGAACTGTAAATCAAGTGAAGATACTTCAGAGCTCTGGATTAAAAATAAAGACATGTAAATGTGTGCATATCCCTGTTTATGGCTGTTGTAAATGAAGAAGTGACCATACCTCATTAAAATTTCTTTTGAAAAATCTATGAGGGTGATGAGTTCAGTTTATCAGACTGGAGCATCTTTAGATGTGATGAACCTCCAGAGAGCAACTTAATTCACACATATAGGCTGTCTGCCACCTTGTAAGAAATCTTTAGATGACACACTGAACAAGGATTAAGTTTGAATTTGTTTTGTCCTCTGTAGATGTGTTTTTCCAGTATTGCATAAGTAGTGATGAGTCAGAGTCTGGTTTGCTAGGCAAGATTCACTGTGCAACCTGTGCAACATGATGCAGTAAACCCCATTATGTTTTGCTTTCTCATTATATACATGAAGGTGGAGGATGTTTGTAAATTAAAGCTATGTCTTTTTTTAAATATTTCATCTGACCAACAAGAACTAATGTTTTGTTTTAAAAAGTTGGATATCTGCCCATTTTCAGCTCCACTGAGTTTATTTGGTAGCAAACAGCACCTGAGAGTGTCCAGCAGCATCAGAAGTGTAACCAGGCCGAGACATCGGGGAGGCCGAATGAGGTGGTTTCATTCCCCTCTAAGGGAATGGCAGAGGAGGGCACTGGCACGGTGTCTGGCCTCATGACTTAGTAAGACAGATGGGACCTTTGGAGACAGACCACCATCTGGTGTCTGTCATTGAATTAGCTTGACAGCATGATGAGAAGTACGAAGGCTTTCTTTCTTTCTGACTCTTTGCGTCAATGACTTGGACCTACAAAGACTGGCATCCACTCCTCCCTCGTCTCCCCCTCTATACCCGCCCCTCTCCCTCCTGTTCTCACTCCTCATCTCTCTGTATATATCTCGGTCTGGTCTGAAGATAGACGAGAATCTGCTGTGGGATTATGTACTGTGAGCTGCTAATAATGTTGAAGAGCCTCCTGGGCTCACACTCCCGAAGCAACGGTGCAATAAAGCCAGGAGCTGGGAAATACATGGCTATTTAATGGAAACCGAAGCTTCTGAGTTGCTGTGCTATATTTACAGGTAGCCTCTCAGCTTTCTGCATCCTTCGCTTGTCTGCCTTGCCTGCCTGCCTGCCTGTCAGCCACCTTGGAGGAGACTTGGCATCTGTTGTTCCCTGTGACTCCCCTACAGCCACCCACGCCATTGCCACAAACACATACTCTGCTTGCACAGGCTATGAAGCAAGACCTAGTGCCGGTTGCAGTATTTCTGATTATTGTTAAAAATGACTCTTGACTATGCAGCATAAAACAGGTGACAATGAAAGAAAATGATGGTGTAATTCACAAAATGTTGAGAAAAGGGGACTGAATGGAGTGCTTGCTTCATCACAGTTTGCTATTTGTTGTGCTTAGTGTTGCTGCCCAGTTTCCAAACTATTCAAATCTTGCTATTTAGTTTGTACCATCTGTCTCACACCGAAGTCAGAATGGGTATGACACAACAGGGCCACTGTTTTGTTGTCTTGTTCTATTTATTCCTCGATAATGAGAAATCAGCAGAGGGACTGGCATGGAGCTTGCTGCCACACATATACACCCATGAAACACTTCCTAGGCCATATGGCTCGTCTACAGGGGGCTACTTGACTCTTCTGACTCTGTGGCACCAGAAGCGCAGATCTTGATCTCTCTTCTTCAGAGGGTTGTCATGAATCCCCACGACCATGCATCATGGTTGAAACAGAATAACTTTTCTGCGGTGTCTCCACTGACTGGATACTCTGTCATCTTCCCTGCAAATGTTTTTTTTTCCAGTAATTGACAGGTGCCTTGATTGTCAAAAAAGTAGCAGCTGCAAAAATAAGTTTGGAAACTGTTTTGGAGAAGTGACGCTGTGAGATTTGAGCTGTCATAATTGTCCTTCCTCTTTGTAGGACACTTTGTCCCGACTTCAGCCTTGTGTGTATTCAGTCTACAAAAGAGAGAACAGCTCCATGTGACTAATTACACACTCTTGGAATGTTTGAAGGGGCACAGATTGAGGATGGCATGCATGCAATGTTTAATTCAGGATCCCGGCATGAGGACTTTTAAATCTAGTGTCGGCCTGACTTGTGGCAGCAGGCTCTGGCACAGACAAGAATTACATATAATCCCCAGTGTCGTGAACAATAATGCACGCTCTCTCCCACGGTGCAGTACAGTAGTTTGAAAGTGTTGTGCGTGATGTGAAAAAAAATTAGCAAACAAATGTCGATTACACAGTTAGCAGCACAGCAGCAGTGAAATCAGCCCATTTCAGTGATGCATCTCTATGATTGATCTTGCCCACTTGAGTCTTTTTGTTCAGGGTGAAAATTCATACATGACACCCAAGGGTGACAGAGGTTAGTAATTGCAGACGACATCATTACACAAACCTTTTGTCATGCTTGATGCATCCAATCCACGGTTGCTCTTTCTCTGCTCTCATCCTTTAGTCTATTGTCTTTCACAGAGCTGGACACAAGACATTTTTTTCTCACTGAATTATCACTGCTGCTCTCTCTCAGCTAAGCAATCTCCCGTTACAATAAATCAGTCAGCTCATTTCTGTTTTTCCCCATTTTGTCTGTCTTCATCACAGCCATCAGGTGTTCAACAATCCCCCCAGAAATCAGTGTTCTAACAGTTGCATTAATTAACATAAAATTTGTCCAATCCTTACACAATATGCGAAACAATATCGTGGTGGAGGGAAATGTGTTTTATTGTGTGCTACATGTGTTACTATATAGTTTATATTTAATTTAAAAATGGATTTTACTCTTATTGGAACTATTATTATGAATTGAAACATTTCACTTTAATTCACTATAATTTTGGTTTTTATTCCACTAATGATTGCAAGATAACACAAAAAGGTAAAACATTACTCAACACTGTAAAAAAAAATTACCGTTAAATAACAGTAAAGTACTGGCAGCTACAATTGGCAGCAATTTACTGTTATTTTACAGTATCCCTACTGTACTGTAATCTAAAAACAGTTAATTACTGTAAAAGTAAAAGTACAGTACTGTATAGAATTACAGCTTTACGGTATAATACTGTTAGTTGTTTGCTTGCCCTTATACTGTTATTTTATGGTTGGTACTGTAATCTCCTTGAATAGTTTGTTACTGTAATATTTATTAAAACTGTTTCTGTACTGTAATGTGATCTTTACGGTATAACATTTTACATTTCAAAATAAAACCCCTGACAATAGAAATGGCTCAGACAAGAGATGGCCTTACAACACTAGGCATTTATTGAAACCAGTGCAGTGGTAAACACATTTAGTAACTGTTAAACTCAATGTTATTAAATACAGTCCATAAAAACACCATTCCTCGCCCTGAATAGGTTCTCAATCTGCATGCCCTAGCACATGTAACCTGGATTCAGTGACAAGACATGACTGTATAATATTACATTTTTACACTGCATCAAACACATTCAGTAGCTATAAAGAATCAAGTAATACATTTCTTGTAAAATACATTGCATAACAACAATTATCATGTTCAGGTTCTCAACAAACCGTACACAACTTGCTTACCAAACTTAATGTAACCTGCCTTCAGTATCCATCTTTCATTAGTTATGATCATGTGCAATAGAACACAAATGAAAGAACAAACCTGGAACTGCATAACTGAAATACACTGAAGTGAACAGAACTCAATTCTGAGACTTATTACCTTAAAATGACAACATGAACATCTGGTTGCAGTGGTTGAGAGGGAGGTCCTGTGTGTCTCTTGTGGGCTAAACAAAGCCCCGCTCAAAGTCCATGAGTTGTTTAGACAGGTGACCACTTCATAGTTGCTGTCTTTTTTTTTTTTTTTTGACCGGCTTCTCCATTGTCTTGGACATCAGCTTCCCCTAGTTGACCTTTGTTGATACATTCCAGGTTGTCCTTTGAATGAACTCCAGTGTCTTTGCAGCGTGTCTTGGTGTTGAAGTTGAACAGTACAGTGAGTCCTGTGATGAAGCTTGGTTGGATGTCTTCACAGATGACATGCCTTTCAATGCTGATCATCCAGTGTCCAACTGTGGCTTTATCACTAGCAACTGATGCAGACAACAATGATAGTCAATGTTACAAAACAGTATCAAGTATGGTCATCAGGGCCCTATCCAGGTATTTTAAAATACTAGAATTGGCTTCAACACAGTTGATGACATTTTGAACACTCGAAGACTATATCTTCCTCTTTTTACTCACATGAAGTATCATTTATTTCCACAAAAACAACATTGATGAAAGAACTACATCTACAAGAAACCACAACAAAACATACGTTTATTAGACAGATTACTTTACATTTACAGATTACATTATACTCTGAGCCTTGCTTATGTGACACTTACCAAGCAGTAACAGGTGTGGACTGGCTGGGATGTTCAGTGACAGTAACACTGGCTGCAGGAGCAGGTATCCGTAAAACATGGACAATGCATCCAAATTAATAATGAAATTATGCTTACATAACAAGCAAATTACCCCTCCTTCGGTATGGAGAAAAGCAACATGACACATCCCACAAACATTTTTACATGAAATAACTCCACAACACAACAAATGGTAAAGTAGATACGACTTAGATTTAACAACAAATCAATGAAGAATCACACCATTTAGTCTGCTGATCTGATCATTTAGAAATGCAGTCCCATGGATATGCCAGCTAGCATTAGCATGCAACATGCGGTTCACAAAGTAGCTAATGCCAAGCGGTAATTTTGACTACCAAAGAAATGAAAATTAAACTTGAGACAAAATGCTGAATTTGAAAAAATGCAATTACCTTGATAAATAGCTAAAGCACCGCAGCAGGGTGGATTACAATGGTGATGAAGGAGAGCAGTATGTGGTCATCTTCTCGGTCCAGTGCAGAGCTGGCAGGGTCAGAGTCAAGCCGAAAATCACCTTCTTATATTCTTCCTGTTTCTTCCATCTATCTTGAATATGTTTTTGCCAATTGTATGATTTTCTATGTTGACTGTGCTAAATGAGGTGTGGGACCTGAGGCAGCATGTTGCTCACAAGTTGTAGGCGGACTTAAACAAAAAATACTGTATTATACCGTATCATTACTGTATGAAATTCACTGTATTTTTACAGTAATTTGTTACAGTGAACATTTAGTTTAAGGCCTTTGCAAATTCAGTAATATTTTTGAGACACAGTAATGACAAACAAAAACCTTCACAAGTTTCTGAGGGACTGATTTCCCAACACAGTTTTGTCTAGAAAACAGGATGTGTTTTGTCTATGGAAGTTTTAATAGATATTGTAAACAGCCTAAAATGTGCCCGCTTTACTGAAAGCAGAGGTTTGAAGAGTTTCTCTCACAATAAAACAACTTTGGCTTGTGTAACCTTGAGCTAATATAAGACAGCAGAGAGGAAAATGAAGAATTATTGCACAAAATGAGAGAAACTGTGAGAAATGAAAAACTGTTCTGCTCTAAATCACTTGAAAACATGAGGCAAATAGCCATAATTTGCATTGAGGGTCAAGAGAATACATTTCTGTTAATTCATTCCTACATAACATTGTGTTTTTGACATTTCTTATGGAACAAAGCATCATTGTCTACTGAAAACTCAAAATATCCAGCGCTACTCCTCCTAAATCTATTTTTTAACCAATCTATGCAAACATATGCATCTATCCATAGAGTGAGATCACAATTCAAATTGAACAGCATCATGTAAATACAGTACACAAATCTGCTATAATTGCAAAGGAACAAAACAGTCTAATATGCAAATCTCATCTTTCAGTGCTCAACTATTGGTGGAGTATGAGGAAAGAAGAAAACAAGGTTGTTTTTAACTTAACGAACATTCATTTTACTCCCTCACATCTGGAAGAGTCCAAATCCCAGCAGGTATCCACCTCAGGCACCATCATGCTGGGCAGCACACCCCAGTGAGACCAATACCATCACAAACAAAGAATGAGGCCCCGTGGAGCATACATGTGGAGAGAAGGTCACAAACCGTGCTGAACCAGGCAAACAAAAAACAGCATCATCTACCCTCTCTGAGACCACATCTCGTAGAGCTGCCCCTGGTTCAGATTCTGGACGTCCACTGGTCGCTCCATGGCTGTCATTGTGTATTAAAGTCATCCTCATACTATTTCGCCTGACGCTCACCCTAATGAAAATGTATAGCGACATTTAAGTCACATAAAATCTATTATTCTTACAAGGCTTGAGAGCATGGGTCCACATTTCTTCAAAGCATACAAGCAGTGTTCTTCTGAATCTGATATGTTAATCCAGATGATCTCAAATGTACTTCAGGGAAACTTCTTGGATTACAACCCTACTCAGACACATCTCAAAGCTCAATGGCCTGAAGTATGGCTCAGTATTCTTGAGCATCGTGGCTTGGAGCTGTTGACATTGAGTCATTATTGCTTCAGGCCACTCTGAATCCTCGACTTTTATAAAATGTTCACAGGAAATGGGATGAGCTGCTGGTTTCAGAAGCGCTGGTTTCCCCCACTGGAAATTAGCATTTTGAAATTTGAATTTTAGTAGTATCCTCTTCCTCTATACCTGGTCACCATTAGCAGCACATAACAGAATTTTAAGCTTGGAGATTGGGTGTATTTTTTTTTTCTTAACCAAAACACTCTTTGGGAGTCCATAACTTGCCTTACATTTCATATACACGTATTTGTTTATCAAAAAGCATTGTATGCAGTTGGTCATCTTCTATAATAATGCTTCAGCTGGGAGAGTTTCAAAACCATCCAACAAGCCATGGAGGTTCTCCGATTGCCAGTCATCTAATATTGTCCATTTAGAAAATGGAAAATAGAAAACAGAACTTTTACTTCCAGCACCCAAAATAACTCCTCTCACTTTCCAAAGCTGTTATGCATATTTCAGTTTTCAGGTGATATTCCTTCCCCGTACTGTGAAATATTGCTGCATGAATGTGTCAATATATGAGCCAATATGTGTGTTTGTATGGTTCAGCACTGATACATACATCTAAGCAGGTGTTAGGGAAACATCAAAGATGTTGTGGGTATGCACAACCCACAAACACCCCTGAAACTCTCACAGGATTTGTCTTGCAGCCAATGCAGAAACTTGACCAGTTGCCAGCTTGTTCTTGAGGTTAAACTCTTAGGTCAGTTGTATTCTTTTTAGTTATTTGGAAATGTGAAAAGGGCTGTCTCATTCACCGGTGCAGGTGTATAACAAGGATTCTGCAGACTGACATCAGAGAGATGAATATCCCACTCAAACATAAACCACGCTGATAGGTGGATGTTATACACCCAATCAACCGTCCCTCCTTTGTCCTCAGCCATGTGAGACAGGTGCTGCTGTGTGCTGTGTAGTGGGACTGAGTGGCATTTTAAACTGAACTCACCATTCTTACCTGCACCTGCATTGTGTCTCCAGAGCAACTGCTTTCCCATTTAGCCGCTGACAATATCCAAGCTTTCTATTCATTTCCCGTCTTTCAGGCAGAAGGAAATGAATCACAGGGCTGTCAAGGAGAGGCACAGGAGCAATAACAGGAATGTGAGAGAAAAGAAACTTTGATATGTGAGGTTTACTCACTCTTTATTCCTTATGGACCCTTGGGGTATGTTATGGGACATCACACTGTTAGACTCTGGCTGCTAAAGCTAACAGACCTGCAGGTGTAATTTCATCTGCCCATCTTTTCTTTCCCTCCCGCTCTCTCTCTCACTCTCAGTTTTTGGCATCTTATACCTCTCCTTTTCTTTCACAGAGGCGGACTGACTGTCTGTCCAGAGTCACTTTCATTTAAATCACAAACATGCTGCTGATTCTTAGTTCAGGCTTTTTAAGAAAATGCTCTCAGACAGACATTACCTCAATAATCAAAACATCATGTTTTCTATATTTCTCTTATTGTCAACAAATCCCATGTACAAGCATAACTAACAATTAATTAATCCCACAATCCCACTTACAAGTATTGTGTGTGTGTGTGTGTGTGTGTGTGTGTGTGTGTGTGTGTGTGTGTGTGTGTGTGTGTGTGTGTGTGTGTGTGTGTGTGTGTGTGCGTGTGTGTGTGTGTGTGTGTGTGTGTGTGTGTGTACCCGAAGCTTAATATCTTATTCACTAGGCTTTGGATAAACACACAATTAATTTTTGGTTTGAGTTTGCACACAACATTTACTGACAATAAGACAAATAGAAAACAGCCAATCATATCCTTTAATACTTTCACACGCCAGAAAACAAAATTGTTGGATTAATGCCAAATAGAAAATATACAGTTGACCCTCATGCAATGATGAAATATCAGATATGTCAAATTGAATCCATCATTTAGTTATTGAGATATTTCATTCTGTACAAAAGTGGAACGACAGACCAACTAGACAGACATTGGTGTCCTCAGAGCTACATTGCTTGCGTAGCTAAAAAGCCAACACATGGACAGAGAGCTGAAAGGTGGAATGAGTTTAAAGAAAAGGCCTGCACCATTGTGATTAATTAGCTGCCCATCACAAGGCTGAAGATAGTGGGGACAAACAGATTGCTTATTTGACTTGAATAGGAGAGATGGACTTGGAGCCAAGTAAGGTGTCCGAGGCTGATGGCAGAAGACAATTCACAGAGGATGTACCTCTGTTGTCAAACACAGAGTCTGCAGCGTCGACCTCATCAACACCTCTACCTAACACGTGAGACACGTCAATGCAGTCTTAATGCACCACATGAAAATACTGTCTTTGGTAAATGTGATGTTAAAGATGTTGAATGTGATTATGGCCAGTGTTTTATTTATATATTACACAGGTTAGTGCAGCTTTACAAATGATTGACAAGTTAATTAGTAGAAATGTAACTGATTAACAATACTCAAAGTACTCCAATTAATAGATGAGCATGAAAATAAGATCACAATATTTATTTTCTTCATATAGATATTGCACCAGCACTGCCTTGAGCTTTTTTCAAGCTGGTTTGAAAATAGTGAAGCACACAGTAGGTGTTATTTTTTTCTTATTTTTTTCTTTTTCAGAGCCAAGGACATGCCACTCCAACATAGAAACTGTTTGCAAATTACTAAACAATGGGGGAAACAGAGTGAAGTGTTTTACCAGCAAAAATCTTTAGCATGCACTGACATGTCTTGTCAGTTCCTGAAATTATTGTAAATATTCAAGGTGTATAAATATATTTTTTTATTTCAAATTCTCCAACTATGCTGTATCTTTCTGTTTATACTTAGTCTGCACAGTCAAAGATCTCCAACAATGTCAGGCCAAGCATAATTGCACATTGCACATTATTCTCACACTCCTCTGACAATGTGTTGGTGTGAGTCTTGTCATGGAGCCTGGCGTTTCACTTTCTCGCGCTCTAACCTCTGTGAGGAAACTGATATTTTAAGGTCTGCCATCTGGGCAGGTGCCAAATCAGCCTGGGAGTTCTACTGGATCAATTGGAGATTATTCCCCAGATTCCTTTGGCTGGAAAGATGGCCTGTCATCCACATGCCCTCACACACACAAACATGCACTCACTGGCAAAGACACACACACACACACACACACACACACACACACACTCAATGAATTCTGAAGTGAACAAAACAATTAAGTAAAGCCTGCAGCATCAAAGTCCTTCAGTTAAAGCTCAGATGCCTGTAGGGAGGTGTAGTGGAGAACGAAGACAATCAAAGAAATCAAAAGGTAAGTGAGTAAAAAGGCACTGCGTATTTATTCTCTAGCCTCAGGCGCTGGTGTAGAGGTTACCTCTGAGGGATTTCCTCTTGTTCTTTGTTGAAGACCTTTGTTCTCTGGCACAAGTACAAGCTGTGCATAGAGACTAAAGACAAATGAAGCGACTCAATATCAGTCATCAGTGAAAATGATGTTACACGCAATTTACTTGTCCCATGCTGAAAGTTTTTTTTAATACAAACTTAGGTTCATTAATTGTATTTGTTAATTCATATTTCCTATAAAGTGTAGAAAATTGTATTCAGAATTCTTGAGAGGTTTCCTATCATGTGCTGATTGTAGAGAAAATGTTCATTTGGAAAGCTAAAAACATTAAATGATCAAAAAGTGTTTTACCCCATTATCATTTCACATATTTTCATATTTTTGAAGTTTGCAAAGTTCTTCCAAATTATTTTACAAAATTAACATTTTATGAACATCAGCAAACGTTCCTCTTTGTATTTGAATCTTCCATTTTGTGGCTTTTTATTAGAAATTAAGATAAATTATAGTGCCTGTGACTGTATTTTGTCAATTTGTTGTCAGTGTCATACATTTACTACATAATGACATGGTCTCATCAAAGGACAGCATGGCATTATGAGAATAACTGATTATTACAGGAAAAACAAGGGCCAATAACTAAAGAGCTGCCAATTTTTGTTCACTAAGTTTCACATTATGGCACTTTTAATCCTATGATGGTTGTTTTTCTTATAACAATGTCACCTTCACTTCTAGCAAGCAGATTAGTTCAGACTTTGTTTGTGTCACCATATAGCTATTGTGTTAACAGATCCATAACATTTGCTATCATCAATATCCAATCGATCACTAAGAACAGTGGCCTCTGCCTCTCCCTGTTTGTCTCCACAAAACTGTCTTTATGCTCTTTTTGAAACAACTAAACATGTCTTGCAGCAAAATACTCAAGTGAGACAGAGCTCTGAAGGTACAGTAAAGTAGAGGTTTCCAAGAAGACGCTGATAGCGGAAGAATACCCAGGTGCAATAAATAAGACATTTTCCTTTCTTCTTCTGGGAGCTGTACTGAATTGTACTGTTCAGGTTTCAAAAACAACTCCAGATTTGAATTACCGGCCTCATGCCTATTTCACAGGACTCACAGGAAAATTCTCTTCCTTCATCAAACCTGCAATAGCTCTATCCCGCAGCTCTAGGGGAGAAACAGACAAACAAAAATGTCCTAAGAGCCATTGCCGTACAAGCCTGTTTGTTGGTTGTTATTTGAAAATACTAGAATAACACGTATCTAGTTCAAACCTCATACCCACCAATTAATATTCATGAATATTGCACGACTATGATTTTCTGTCCCAGCCATCTGTCTACTTGTTAAGTTGACTCTGGGGTCTGCCTGGCAGTTGCAGTCATTTCTTGATGGAGGTGATTACACTATCTAGGAGATCAAGCATAGAGGAATCATCTATCAGATTCTGAATGTGAATATTTATTTGGTACAATAACAAGAGAGTTCCTATTTAAAATTGTAACATAGCAGAAGGGAGAGGATATCCCACAAATATTACATGCTCCAGAGGGTAAATATATGAACATATATTGAAGAGGAGGCAAAATGTGTTTTTGACAAAACTCATTTTAATTGACTCTAAGACTCATTACACACAAGGTCAGCGAGGGAAATAAAAGTTTATATACTGTACAGTATATTGATTATGCTTGGAATGAATCCCAGGGCCAAATCTGTCCCAGAACTAGTCTGAGTGCTGCTGACTGCCAGCAATATAAATGCAGCATTAGTTCAGGCAGAGCACTGACAATGTGCTTGTATTGGCTGATTGGCATCAGCTGTTTTCAATATGCTTAGCAACAGTTGGCTGTTCACAGCTGTGTGGCCAGTAACATCCAATTATATCCAAGCATTATAGCATTTCTAATGTGCAATGAATGATAGCCTTTCCAGAATAATTAAAATCTAATTAAAATCCGATGTCTGCCCTCCCTGTAGTTTTAAATGTGTGCAGTGGTCAGTGCGGCTGACTCTTTTGCCAGTAATTCATATAACATGACTGGTCTGGACATGTGCAGGGTGTTTTCTGTGCATCATGGTCAGGCTGCAAACTGGTACTGATCCATGTGGTGTTGGCTACCAGTCTGCAAAGATGTTACTAGACAAGAACAGACATCTCCTACCCACTCTTTCCCACCACCACCTCCTGTAAGTGTGAAAATAAGTGAATACCTTACTGCTCCTCCCAACCACACACCTGTGGTCAGCAACAAAAACATGATTTCAGAATAAACTAAAAATAAGGCTGACTCTTTCCATCCCTTCCCTCCTGCTGCTGTCCCCACAGTACTGCATGGACTGATCACTGTGCAAGAAATAAACAAATAAAGAAATAAAAAAACAAAGGGAAAATGAACATCCAGTTCTTAGGCACCTGCTTGCTCACCTGAAGTTGCTAGACAAAGGACAAAAAAGCAGAAAACTTGTCAAGACCAGAACTTATTCTGTTTAAAAAGCAGGGCAACAACAATAAGAATTTTTCCAGGAATGCCAGAGACACCAATATGTCATATTAACAGCAGACACAATTTCTTATCCAAGACTGCACAATAAAACAGCAATAAAAGAAGGTTACAGCTGCCTCAACAACCATAATAATAAAATATCCAATTTGAGCACAGATTTGGGAGAAAATCTCTTTATTAAATTCTTTGGCTCCTGCTCCTCTATGAGATAATCTTTTCTGGACAGCTTACAAGTTTAGCAACACTATAATCATTTTGAAAGCAAATAAAAACATATGTCTGATAAACCTCTCACATTAGATGATAATTAATTGTTCTAATTATGCAATAGTATAACTGCACATTGTTTTATCAGTGAAGTTTGTTTTTTGCCAGCATTTCTTGGACTCATCTACTATACTGTATTTGTAAACCTCTATCAAAAAATAATGTCATCTATTTTCTGCCAATATGGAATTGATTTGTTACCTTCAGAAAGGTTTGGATCTGAAGCATAATATGCTTGAAGCTTGAGGGCCACTTGATTATTGCTGATTGGGAACAATGGTGGATCAATTTTCCAGATCATGTAGGTGTGTGATTGATGGTTTGCTAAAGACATGTTATGTCTCATGCCTTCAACTTAAATGCTATGTGTCATGTCATAAGTATCCAAAGAGGGATTGTTTTTTCTTCTCTTTTTATCTCTGCTTAATTGTGAATCAGAAAGCTTCTTCTTGCTGGTTGTGTGAAGAGTCATGGGTCAAACTGGAAATAACAACTCTTTCTGTGTGCACAGCATGCACCTTAGCCCGCCACTGACCCCATTTTAGAGCAGAATGAGATCTGCTGATCTCTGCGTATGCGGCATGTCTGGAGTATTCACAATATTTCAAGATGCTGTGAGCCAACATAAGAAGTGCTGGGTTGAATGTATGGATCGGGTGCTCATGTTGAAAGCATGCTAACAGCAAGAGCTCACACTGTACACACTTGTTTAGTGTCACCAAAACCAAAACAGCTGATTATACACTTCTCCATCAGATAAAGAATGAGGTGTGCAGGCAGCCTGTCTCCTCCAGGCTGTTTGAGTTGTTTGTGTACAGAGGAGATTTTCAAACAGAACTGTTTACATTCTGCACACACCTGTTTCACACAGCATGTCCAAGCTGCTTCATTTGGAGTCTGATTGGATTTGGTTTAAATAATCCAGAGATGGATATTTTTCATGTGGGCACCTCACTCTGTTGAGGACCTAGTTTAGAGGAGTTCAGGTTTTTAGTATTGATGTCACCTTTTAACAGTACAGTTTGTTTTACAGGTCATTAGCAAGAATGTGCCTTTGACCTTACAGTCTCTGTTTGTTCTCTGAAATGTTCAATCAATACTCTGGGTGTGTCCATGAATGTGTCGATGTTGGAGTATAGATCAATGCTGCCAGCCAACACTTCTTTTTCCAGTGCCCAATTAATCAAAATACAATTTCCAGATTCTTGACTGATCATTAGAAAAAGGTTATCAAGGTTAACAAGATATTTAAAAAATTACACTGAATTTGTGCTTGCAGTATAAAAATGTGCCATCTGACATGACTGCTCAATCTTAGTATGAACACAGCTAGGATGCAATTAACTGTGTAAATTCATTAAAATGTTCAAGGTGGATTGGATTTCTTAATTTTTCTACACCCATCTACATGGTTATTGCTGTATATTTCAGTTGTTTTGACTTTGACTATGTTAGTAACACTCTGAAGCTCACTCTAAAGTTAAGCATGCTCTACATCAATAGCCTGACAACAAGAAGCCATTACTGAACAGTCGTCCTGCACCTGTGGCTCTAGAAAGACCTGGTTAAGATAAATTCAGTTTAGATGGAAGAGGTAAATCCTGTATTGGAGTATAGTGAGACTGTGACGACACCACTGACACTGTACTAAAAATGTGAAGACCAGAAAAAATCCTAATTTTGCTCCACAGATATCAGCAAGCGAAAATCCCTCCATCTGGTTAGATAGTCTGTGCATCACTCTCTCAGTGACAAATGACCTTGACACAGAAGCAGCGCAAGTACAGATAGACCCACTCACTTTATCAAAGCCACAAAAGAGAAAGGGTTAAGAGAAAGAAAATAACCATGGAAACGCAGAGAAAAAAGCCATCCATTGCTTTTGTGCCCTTTTAAACTGTCAAGTAATGATTTAGGATGAGGTTGGGTGTGGGCCACACTCCCTTACAGCTAGGCCCCATCACCTCAGAAAGAGGCAAATAAGACAACAGGGAAGGCAGAAGGAGGTGTTGTAGGGAGAGTGTGGGAACATAAGGGAAAAAAATAAATCCATATCCTTGCCTGGATGCGTCTGTCCGGCCCGTCACTCTGAATTCATCGTCAGTCAAAAGCAAAATGTCACACCTTTCATCTGTTCACCCTGAGCTGCAGACTTTTAATTGCATGGGTAGAACATAGTTTGATCGAAGTGAAGCTACAGCAGGGGTGGGAGCAAGGTTTAGTGGGAGCAGGAGGGCCAGGTGAGGGGCGATGGCAGCCAGCAACAAGACAAGAAAGCAATAAAACTGATAAATGATTCCAAGACACACAGATACTAAGACCCCCCCCCCACCACCACCACCACCACCATCATCACCATCTCTCCCCTCACAGCAACCCTTTCCACAAGCACACCTCTCCGGCACCAGCTGCACCTCGAATACCCTAGCCCAGCCCCCCAACACCCTCCATCCCTCCATCTCCTCTCTAGAGGACTGGACAGCTCTTATTGAGCACTCGTCTGTTTACAGATCAACGCCTCACATCGGGTTTTGGATCAATGGGATTATATTTCTTATAAAGTAGGACGGAGGAGCGGAAGGTGGGGGCTGCAGAAAGGGCGGTGCAAGGGTTGTGGGAGAGGATCGGGCCATCAGAGAGGCCGCACGAGGGCTGATGGAGGATGGGATGACAGAGCGACAATTTGGGGAAAGAGTGCAGTTGATGGGGAGGGGGGGGGGGTATTGGACAGCAGAAAAGCCTATGCCTACAGATGGGATGGAGGGTGGGGAGTTTATTGATCTTCTGTCCGTCTTCTCTTCAGAAGATCAGTGGCAAACAGAGGCCCTGGTGTTTATCATTTAGTCAATGCGAGGATGAGGACGCTCTGTCTGGGGATATGGAAATGTATGGCTAACTCTGCATGTTTGTGTGACCACATACAGATATTGTCCCAAAATGTCTTTGAAAAATTATCGTGGCCAGAAAAGACATAAAAAAAAACAAAAAAACATTATTGCTATTTGTTAATTGGCAAAATGTAGCAGAATGAGACCACAATGAAGATAACAGATTTGTTTTCATTTCTGCCTTTTGACATGCTGTTGAGAAGAAAAACACAAATGGGTTTCTCCCAGTGGAATTTATGTTTGTATTTGAAATGAGTATCGCTTGGCGTTATTTATGATGTGTATGTTTTCTGTGCTCGTGTTTATATGCATCCATGTGTAAGCGTATGTACATAAAGTATGCTCTCCAATAATCAACAAAATAGTAAGTCTCCCATCAGAAATTGCTGATATGAGGGTAAAAAAGTAGGGGATGGCAAGCTAAAAATTAGATGGAAAGTGCTTACTTGAACAATGAATGATGAATATGGTGAATATATTTGCATATTTTGAGTGATCAAATGCTGAAGCTTCAAAAGTTAAAGATTACATAAGTGCTATTTTGGAAAGAATGTATTTAATTCACATTGAGCTATGAGATGGAGAGAGATACAGAGAGAGACAAAGAGAGAGGGTCCTTAATTACTGGCAGTTCTCCAGAATGAGCCCTCTAACCAGCTGGGTTTTAGTCATTTTGATGTGTATTGTCTAAACCTGCTTCTGAGCTGTGTTTTCACTTCCTTTTCCCAAAGACGTGACACAAATGTATTCCTATTGCACATGGTGTTATTGATTTTTCCTAGGTGGGGGAATTAATCCGCGCCAAGCACAAATCATCTTTGAAGCAGGCGTTTATTCCCACTCTCACCTCCAGTGCAACACCCCAGATGTGTTATGCTACGTGGTAATTTGAGCGGGTGGATGCACTGGCATGCTCTGTCAACTTAAAGCCCCCTTCTTCAGTCCTTGCTCTCTTGAAAAACACACACCAGCCTACATAAACATGCACACAGACACACAAACACACACAGATTAATGTCAAGGACTTTCCCATTTAGAATTCTAAAACATTATGCAGATTAAAACCACATTTCTCCATCCACCTACTCTGCTGTGGGATATTCTGCGTGCTTGTCCCTTTTATTTCCTCCCCTCTTCAAAGTGGCACCAAATGTAATCCTCCTTAATGGATGTGTAATATTTACACTTATACCATAATCGCTTAAACATTCATTTACGGGGCCATATTTGGTTGTTCGTGGCCCTGACAGCCTATTCATCAAAAAGTAAATGTGCAGAACCTCGCGCCCCCTGAAGCAATCAATCAATATGCTCCTCTCCCGGTTACCATCAGTGAAGATACGTCTCAGGCCAAAATTAATCACTGTGAAGTTTGCATAATCCCCCTCTGCTTCCCCCTACCCATTACCCCACGTTTGAGAACCTTTACCTTTGAAGACCATTTTGATGACTGAAGGGATTAATCAGATTCTTCTATTCTCAAGGATGACATTGTAAGAGTTTATGCAGCAGTTATATTATATATATGTTTGGGTTCTCTGGCTTGACTATCTGTTTTTTTGATTGTCTGCTTTTGGGAAACTGCACATGGCTCCATATCATCAATATCTGAGTCGTGCTGCCATGAACAAAGAAAGAGTCTGTTTAAGCATGCAGGGCTGTGTATGGTCAGCAAATAAATGAAAGTATCTAACTCTGATGACCATGAATTTCATTTCTCTTCTTCTGATCATTGTTATCTGTTCAAGCTCAAAAGGGCCTGAGTACTGAAATGAAATATTAACATGGAAAAATGCAGTTACTTATATTCAAGTTTATCATGTATTTTAGGCTTTGTTTACAGCATAACTAGCAGTATTAATGGGAGTATGAAGGCAAAAATTCTGTTTGCACATTATTTGACAAGACTTAGAGTCATGCCAGCAGTGCTTTTTACTAAATGGTAATGTCAGCATGCTAACATGCTCAAAATGACAACAGTGACGCTAAGCAGGTTTAGCATGTTAGCATGCAAACATTTGCTTACTGACACTAAAAACAAAGTATACAGCAGAAGCTAATGGGAATGCCATTAGTTTTACAGGTATTTTGTTATAAACCAAAGGATTAAACATAAAAATTGTGACCTGATGATAGAGCTACATGAAAAGTCAGGGTATCACCAAAGTTATTGCAATCACTCCAACTGTCGTTTGGATGTGGCAGTGGAGGAAAAGTTGGGGAAATCATCAAAGGACATTAGGATACATAATGTGGGCTATCAGTATCAATTTCCATGGTGATCCATCTAATAGTTGTCAAGACATTGCATTAAAGGGCAAAAAATGCCACCCTCACTTAAGTTATATACCACATCAGTCTGTAACAAGATTTCATTGAAATCTATTAATAAAATGTTGAGATATTTCACTGGATAAATGACAAGCTTGATTTTAGGTGAAAGGTCAGGGGATCACCAAATTGCTAAAATATTATTATCATTAATAATAATGATAATAACAAACCCACACAATAATAGACACTCCAGTAATCACTGATATCTACTTCAGACCTTTGACACAAGAATATAACATAAAAAGACATTCTTCAAACAAACAAACCACAGTTACTTGCCCTTTTTATTTGTTCCAATCAGGCTGTGCTTGTTCTGCAAATTGCCTGGATTTTTAGGATTAGAGTTTGGAGCTGGTGGTTTCTCAAGCAAAAAAACTCATAACATAACATAAAAACGGTCTGTGACAGTAGGTGAGCTTGAATGAGAGATATTTTATACATTTTACATCATGAATAAAATACTCACTTGGAGATGGCAGCTTGGGATGGGCACTGTTTTATAAAGTAATTTGTCCAAAAAGTTCCCGTTAAAAAGTACTGCATCAGAAAAACAGTTATCGTCAGATATAACAGCGGAGATAAAGAGATTAAGACAGATGTGAAGTGTGCCCTCAAGAGGGAGAAATGTCACTGATGTTGCAAGTCATTAGAGCTGCAAAGTGGTCGTCTTCATATGCAGTGCTGAAAAAAGGTTTAAATGGGATGGAATGTGAACCTGTGAACCTGTCCATAAATCAGAAGGTGTTAGTGTTGAACTGAAGTAAAAAAAAAACTGTTGTATTTTTTCCCTTTTAAATTACTACATTAAATATCCTTTTGTCTCCAGACAGTCAAAGAACATGTAAGCACCAATGCATGCTTTTCCAGAAATTTCTTTTTACCGATGCTTGGAAGCGCAAAGTCATATCAATCTAAAATCAGTCAGGCACATCTGCCTAAGCTAGCGCCAAAGGAGCAATTTATGATCGTGGTTGTTTTCACATGTCCTAAGTGGCCAATTCTACATCCCAGAGCTCCATAATGTCGATATTACATTTGGAAGTGAAAGAATGGTTCTGGGAAAAGGTCAAAACAAAACCAGACATCAAGCATTGGATGACAAGAACTGTCTGATAATGGACATGAGAGCAGAGAGGCATCCTTATTTGTACATCATAAAAAACATAATGTTCATATTATTAGGTACATACTAGAGGCTCCATAAAAGGATAATTACAATCAAAAATTGTTTAGTAAAATGTCATAATTATACGTCCTGCTATCAAGAATCAGCAGGACATTCCTGTCGAGTTGTGCAAAAATCCATTACATGCTGTGTTTGTGTTTTATTCTTTAGTATGCTGTAAACATGTTATAATAAATGCCTGCAGAGTCAGATTGTTGTAAATGTAAATTGAGGATGATAAAATAATTCAGTGAAACTGGGAGTTTATCTCCTGTCACATGCAAATTATCACCTTTGGGTATTGGAATATGGATGCTGTAAAATCCTCCTTTTTCAGTGGTACATTAAGTCCACACAGTATATGACTTTGCTGAAAAAGGAAGGAATGAAGGAGGCTGCCCTCCTCCCTATTTGTGTAGGTCTCTTGTTTGTCATTTCTGACAATTGCCCCTGATCTGAGGACAAATTTCATAAATCAGACAGCCCTTGACAGTTTCATATTTCTACACATATTATTATATGCTATCAAAATTATTTGTGAATGATATACTGATGTTGTCCTGGCAACAGCTGCTCCATCTTTCCTTCTCTACTCCCCCGCATCTGATTAAACTGAATGATTTTGCTGTTTACTAACATTTGCTGCTGTTTCAGACCTGCTGTTTCACACCTGACCTCCAGGTGTCCCCAGTGCATTCCTGCCTTAGTCTTTAACCTGCCACATCAACCTGCCTGCACACCTGCTTCTCATTGCCCATTAGCACAGTTGCCATGTCCACTTATAAAGTGACTTTTAGCTAGTTTTTCTGTAAAGCTAAGTTGTCAAATATTGCTGCCTGTCGTCAGAACCATGCAAATACCAGCCAGCATTAAAATCCTTAGCTGAGTATGTTCGATTCTGACTCTGACAGTTTGCTGCATGTCTACATGTATATCCCATCCTTCTTGTCTCTCTCCACAATGCCTATCTAATAAAGGAAGAATTGCCCAAATCTGAGGGCACAAATGAGATCCATGTGCACGGATGTAGAGATTAGTGTGATGGCTACTTTTCTTTTGTCTATTGGTGGGAGCATTGTGCATCATCCTCAGGTAAAGAAAATAGGTCTTTGCCATTTTTTATATGAGTGTTATATGAGTTATTAAACCAATGAGAGAGATATCAGTGATTTATCTGCTCTATATCTGAAAGCTCAGTGATGCTGGATTTGGATTTCCCATCAAAGTTTTGGCATCACAAAAAGAGGCCAGGATTTTTAAATGTTATGTTTGATGTGCACTTTTTTATTCATTATTTTATTTTTTAGATACAAGGTTAGCTATCACACTTGTCACAGTTCTTCCTCTCTCCCTCCCTTCCTCTTCCATCTTCTCTTAAACATTTTACCACAGCCTTTGGATGGACTTCCTCAATTGTTTATCCCCACAGTGAATGTAGCCAGGGGGTTGTAGAATCAGCCAAAAGTCATGTTTTCCTGTTCTTGTTTTTGTGCATATAAATATTTTTATTTAACTCTGGTATGCATGCCTCTAATTCACTGTAGTATTATATTCACACAGTATTAGAGGAACACATAGTTAAGTTTTTTTTTTTGCTGTACCTTATATTACATTAGCTTTTATTTGAAGCTGTTAAAGAAACCATACATTACATATCAAATCAAATGTATCTCTCATATACTCCTGGGTTCAACAGTCAGTGTTGAAAACAGAAGTTATGCTTCTCTAAGATCAACTACTTTTGAACTTGTTCTGTTACCAAACATATTACCAAACTGAGTGACAATTTATGCCAAGAGGTGTAAAGGGCAGTATATAAATAAGAGGAGAAAACTAGGGTAAGGACACCTATTACATTTTTATTATTATTCAATTATTACTGATGTGTCCAACTCCAAGTGTAACATCTTACTTTCTTACTAAAACAATTGATAATACATAGTGTGGCAATTTAGACTTAGCACTTCTTTGATCAGTTGTTCATTCACAAATTAACTACTTCACTAACAATGCCAGTGGCTAAGTGGGTGAAGAACGGGGGGGAAATACAACAAAGAGTGAGAGAAAGAAAGAAGATTAAAAGACTGGATTTGACCTCAAGTGGGGGATGATTCAAAGGTAATGTGCAGATTCTGTAAGTGTGAAATACGTGCACATCATGCAGATCTTGTTCAACATGCCAGCACTGATAAACATAAAAGGAACGCTTCACCATTCTCATCAATGAGGCTTACGGACTCGTGGTCTCAAAGCACAGGCTTTTTCTCTTTTTTTTGGAGAGCCATTAGTTATTACTCCTTACCAGATGTGAATGCTGTATGTTGTAACAAAAACTTACCCTTTTGCTGCTCTTTCCAGAGTAGCAAAAATTTGAAAGAAACTATGGGATTTGAAAAACCGGGCAATCTCAAATTTTTCAATTGTTCAAGGAACTCCAAAATAGATGCACAATAGACCACAGCCCCATGTTTGGGAGGATTTGAATTTTTTACATCCCACTATTTAACCATTCTTCAAAAGAAACTTGACAACCACATTACAGAGTGGATAAAAGCCAGCCAGAGTGTGTTTGTTTAAATGTTGAAACACTAACAGTTTTAATCATACTCAAATACCAAAATGAGAGAATATAGTCACACAGTTGTATTTGTTGTTACAGCATGACAATTTAATTGGCAACAGTTCTTCTCATTTTGAAATGACTATTTTTTGGCTGCTTTGTTTTCTACTTTCTCAGGTTACAGTCCTATATTTAATTTAGAACTCTTACTCTAATGCAGCCGTTATCCTCAAAGATTGGAATACACATAATGTCTGTTCAATTGTTAATGTTTATAAAAAAGTTATGTGTCCTGAATGAGATTTCTGTTTTTACCATGGTATCAAGTCTGACATTAAGAGTAGTTGAACTACAGTTTTCTTAGGACTTATTTTTTAATTATCACACTTCTGATTTGGTTGTGGAATTCATCAATTTTAGGTGCGTACGATGTGATGAATGTGAATGAATTTGATGGCATTTTTAGTCCAAAACGGCAGCTGGTCTAACGCAGCACCATCTAGCAGCAGTTGTCAAAAAAAGCACCAGAGTTTTGTCCCTCATGCTTTTATACCTTTTGCTGCTAAGGGCTCATTCTAAGGTGACTAAAGAACAACGATTCTTATTTTCAGGTGATTATACGCTAATGAAAACTACTACTTATACTGATTATATTCTATTTCTGCCAAGTCTGTTCCACCGTATGCCACCAAAGTCTACATACAACACCTTTAATGCTGATGATCTATTCACCGTTTTTGTTTGACCTGTTCTTATCTTTACTTTATCAGACTGAGTTAACATTGGTAGCTGAGTGCACTTGTTGGTCCAAGCCCTGTCTTTGATTGTTACAGAGGCAGAGGTGTGGCCCACTGTATTTGTCACAAATTTTTATCAGACCTTCTTCACAGAGGACGTTATTACATATCAAAGCAGGAAAAGTAATGTGCAGTCAGTTATGGCAGCATCCCATGTAGTTTTTCCAAAATCACAACCCTGGTATAGTATATGATTGTTCACTTGTACAGCTTCCTCGGATAAGTGAATGTAACTGAGCCATTATCAATGTTATTATGAAAAATCCAAACGTCTGCTGTGAAAAAAGTCATATTCCAGCAAGAAGTTGGTTGCAGTGCAATACTGTACAAATTAAGTTGCTGGTAATGGCTCAGCTGTTTTCAGAGCAGTGCAGCTTTCACTGGTGACAACGTACTAACATGGCATTTCACTTTACTTTTTAATCAAGGCTGAATGAACAAAACATTAAACATGCATTCTCGTTAAAAAGTATTGTTCTGTAATATTTTGTTAAGTATCGGAACTGCTCACTTACAACTCAGATTTGGGCCTGCGGTGACTGTTACAGACTTGAATAATTTATAGTGTAATTCCAGGAAAGAATTAACCAGACACTCTGTTGCCTTGTATAAAACAGACTGAGGGAGGGAGGGATTGAAGTCGAGAAAATGCAAGGAAAAAATGTCCAACAGACAAAAAAAGCAACGTGAGTGACATGTTGAGATACTGATACTGCAGGCACTATAATTAAATATGGTTTCATCCTCAGCGAACATTTATCTTTGTCATCATAACACTTTAAATGCTACAGCGACCTACGAATAGAGATCACTGATATTCTGTCCTTTTGTCACCTTCTTAATTGCCTCTTACAAACTGTTCTCAGGCACTGCAAAGATAACGCTGCAGAGTGATTAAATTTACAGACCTGGTTAAAATAAGGAAGAAATGTGGTTCAATTTCTGACATAATCAATCAATTGAGGATTTAAGTGTGTGTGTGTGTGTTATTAAATGGGTGATCAAGTGTCGCAGGAAAAAGGATACCCAATTCTTACTACCTTTACAAATTAAAGGCTATTATAAGTCAAACTAACTTTGTTTATTGTTTCATGTATACAGTATACGCATTCTTAATATTTTTAAGGTCTTGCGAGGACAGTATAATGCTCACTACTGCACATTACAGTAAACAGAATTGTGGGATTTGGGTAAGATTGCTAGTCTTAGAGTCAGATTTGATTAAAATTTGTTCTTAAAGTTTGTGTAAAGTGAATTCAGCCATTTTTTTCTAAAGGAATTAAATAGGTCATAAATGTATTTCTGAAAAATGTGTAAAAAGCATTTCAACCATTTAGATTTGAATTTTTGAGCTAGGCTTCACAAACTGTGTTTCAAAATGTCTGTGTTCAGGATTTAGTGGGCAGGTCTGAAAATCTAGCCAGTTAGCTGAGGTAGCCGCTAAATTAGCCGCCGAGTTAGCAGCTGAGCAAGCAGCAGAAAGCAGATTTGCACTAATGCTAGATTGATGTTCCCTTGGCAATTTCTTTATATTGTTGTAATGTATGTACAATGAAAGTTGCCACATTTGTTTATTTTTGTACGTTTTCAATAAAGCATTGGAAAAAAAAGAAAGCTCTCAGACATACTGTACTGTTGTTGTGTTGTATGTGCCTTGTAAGGTATCCTTGAGTGCTTTGAAAGGCGCCTTTAAATAAAATGCATTATTATTTATTATAAACGTAGCGTCCATGTTTCGGGTAGAGGTGGTTACTTTGATTGACAGGTGACAATGGGTAGGGGCGGGGTATCAGCAAACTCGGCAGGGGCGCCCACAGCGTTTGGGAGCAGAGACAGAGGTTGATTTTTACACAACTTAAAAGCCTCATTTCATATGTTTGGCGATCATTCAAAAGGTGGTTAACAACACACTTTTCTGTGGTATGTCAAACTCAGAACACATATTTATTCTTACTTTACATGGACTTTAATATTGGAAAACAGTATACTTTGTCAAAAAATTAAGAATAAAAAAACTGTAAATGTAAAGTTGTGAAGTTTGCCCTGAGGGTGGCAGCAGAGGAGAGGTCTTGTCAGAAGGGTTTATTCTTCATTTTGGGACATCTCAAATTCAGGTGATCAGGTTTAGTCTTCTCTATAAGTAGCTTTTAAGGTTTCAAAAAGTGTTACAGGTCCTGCTTGTTGTTTGTTTGTTTGTTTGTTTGTTTGTTTTCATGCCTCCATGCTGGTGACAACTGTGGGATTATGTTTTCGAGTTGTCCATCTGTTTGTATGCCCATCCCATTCTCTCATGGATGCAATATCTCAGGAACTCCTTAAGGGAAATTCTTCAAATTTGACACAAACATTGGACTCGTGGATGAACTAATTAGATTTTGGTGGTCAAAGATCAACGTCACTGTGACCTTATATCCGTCCCATTCTTGTGAGCGTGATATCTCAGGAATGCCTGGAGGGAGTTTCATTACATAAACGTGCATTTGGACATGGATGAACAAAATTTGGTGGTCAAAGGTCAAATGTAATACTTCCTCTTAAATTCCTTCAATATTTCCACTACAAATACTCTAAGTCTTGAAAGACATGGCTGTACACTGCAGCTTGGCTGGTTGGTGGACGCATACAACCACAAGACGGTATTTCCAGTGTCATATGCAATGTGTCACACACACTTGTGTTACTGGTTTTATCCACTCTATTGAATTAATTATTTTTTATTAGACTTATAAAGCTCCTGATATGTTGTATTCCATCTATGTTATAACTATTTGCAGCAATGCCCTTATCACAGGACAAAATGAAGGGCAGGATATGTAATTTTTTTATTTTACTTTATTTTATTTGAGAGAGTGAGAGAGAGAGAGAGAGAGAGAGAGAGAGAGAGAGAGAGAGAGAGAGAGAGAGAGAGAGAGAGAGAGAGAGAGAGAGAGAGAGAGATTTTCTGCCATGGTCACTGGCTAACCATCAGACAGCAAATATTAACTTACAAAGTCTGTGTAGTGCAAATGTATTTTTCCAAATGCATGTTTGGAGCCATCTGGTGACTTCAAGCATTGAAGTTGAAGGATTTAAATCAAATTCCAGGAGCCTGATGTACTGTATTGGATGGAACAGCTGCCCTAATATTACTTGAATTCAATGGTGGTATAATGAACACATCTCAAAACACACTAAGTTTGCAAAACATACTTAATTAGGGAGACCCCAAGGCCCTATAATATTATGGATCATTATGACACTGTACTGGGCTCTGTTACATAATCCATTGTTTTTGTAAGCTGCTCCTACATGGAAGAGGGGAGTGTCTCCTTTTCCATTCTACACTCCAGTGGGAGTAGTTCAGCAGCAAAAGAATTAGTAATATAAGAGTAAGACAGTGTGTTGAGATTTGTGACTGATGGGGGGAGGTTCCCAAAGGAATCTGTCGCTAGCCATCACCTGCAGAAACAACAATAAGCAATCGGTTGTGCAATGCCTGTGAGATTATAGTTTCAAGCAAGACAGAACATGAAATGTTCCATAAGGGTCTTTATGAAATATATGTGCTGAGCTGAAATGGGTCCCTTAAGAGCAATGACATGACTTCATTGAAAAACGGTTAAATTAAATAAATTACATGTAATCTAATAACTAATTGAATAACTAAAGAACAACAAATGAAATAAGGTTTAAACTGAAGAGGGGAAAATCTAATAAGATTTTGCAACAATGTGCTGCATAAAGTTTAGTGAGGCAGAATTATTTTCTTGAAGTCACCATAACTGACACCAAGGTAATATCAATAATACCCATATGAGATTTGAGGGCAAATATGCAACAGAGAGATGTTGTGTCATTATAATTATTTTCTTATTATTTGTATAATATATTTATGAACCTAATTAATGATCTTATTTTTTCTGTATATTGTGATAATGTGATGTTACTGTAGGTGGCTCAAGTGCTTCTTTTTGAGATAAGATTTTCCACTCAGAATGGAGCGTGTTCATTTCATGGTGGACACGCCTGTACTTGTGTTGGAACAAGCCTTGTTGAGGTGAGAGTCTCCACCTCTCTGCATGATCTGAGAAATAAGAACTTGACGCTGCTGACCAGCACAGCTCGACCAATTAACTCCAAAAGGTGAATGTAATTTCTCTTTCTTATAGAAAGATAATTTAAATTTGATATGTATCTTGATATACTGTTTTAAACTTTCAAACCTGTTCCTCTTGCAGCCAAGATGCCAGAAACAGCAGAGGCTGTGTCAGCCACTCTCACCACCAACAGAAACTGCACCATAGAAATAACCAATGTCAGCGGCAGCTACTGCCTCATCAACCCCAAGTAAGTCTGTCAATGTATTTACCAATTGAATCCTTTTTTTAAACATAATATTCAAAATCATTCCTGACTGATGCAAGAATATATACTGTATAAAAATACAGTTTGATGAATGATTGCATACAGTATTTGCAGAGATAATGTGTATCAACAAGATTTACATTTTTTTTCTCTATTGGGTAAAATACATCTAAATTAGAGGTCAGTTCTTATACCATCTATTATACTTGCATCAGCAGCTGTTTTCTGCACTTAGAGATAAGTTGCTGCTAAGTGTCGTGACCTGAGTGTATACTCAACTTAGATTGGTTCCAGGGACAGGCATTCATTTTCAAAAGGCTTAACACATTGCTTTGAAGTGCTTTGAGATTCCAATGACTGATTACAGCTCCAAATAAACATCTTGATACTATTAGCATGGAATCCCTTCAGAAAAATTAAGTATCTGCTCTTTTGTCTCTCTGGTAGAAAGGCACAGATTTCCAGCATAAAATGCCTTTGATAATTCAATGTGGTTAAGGTGTACTTGTAATTAGAAGTATAGCTCAATGATATTGCAAGTGAAATGTTAGTATAGTGTATCCTCTATTTAATATACATAAATTATTTTCATTATTACCTCCCAATTTCACTTCTGACAAAGAGAGAAGATGAATTAAAATGAAACAATAAAATGAATAAAAACGACATGTCTATTGGCATTTGTGCCATGTTTCTACATTTATCTAGCTGTGGCAGGACAGACCATATCTTGGATGGGTGGTTTTCATGTGTGACATCACTTTGCTGAAAACATCCACCTATCCATCATGTAGTGACACACACCGCCTCATTGCACATCTCAAGCAGGTACACTCACTGTTGCTTAGAAGTCCACAGCAGTGCTTGCACAGTCACATTCCATCCATCAGCATAAGGTGGTTCACCCTGGAAAGCCCAACACTCTAAAAGTACATTGACAGTCTCCACAAAACTTACAAAACTGTGTCTTTTTTTCAACAAAACACTGGTTTCTGAAGGCAACCACTGAAAGTTATCAATGATAGTAAGGAGTTGTCTCTTGCTCTTTTCTATAGGGTATTCATGGAAAGTGGCTTCTCTCAGCACCCGCCCCAGCCGACAATTCGTCCTGCCATGACTGAAGTGTGCTCCTTCACCAAGGATGACAACACTGCCACGGGCGCTGTCGGCTTACTGACCTATGACCTATTTCATATGCAGAGCCGGGTTTGCTCTGAGCGCATGGCCATCATGTTCTCTGTGCCCTTTGACCGTAACCTGTACAAGAACCGACTGACCATGGGCATGGTTGAACAGTCCCGTGCCTGCGACAAAAATCTGTACGACCAAATGTATGATGGGAAAGACCTCAGTAGCTTTACCCGTTCTGACGCAAACGGCAGTGGGCTGGAATACAGAGCCAAATATGTTGACTTGAGGGCCACAATGTCTTCTATCGGTAAAGCCATTGTTAAAGTGGAGCTCTACGATAAAATGGGCCATTAGTGTAAAAAAGTCTACTGGTATTCTTCTTTTATGTTGCTTTTGTACTCCACAGAATAAATAAACTTCATTTAATCTGACTACTGTTGCATGTTGTCATTTAGAAAAAACATCCACAGGAGAGGAAGACTGATTTTGCTGTCATCTGTATTTTGTGTCTGCTGAAAGATATCAATATCTGACAGCCAGCTCATTGATTCTCCATTAGCTTATTTCTTGGGCTTATGTATATTGTAAACTCTCTTTCTTTGATTATGGTAATAAAACATTCAGACCCAATGCTTGTGTTACTTTGTGTGGGATATGTTTTCACTCAGCATGCTTTCATTATTACAGATTTTTTAATCTTTTAGCTAGATCCATCCAATTCTAATGAGTAGCAACAGATGGAATATCTGCATAGATGTTTTTTTAATAGGCATGGTAACAATATTGTTCTTCGCTGGCTGTGAGACTCTCCATCTTGCACTGAGTGTGTGATTTTTGCAGGAGGTTCAACAAAAGAAAGAATATGAGTAAAGTAGCTAGATATCTGTCTGCACTCGTTCAGTTGCACAATACCACGGGAATGCCAGCCACCTCAGTTAGTCAGACATCCATGTACCTATAGTCCTGTAGGAAAATGAGTGTGCTGAGTGAATGATCTCAGTTTACCTGTTCAGGTCTGTTAGACGAGGGTGTGGCTGTTCTTTCCCAGAAGAAAGAATAGAGGTATATTTGTTTTTATGGTGTTTTTATATGGGTGATGACTATGTGATAAATATGTCAAAAGAGGGTGTCAAACTCTGTGTTTCAAGTGGGAGGGTTTCCATGGTGCTGATACATATCCTTGTTTGAAAAACACTAACAGCACCACCCTTTTAGGGACTTTTTCCCACTTTGGGACTCGGAGCACCAACAGAGGTTCTCAGCAGGTAAGTCACTTAGGATTCATAGAGAAAAAGCTTTTGAGAGAAAGGAAGAAGAGACAGTACATAGTATGGATCATTAGCAATAGGCTCAATACTCTTTAGAAACGATTTAAAGACGCATATAGAAGCCTGATGGGGCATTTGTTTGATTTGTATCTCATATCTGTGATCATATTTTCTAGTCACAGTGTGTTCACTCTAACGTTAGTATTGCATGGTACTTAGTGCTGTAATTGAAAAGGTACATTCTCTAATGAGGCAAAGAGACTCTGCAGGCATTCTGTGGTTGTTAACTATTTCAAAATCTCATTAGCCTCTGAAATGCATCTTTCATATACTCGGAGCGTGTGTGCATTTTTGAAGGTCGATGTAATGCCAATAGAGCATGTCAACAGAGCAGAGTTCAGGAAGATATTTTATACTGTAATAGGTGTAACTGTTATAATTCCCAGTGTGCTGTTCACAGCTGGGAAGCTAACTGACTCAGCTGGTTAACACTTAAATTACCTTTGTTTCAAGTAGATCTCACAGCCTTATCAACATGACAGAGTCAGCTGAAGCTGTAGCAGCCGATGTGACCAGCAGGAGAAGTGTCACCATTGAAATCTCAAATGTCACTAAAAACTATTGCCTCATCAACCCCAGGTAAGCCCTGACTCTTTTAAAAACATGCATTTTAAGGCTTGGATTAATATTAAATAATGAATATGTTTAATGTATGTGTCTGTTTGTGTACTGGTCAGGGTGTACCTGGAGAATGGAGAGACATACAACCCACCTCAACCCACAGTGCGTCCTCTAAAGACAGAGGTTTGCACTTTCACCAAGTCTGGCGGCAAAGCAACGGGCACTGTTGGTGTAGTGACCTACGACCTTTTCGAGAGGTCACAGAACGACTACATTGAGACTCTGGCCATCATGTTCTCAGTTCCCTGGGACTACCACCTGTACAAGAACTGGTTTGCAGTGGGCATCTACAAAAAGGGTCGTAACTGTGATAAGGATTTGTATAAAGAAATGTACTATGAGAAGAAACAGCATGAGCATGGGTTTACCAGGGAGGAAGCCATTGGGTCAGGAATCAATTATGTGGGCAACTACCTAGATATCAAAGCCACCATGTGTCCCATGGGCAAAGCCATCATGAAGGTGGAGGTATGGGATAAACTTTTCACACCCATGAGTCAGCAGGCATACTAGAGACCCCTCTTGACAGTATTTCTGTCATGTGTCTGGAGAGCAAATTCATCCCTCCACTTCAAGCTTTTACCTGGCAGACTGTTTCCAATACAGTTAATGCGCATGATTTAACAGATGTATTGTGGCTGACATGTGTCTGTATGGTTGGGTATTACCCTTCAGTAAATCTGCTTAAGATCACAGTTTAGCTTGTTTATAAATCCAGGCAGCAATAGCCCCCCCCCCCATAGCTGAAGCCTCTGTCTGTTTCAATAGCATCTGGTAGAATGGCATCTTTAGAAATGGAAATCAAAGGATGACTCACCGGAGGACGAGGGCACATAGCTTAATAAAACACACTGAGAGCTTGTCTGTATTTACCTTGATGCTGTAGTCTGAGGAATAAAATAAACTTTTTTTTAAAAAGCTATTCCTGTATTAGTGTCTGTTGATTGAGTGTTTTAAACATCTGATTGAAATGTATGAATACAATGAATAGACTCCACAGCATACTCTGCGTTTTTGCATGACACTTTGAAGTGGAACTGAAATTTGATCAGAAACAAAGGGTGCAGTTATGTTCCATAGTGGGTGTAGTAAAGCATCGTAAGGACACACCCTTTCTCATAATGTTCAGCAAAGCATATCTATCATTGCTAACACTGCATTTACAGACTGCAAACATGTTTTTTTTAAGTTATGTTAATTTTAACATTTTAATAATTGTCCTAATATTTCTGTAATGCAGGAAGTTAATAAAACGATAATAAGTTAAAAAAGATAATTTTCCTTATAATTAACATTCAGTTGCAGACTCGCTATCTTTTCTATGGTTTGTAGGTGTTGTAAGTGTCCAATTAGAGAACCCGATTGTTTTTTAAATGCAACATGACTGAACAGATCACATCGGTTATGCAATAAAATAACAAAACAGAACAGTAATATCTGGTTAAGGACAAACTTGTTTCAACTGATTGTGTTGCCCCTAAAACTTCCTCAGTTATGCACTAAGATACACTAGCTTAAATTTTTTTTCTTGCCGTTATGATTTGGCAGGAACTACAAGGTAGTAATAAATGAGACAGGCATGGATTTAGGTTAAGACCCTATTATTATGACTGCTCAGCAACTCGTTACATCTACTAAAAGCTTTAAGCTTTACTAAAAGCTTTCTTTAATTGGGGAGAAATGACAATCTTAATGTATTATCTTTTCACCAAACTAAAAAACTTGTTTTGCAGTGATGGTACAGCCAATTTTGTGGAGATGCAATCATTAATCTTAGTAAAATATAGGGTTCTATAAGAGGAGGCAATATATGAGCGCTGAATTTAAATCACAGGTTCCCCGATTCTATTTACATGTCAACGCTGCATTTCTGATTCTGTTTTCATGATGCTTTTGCGGCATTAACTGTTCCAGCCACAAAGAAGCCCAGATCAAAGGTTTTTGTTCACTGTCACCGTTGCATTTGCATAAAAGCCATACATAATATAGAGGCATAAACTCGGCCTGTTTAGGCTCAATCCCTGAAGCATTGTCAAGTGGGGAAATGACATGCAGTCCCTATAAACTGGTAGAGACACTAAGCAGAAACTTTTGTTTAAAAGCTTTAAAACGGGGATAAGTTCTTACACATTCCTTTCATAATTTTTCCTTTCAATCCCCCCCTCTATGTTTACAATACCTGCACAAGTCCTCTTTCATGTTTTGAATTATATTGTTTGTGTGTGTTTGGGAGTGAGTGCTTCTGGGTTTGTGTCTGCACTGTTACATACAGTATTTGTGTGCGTGTTTGTGTGAGGATGAGCATCTAAGAGTGTACATAAACAGACACCTGGGCTCACAGAGATGCGTATTTCATATCAAATACATTGTGTGCATTATTTGATTTGTATTGAGCGAGCATGAAAAAAATATTTTAAGAACAGTATGGGATTAGACTTCCTAAACAGGAAACAAAAGATATTTGGAAAAATGTTTCTTCCTATGTAGATAAACGTAAGAAGCTCAGCATTTGTGGATTGAAACTGATGCTTTTTAGCTCTAAACAGGAGTGAATATAGCCGTTTCTCATGGTAAAAGCTGCTGTCAAAATCTGCCTTGGATATTAAGTGGAAAGGGAGTTGGATGAATGCAGGTGCACTATTAACGCGTGTTTTTTTATGGTACAAATATCAGCTGATCAAACCAAACAACAGTGAGGCTCTGCTTAAACCCACTGAAGGAAAATGAGCAGAGATGAATGAGAGAAAAATATTGTTATGTTATGCACTGCCCTGAAAGGAAGACCTCAGAGAAAACATACAATAGTAATGGTTTAAAAGCCAAGAAAGTGACTTTTGCAGTCTATTTCAATTTTGCATGCACTCTCCCTTGGTATGTTCTGTCATTTGAAAACATTAAAAACGTTTAATTCATTTAATCGTTATAGTTTTTATGCTGTGAATAGAAAAAAGACAAAAAGTGAAGTACAGTAAAGACAAGCTTCCAACACCTTCTATCATCTGCACCTATATAACTCTTTTTTCTGACACTCAGCAAAGCTGGGTTGATGAACAAAATAAATTTATCTGCATTAATGGTTCATACTATTCACCTTCATACAAAGCCTACTGTACGTAGGAACTGCATATTATATTGACCCAAACATATTGACTCTAACTGTGAGTGTCCAAACAGAAGCATTTATTGATTGAATAAACATAACATGAAGTTTGCATTTCATCTGAAACCAATTCAATGCACGTGACCAAACGTACAATCAGAAATATAATACATAGGATTTTATTCCCTCTCAAAGTGAAACATTTTGGAGTACCCTCAGCTACTATAAACTCTCAAACACTGCCATCTAGAGGCCACCCATGTTATCAAATGTACTCATACGATTCACAGCTGTACTGCTCTAAGCACTCTGGGCACACCAGAGATATTTTTTAAAACACAGTTGCAAAATATCATCTACAACGGCAGTGACAATTACTACAGTAATATGTAATACAGATGGAAATGAAAGTTTTCTTTGTGTCCTCAGAAAGCCTATTATGTGGCTCACCTCCTGCTGTTCTCAGCTCCAAATATGTCTTGACAATCCAGCAGGGCTGGGTACTTAGATAGTTCACTCTGTGTCTGCCTCAATGTGTGTTCGACTGGCAAACAACGCCTGTAGCCCAGTTATCAGAGCTCAGTTGCAGGCCTGATTTATGTTCCCCTACAGAGAGTCTATGAGAGTAAAACAATAAAGTCAAATATTTTAAGCTGAGTCAAATCATTCTGCAGGTTTGTTTTGTTTTTCGAAATTTCTGTGGGTCATATTCCACAGACTGTTCATAATTCATTCAACTGAAATGTGAAGCTCGACGGTCATGTTATTTCTGGCAGGTTTTGGAAATTGTCTCATCATGTTAGTTTGTTATTTTGGAATTTATCAGCATGCAGAGTGGCACAGATGTGTATCATGTAACAATACTGATAACTTGAGGGAAGAAACTCAAGATGTTTTCTACAGAACAGTATTGCAAGAAACCAAGCTGCCACAATGTCTCTTTTAATGCTTCTATGGCTGCAAAACTGGTGAATCTTCCAGGAAATATTGTACTTTAAAATTTCAGTTTGTGACATGACACAATTCAATTCTATCTCTCATTGTATTAAAGCATCAAAAATGTTGGATTTTATTGTGTGGGCTGGGTAAATACTAAACTAGATTATATTTGAACCACACAAGCAGTCATCATCTGTTATATTTGATCGAAATTCCTTGTTTGTTTTTTTAAAGTTCATAGCAATAATGCAAACACACATTTTGGAGGAATAATGAAAGTAATAAAATAAGCAGTACAAAAAATGTCTTCTTTTAAGAAATGAGCCAAGCATTGCTCACCATAATGTCATGTCAAACCCAGCTTCAAGTCCTCAGCGGTTATGTGAGTCTCCTTGAACTCCCACATGGGGTGTGTACATCCTTTATTTGTTTCCTCATAAAGGACCTTCACAGAGTAGAGCAGACCCTGCTCCTTTTCCATCATCACTGGACTGAAGAATATTTCTGCCTCTTGTCACTGAAATTTCCATCGGGCTGTATAACACGGCTACTCATGCTTTGTATTTCTTTGAGCTTATTCTGACTGATCAGGCAGCAGTTTTGATGTCAAACCTACTTGAATATAGAGTCATCTGCTGCCAGCTCGGTGTCATCCAGCTGAAGGGTCAGCTCTGACATAGCACTGCCAGCTGCCTGGATCTCGCACAACAAAGTAATTACTCATGTCACACTGCATGACTCGCATCAACGGGTGCAATCTTTTAATTTTCATCAAGTCTGGCAAAAGTCCACTGTGCACATGCCCCAATAAACTCATGGCTGAGGAAAACCTGTGATGTAGACTGATTTTTATGAAAAAAGACACCTATAAATTGGATGAGGTATCAATAATAATCACAGTAGTGGATCTCTTGGTCAGATTACATTTTGCCTCTAATAGTTTTTACAGATTTGTTTGTCCAGTTTGGAAAAGACTCACTCCAGAAAACTGACTTTCTCCAGCTGGCTGTTAAGGTTGATTTGCTGTCATGGATGCTGCTGACACTCCTTCATACGAAGCAGTGACACTGACATTATCAGCCACCTCTGCTATTTCCACAGCCACATATTTTATTATCCGATATTCTTCCAGCTTCCACTCTGCTAGATCTCTGGGACATAACAGTCATCAGCTACCACAGCGAGAAGACCCATAAAACCCCCACAGAGGCTCCAGAGCCAAAACCCACCACCCTGCAACTGGAGACACAGCTGTGGCTCAAGAGTGTGATCACTGTTGCGGGTCTGGTATCTTCAAGTGCTGTGCAAACAAACTGCACTCTTTGTCTCAGTACTCGAAAATATAATCAACAGTATGTCATAGATCCTAGTAAAGAAAACATGTTGTAAAAACAGATCCTCTTGAAACCACATACCAATACCAATAAATAATATGCTACCAATGGCAGATGAATCCCCAATATCAGTTGAAAAATTATAGTTTTCAAGAGAATGTATTTACATACCTTGGTACTATCCGTGACCTGATAGTGTTTATTTATTGAGTTGCACGTGTAATAAAGGGGCCAGATGTGTCTGTGGATTGTACTTAATTCATTTGTCTGAGTATGTGATTGTTTGACCCTGAGGAATGTGTGTAATTAGTTTCTATCATGCAGCTACTACAAGAATCATTAGTCAAGAGTCATTAGCCATTGTAGTTTTTGTTTTTTGAAACAGTGCACTCTCAATGTAAGTTCCATGTTTTACTTGTATTTTTAGGTGTTATATTAATAGAAATATATAACTGGTGCTTTTGCCAGGTACAGCAAACCTATCAGTATTGATATCACAAGTATTCCTGACTTCCCATTCCCAGACTATCCTAATTTTACAATCAATTTGAAAAGATTTTACACAACAAAATATATATCTGAAGGACTGCAGACAGCTCCCTAGTCCATTTTGGAGAGTGTTGTCAGCCCTATAGCTTTAAGTCAACCCACTTCAGTGTCAGCAGATCACTTAAACTGAGGCCCATGGGATTGTGTTCTAGCAATTGATTTATAAACAGTGCAAGTTGGGGCATTTCAAAATATTATGTAATTGTTTGGTGGCACAGCTGAGGGGCTGAAGAACAACCTACAGTATTGGTCTCTTATGCTGCTTTGAAGGATTCCTGGTGATAGCACATAGCACAGCACTGTTGCATATTCCAGAGGATGTCTGTAACTATGCAAGCATGCCGAATTTGAATTTTTCAGTAACTTATGTAAACGTTAAGTCTTGAGCTCGTTTATTGATCTGACGCAGTTAGAAGATTCTATCATTGTTGGTATTTTTCAAAGACAGTATAGATACTAGAATGCTACAGACCCTAATTAAGTTGTAATTATTAGCTTTGTTGAGGGGTTTTCTATTCTTCCTTCACTGCTCAGCCATGTTGAATCCAAGGTGTCCACCTTCTATCTATAGATGTTATGTAGGCCTAATTGGCATGCTGCTTTCTTGTATACACAGAAATAAACAGCTGCTTCTCTGTACACAAATATAAACAGCAGATAATGTATTACTGTAAAGTAGGGTTTATCACTGTTTCCTGGGAAACACTGACTTTTTTTGTGATCTTTTTAAGCATTTACCTTTTTTCAAGATGACAGTCAGGTTGGTATATCCTGGTATGAAAACTTGCTGCTGAGTGACAGAGCAATTTGTCACTGTATCACATGAAACCACTAGAGGGCAAAGTTTCCTGACTGAAACTAGTTTCTAAACTTAAATATATTGAGCTTTAGTATTTGACATATGTGATCAACACGCACATATTGTTTTGTGAAACAATTGATGTAATGTGACTAATAAAATATGATTAATACTGTTTTCACAACCACATCTTGCATAATGGCATCAGAATGGGTGTCTGGCTTGCTGTAATAATGAGGAGTAACACAGAATTGGATGAGATCAGATGGGGGTGGAGACGAGGATGACCCGACATGAGGAGAGAGGAAGAAGGTCAGCTAACACACTTTCCCACCCAGCCCTGCCAGACACACATTCACACAAACACAGGCCCACCCTGCAGCGTTGTGTGTGCCAGATGAGGGTGTGATACATGACTGCTGTCACTGCTTCCTTCACTACACCAGCACTTGCGCAGCATAGCAACTGCACCATAATATACTGCTCACTGAGGATACAGTGAAACATTACCTGAGGCACAAAGCAAGGCCATCTGTACTGCACTCAAGGGAAATGAATGCTTAATCGAATACTGAGAAAGGTTAAAGGGTGCTTCAGCCAGAATTTTCAAAACAATCTGCTTCTGAGTAAAAATACAGCCAGCAATCCAAACTTAGATTTAACTTTATAAAAAAAAAATGTTTGAAGTATATCAAATGGTATACATTACATGGAGTGAGAACAGAAAGGACGTATTCTCCTCCTGACAATAGCAGAAATTAAACACAACACATAAATAAACATTTTGTTCCCAATCTGAAAGCACTTACAATGGCTTTATCGTCATTAAAAACAACTTTTTAAAAAACAACACATTGTCATGATTCAGGCGAAAGATAACACTTTTTGTTCGTCATATCGTCGCTCAGTTTTTATCACTAAGCTGCTCAGACAAGTCATATCTTTTGTTTGGACTGTTTGGAGATGTTAGATTAAGTTAGCTCACCATATGATCATGAGGATTGTCAGTGTTTGGACAGAGGAACATGCTGCAAGGTTTCATACTAGGAAACAGGAAAGAGTTCTTCTCAGGGCGTAACCTCTCATTGTGTAACCTCTAACCCCCACACCTTCCATACAGTTTGACTCACATAACCTTTTTATATATCAAACATGGACACATACGTACTTCCGATTCAAAATGAACATCATCAGTTTAGATAGCATATCGAGCACAAAGCATAGTTAAGTTCAGTAATGAAAAAAATTACCTTGTCTTTTATCAGTACAAATGTTGTCCAACATAATGAGGAATGTCAATACAAATATATTTTGCCTTCAACTTAGCAAGCTCCAGAGCTTTTGTCATCATAACCCTGAATACTGGGTTATTCAACATAATCAATATCAAGCTCTGTTTTCTGAGTATTGTGTGCAAATTGGATGTGACTGATTCATTCAGTGTCAGATCTCAAGTCAGTGGTTGAAAACAAAACTTTTGTCAGAACCATTACTTTAAAAACAGATACAGTATGGTACAGAATTTATAATAACATTTTTTTTATCACAGTAAGAATTTGTTAACACCAGAAACTTGGACAGCTGCTATAATTATGATGCAATTGATTATGGCATTCATGCTGAATCATCTCTGGTTAGGTTCCTCAATGGCTATATAAATATTTTGGAAGTTGTCCGTGTTATGAAGCACAGGTAAACTTTATCATAAAGAGTCAGTGCTCTGCAAAGTCACTGGTGAGATGAAAATGCAGCAGAGGCCCATGTGTGTCCTCAGATGAGAACAGATGGGGAAGCATAGGTCAAAAACTTGATGGTGATCATGATCATAGCAGAGATTATCAGGAGCTTCCATCCCCATTCTTGGTTTTGAGCACCACCAGGCTAACCATAGCAGGAATCAGGCAGATTGGAGTTATCACCAGGGCAAAGATGATGAGTGGTGGTGGGTCACGTAGCTCCTCTGTGGGACAATCCTTGAAATATATGGAGTGAGTTTCCATAAACACACGTTCCACCAGTCTGTTGGGCCATGGGATCAGGAGACAGTCGGATATCTCCTCTGTGCAATTGCTCAACTTACTATAGAGACTGCAGTAAGGGGACAGGGACATTGTGACAGACGATTCAGAAACTGGCAAATATTTAATATTTGTAATGTTAAAAATATTAACCTGTAAATAAGGAGCTAAGCACATTCTACTTACCTGTTCACTTTACTCCAAATGCACCAGTCAGTGTGGTTTAGTGACTCCATTGCAGCGTCAAATGTGAGGACACATTTATGCCACAACAAATTGGAAAGACAATGCATTATTGGTTGTACAGGACCCTCAGAACAAAAGTTACAATACTTCACACAGCCAGAAGCATTCCCGCAACCTGCATGAAATGAAGAGGAGAAGAGAAAGAAGAAAAGAAAGGGAGAGAGACAGATCATAAAATGACAATAAAAACGTGTTGGACATCTGCATTGAGTAAAGGACTCTTTGTTCACAGAATTATATATATATTCTTTTATGGTTTCATGTGGGAATAAGGTTATTTCACATACCAAATGACAAGTTAGTGACTCCATAAGTGGAATCTGAAACAGAGAAAAATCATATGTTTTGATTAAAAAATGTTTTACATCAAACAGTAATGTTACATCTTACATTTCTAGTCAGTAGTACCACCTTGTAGTTCAGAACATTAAAAAAGAAACGCATCATAGCAAATTTGAATATATATATATATATAAATACAAAGAGTATTTTTGTCTATTTCAGCTCATGAGTTCCCCTTCACAGTACTGAGGAAGGCATTTGCAGCTGTAGAAGGGAGACCACACACTCACCAGAGAAAAAGGAGAGGAATACCCCAATGAAACCAAGTACTCCCTTCATGTCAGGAAAAATGAATAAAGGTGCCTTTTCTCCAACTGCCGACCATGTATAATAAACCTAAACTTCTTAAACTGTGTACAGCGAGGCATAACAGGAAACCCGACAGGATGGAAGAGACGCAGTGTAACCTTCGGTTACCAGATGTCCAAACAGTGTTACCCGCGGTTACCAGATGTTCTTCGAAGATCTGTCTGACGGCCCTGCGCCTTGGCAGCAGCTCTTCCCCTCTCCAACACACGTTTCTTTAGGATTTTCTTCCTTTTTTTAAAGGGGTGGAGGCAACAAAGATTGTCCTCTCCATTCTCCCAAATAAAAGGGAGCACACCCAAGCTGGGCTGGACTCACATCTGAAAACCCTTTACTCTTTAACTCTTGTTCTGCTTTTTAGTCTCAGTTTCTCACAGTCGAAGGCCTGGCCAGCTCACAGCATGTGATTTATTTGCCTTTTGGGCTGCCTCTGCCAAATAGGAAACATAAGTAAACATTTAGGGCTTAGCGTTTTGGGGTGGATGTAATCATGACTCTGCAGGGTGTGCTGAGCAGACAGCCATGATTTCATATGTAGGTTAATTTAACCAAAGCTTGTTGTTAGTCAGAGCTGATCGGCTATTTAATATCTTTCTAGTGAAAAAAACATGCTTATATTTCTGCCACAAGTGTGAGAAACTTTTGCTTCTTATGTAATGAAGAGCTCATGAGTGTGCTACATCTGCAAGGTAGTTTTTCACTGTCACCACTCACAACTTTGAAAAGCAATGTGAGAAAGGTGGTTTCATTGACTGAATGGAAACAAAATATATGGTTCATGTTTTCTCACAACCAACTTGTTAATTTATGTCACTGAATCCACATGTTGGGCCTCTCACAACATCTGTTTGCTGAGCAGCATTTTGATTTAGTAATGACATCAGGAAATGTGTCTTTTCAGCAGAGGAGGAGTTCAGGGTTGGGGGGAGTTGGCAGGGGAAGGAGGGGGGACAGTCAGGGGAGAGAAAAAAAGAGGAAGGCACAGGATGAGGAACAGTGAAAGGGGCGCTGCTCCAAAGTTCCAGTTGTTTCACAACTCGGAGTTCATGCGTTGATCACAGACGTTGCATGGGGTGAATGACGAACAAATTCAGGAAGTTGAGCCAGGTGGGGGATGCTCATAATAAGGTTTCAGTTAACCTTCAACCCCAAACCATTATGGGCCTTGTGTCTACTGCTGTTGACCCCTCACTGGTAGAGACCTCCCCAGGAGTTTGTCTTGGATTCTCGTGATAATACACACAAGGAGATCTTGGCAGAAACCAAGATCTCTGAGATCTGCTTTCTGTGTTTGTCAGTTCCAGGCCAAGCAAATGAGTTTAAGGAACTGATCCAAAACAATCCCCCAGTGAACACAAATATTTAATCAGTATATAATTACAAACCTTAGACACTGTTAATAGCATTAATGTATGTCAGAACAATGATTAAAGTAAGAATTAATCAGAACCTGACCATTTATAGTAAGGGAGACACAGGAGAGTAATTAATAGCCTTAAAAAATTGTGTAATAGAGGAACAGCTTTTAAACTGTAAACTTACTATTCATCATCCACGTTGATTCATACCCTGTAGAAAAAGGATGTCAGGTTAATCAAAGTATTCTTGCTATACATGAGAATATTTTTCCTCATAACCAGAAAAACTAAAAAATACACATACCTACTGTAGTGGTTCGTTGCGTCGTTACATTTTCATCAACCAGACAAAACACTGTTGTGTGCCCTGCTACAAGAGAAATAAACTGAATATTAAAATCAAAGTTAAAAATGCCAGAATTGGAAACAAGAGCTACACTGAATTATAATAGATAACCCTTATACTCCAATTTCAGAACATGTGACAGCAGAGGAGGTAAAGGAAATAACACAGAGTAACCTGTAGGGAGTGAACAGGTCAGTGCATCCTCCCTTTGTCTGCCACTGCTTTAAAGGAAATCTTAATATATTCAACAGAAGGACATTTAAACATATGTACAATCATTCCCCTCTCACAAGAATATAGAATATATTATCTTATTCAATAAAAAAAAAGAAAATAATAACTACAGTATGCATGATAAAATAAACTATATTAACCTACAGTACTAAATCAACATTCATTTTTAAAAGTTAATTTGTTGTCTCAGCTTGATCAGAATTACTGTATTACCCTCAAACCAAACTGTTTAAGTGTAAAACTCAATCATGAGACTAGCTAAGCTCCTTTCTAAAAGCCACTCAATCACTGAAAGCTCCTAAGCATTCCTCTTGAGAGGTGAGATAGAGGGCAAGTAGCTATAAGACATTATATCATGGGTAAAGAAATGGACAGTGTAAATCTTCTACTTACCCCAGATGAGCAGAATCACAAAACATCCAGAAAACATTGGAGAGAAACTGGTGGCTGTCATTTTGCCTGACAATGTTCTGTCCGTCTTCCCTGGTGGGTAGGGATTACATATCTCAAACTTTTTGCAGGAAGACTATAAAACAACAGGAAGCCCTCATTTCCCAGGATGGGCGTGTTCCCACAATGGGACAGAGAGTCTCTGATAAGGTTAGAACTACTGTGGTCCACCGGTGCACATCTATTTCTCTCATCCCACCTCCTGTTTTCAGATAGAAACAGAGAAGTTGGGAAGAAACCCATCTCTTTCTCTCTCTCTCTCTCTCTGCCTCTCTCCTCCTCTTCCTCCTCCTCCTCCTCCTCCTTCTCCTCCTCCTTTCTCTGCCTTTACCTTTGCCTTTGATTGGTGTTCTTTATCATTACAAGCAACACACAGTGGTTTCTTAAAATGCTGGCTGATAGCATGTGAGTCATCTTGAACTAAAATGAATCATGTTGCCATTTTATTATTTTTTATGTTTTGCATGTTTTGCTTGAATGACAGCTTGGAACAGTAATTTTGTGCTGCTTAGACATTGCTCATTGGCGTGCCTGTCAATAGTCATCCAAAAGTATGTTACGACTTTTTTTAAATATACTTATAATTAGTCATCACTACATTTTCCAGATAATGTGTTGTGTTTTTTGTTTCCATAGAGCATTAGATTTACTGTGCAAGTGTGTCACTGGTGGTAAGTAAAATATGTTTTTCACATCAGTGCTGTTACTCTGTCAGTCATCAGTGGTGATGACACTCCTTCCCATCACTTCTGGATCTAACGTCACATTGAGCTTCTGTGGTGAAGAGAGGCAGCAGGGATCTCCAGTATGAAACTCAAGCACTCATCAATGTCACTGAAGGATGAGTGCACTTTCTCAGCTGCTGGGCTTGGGACGTGGCCAGATATCTCCAAGCCAAAATTGCTTCCACATTTCATTTCAGATTGGTTGGGCTGCTCTTTTTTATGTAACAGAGTTTTTCAAATCCCACTATTTTTTAAAAATCCCTTAAATACATCTCCATCAAACTTACAGTGAGAGTGAAGTTAAATATCTGAATGTATTTGGCCTGCAAGGAAAGTGAAATGTTTCAGTTGTTCTGTTGAGAGAAAGCAGAATAAGTGAAAGTTTACTTGGCACATCTCTCTTTCATGAATCAATGCTTCTTGCATCAGCTATAGTCAGTTAATATGTTAAATGACTTAACAGGTAGCTATTTCATGAGATACTTAGTAAATATTTTAATCTCTAACCCTTTGTCACAGATCATAAAAGCTGTAACACATTTGAAGATATGAGTCTCAGTGGCAGGTGCCAAGACCAACAGACCCAGTTTACATTATAAGGATTTAAAAACTTCCTGCTCAAAAGGCCTTGCTCTGAAGCTTATCTTCCTGTGTGTGTTTGCTTTTGTTTGACAGTTCAGTATCAACATGGCACGGGCTACTTTAAATCCATGTAGGCATGCCAAACATGCTGTATTGTCTGAGATAGGCTGCTTTTGCTCATTGAATGCATAATTAGTAGCCAGGAATGCACGAAGTAAACAGCAAAAGCAGTGAGAAGAAAAGATTAGCAACAATACAATGATCAGAGAGAAACATACTGATTCAGTTATGTTGGTATGATATAATATCAGGCCAAAACATGTCGAGTCTGGTTTCTTTATCCAAATTAGACATACAAACATGTGAGAGTGTGTGCATGTAAAAGCATGTGCTTTATCATATTGTAGGATGAAAAGTAGCTGAACAGTGCCATCTTGTGTTCCTTTTTTTAATCCATAATTGTTTTATAAAAAGTTTACTCCAACCTAGACAATGAATTCAACTGCTTATTGAAAATTGTGAATGGATAATAAGGGCTTACCTCTTACATATGACACAAGGTAATACATTAAAGTATAGTCTAGATCTATCATTCTATTAAACCAGACCAGATACACTCACAACATTAAACCTACAATCACATAAACAATTATTGAATAAATGATGCAAGCCGTGGCTCTGGATCGTTGAAATGCTACACCCTTGTCTACGGGGATGTCAAACGTAAATAAAGGATAATGAAAAGAAAAAGCTCAAGACAGTAAATATAAAATTAAACACATTTTTAATCACATTCCCTGTTTCTAGGCTGATTTGTCTAACCCATGATCCATAGTAGATGTTGTATCTCTTTTGTTTACCATCAGGGGGATAGATGGGACTTTATTAACAGTCTTGAGCAATGACACTTCTATACAGCTCTTTTAAGACAAGTCTTACACAAAAATGTTTGTTAGAGCCTCTGTTGTGAAGAGTGAAAACAGGCATGTTTGTCAAAGCAGTTATGCATATTCCAAGTATTTATGTCTGTTGATTCCTAAGCTTAAAAAACTCAAGTAGCCTATCTCCTGTCTTCTTTTTCAAACTCACTTCAAATATATGTTAAAAAATAAATAAATTAAATGCTGCTATTAATGATATCCTCATCTGTTCAATTAAGCTGTTAAAACCTCTATGAGGTTTAGATACACTTACAAATTGGGATTGGAATATCAGCTTCATTTGGATAAAATAAATCAACCAGCAGGAGTAGATTATGATTTAGACACCAGCATCTGTTGTTGTCTATAGAGTAAATGTGTTCAATTTAATCGGTGCAGTAATACAAACTGTGAGCAGCCATTAATATACATTATTTGCTAATAATCACAATATGTGAAAGATGAATAGGCCTATGTGTGTTTATTTAGACTATAGAATAGTCCTAAACCTAAATGAATTAGATTACCCAGTAGTGGCCACATTAGCAGTTGTAAATTAGGTCAAATCAGGTTAGAGCAGAAAATCATGTGCTCCATTAATCTGATGCATCACCAGGTTACATGTGGTTTACCCCTTCCCCCTCCAAGAAGGATGTGACGTTATTGAAACGCCCCCAAAAAATGTTCTCACCTCAAACTGTAAACCTTTGATATGATCGGTGTCAGGCAAGAGTTTGATGCAGTTATTCAAAAGTAGTGGCTTTAAATGCTTTCCAGGCTGACAGTTTACCTCATTTTAACACCCCACCATGATTCGTTGTGCTTTGCCATGTTTTCAATTAAGGAACTGTAAAGTAGGATTTCACGTGGAGTAGTACGTGGTGGCATCAGTGGCCAGAGGAGTCTCATCCAGCCCCTTTAAAACGAAGGATTAAAATGTGGTGGGCTCTCCCTGGAGGAGGAGAGTGGAACAACAACTGAACAGTTTTTTCATCCGATACAAGTCCATAGGAATGACAAAAAACAGGGGGACAGTTTTCTACTATTAACCAAATTTAATATTTTTCATATATATTTTTTGAACTGTACTATAACGTGAATCTGAACATTCCGGTGATACAGACCAAGTATGTGAATATTTTTTCAGTTTCATTTTTGATTATGCATATTTCAACCAAAACTCACTACAATGTGCCATATTGCTTCATTTAATTGTGCCATCTTTTTAACAAATTTTACCTTATTGCAATACATTTTCACTTATTTAGTTGTCTATTGCAATGAAATAGCTTGTGGGATTTTAAACATGATGTGATTATGTCGATTAAAACCCACTGACTATTATGCCCTCACGCATTTAGATGGCGATCTAGCGCTGTGGACAGTTGCATCAGTTCCTGTGTGTGCGTGTAAATAGCTGTGCTGTGCCGTAGCTGCTCCACGCTACTTTTTATTCCCAGGACGCAGAATAGTAATAAATCCTCCTCTGCTTGGAAAGGCATAATAAAGACGTCACCCTCCTGCTCGGGTTGGCTCAACCAAGCCAAGTGCGCAGCTATTTGTAAGCTACAACAACAACAACCTCCAGCACCATGCCCATGGATAACGTAGGGATTTCTCTGAGATCCCCTCGCCGTACGGAGACGATATCTGCGTCAGATCCATAGCAAAGACAGCCTTTGATTCCTCTGGATCTTTCTACTAAAAAAAAAAAACACACACACACACACACAGAGGGACTTGATCGTGTTACGGGGCTCTTGTCGCAACAAATAGGACGCAAGACGTGGATTTGAAGGTATTTAATAACTGCGACACTGAATGTAGATCGTAGACGTGCACACGCGTCCGCCAGAATAACGTGCTGTCATTGTGGTGCTCGGTGCGCACGTCTTTAAAGTGATCCAAATTTAAATGGATTGTGGTGTAGTCTGTTTGAACAGGGCTGCAGCTACAGGACGTAGCGCACTTCATAGCGGTGGCTGAAACGTTATGCACGACTCGTAGTCCGAAACAAAAATTGCACTATATGCCAGTTTCCAGAGCTCAGTTTTGCCTTTGTACTTATTTCTGATTATGTATTAGGTCAGACAGGGAAGTTGATGTCCACTAAGGTGGTTATGAAACACTGAAAAACTGTACTACGCACTTTTCTTCTCCGCTTCATATTGCATTTCTGAAGAGGCACGCCCACTCCTGAGCAATGTGGATGCCCCGTGCTGTTAAATTAATCGAGACTTTCTCTATTCGTGTGTACATGATAGGCCTCTTTATTCACTATTTGGTCAGTTGCCTACCATGAAATTAAAGGGCTGGAAGCAAACGCACCCTAAGCTGTTTAAAGCACTACCTTGGAGGGCATTTTTTACATTAATGACAATTTTGTTTTGCCAACAGAGGGGGGCACTCTTTCAAATAGATTTCCTCCTAGGGTGAATGGGGAAGTTTCCTATCTGTTGTGTATATGTAGTGTACAACAGAGTGTAGAAGGCCTATACGATGATCTAACAACAATAAGTAGAAAAGTACTGTGAGCATATGGCTAGTAGTATTACTAAGAATTGTTATGATAAAGTAAATGATGAAAACAGTCATGAGTTCATTGTATACTTACTATGAAGTACCACAGAGACTGTGTAAGACCATTCAGAAATATGATGGTATTTTTCTGATAAGAATATAAAATGCAATCATTAACCTGTTACCTTGTACCTTTTATACATATTTTTTAGGATTCCAAAAGCTTAATTTCACAATCCTGTTCTGTAGACCAAATGCCTCTTATAACACAGGGAAGTTAAATGGTATCTTTGTCCTTTTAAAAAGCCATGGAGGAAACAGCTGTTGAAACGGCAGCCTCTACCACCGGTGCCACCCCACCACCCCCAAGACCTCAGCCTTCCTCCTATGCACCCTCCCACAGTCTGCTGGAGTGGAGACGGAGAGTCAAGTCTGAGTATATGCGCCTTCGCCAGTTAAAACGCCTTAAAAAAGCAGAGGAAGTCAAGGTGGGTTATCTTGATATTGACACTTCTGCACAAAAAAACGGCCTGTCTGTATACATGGTATGTGGGACCTGCATTAGGTGTGTGTTTGATATGCAGCACTCATTGTGTATTATTATTATGTTTGTGTACTTGGTGCATGCGTGTCTTACCGTTCGTGTGACATGATCTTTGTTCTGTTTGTTTCCAGACCCTGTTTATGTCCAACAGGCAAAGGATTGAGCAACAGACAAATCTCCTGAATGAAGATTGGTCCAAGCTCAGGATTCAGTCCATCCCTTTGTCAACTTCAAGTGGAGCTGTGGCCAACAAGAAGGTGTGTGTGTGTGTGTGTGTGTGTGTGTGTGTGTGTGTGTGTGTGTGTGTGTGTGTGTGTGTGTGCTAAAGAGAGAGTCCAAGAAAATCATGACCACACATAACTTCACACACCATCCTGCCTGCATTGTCCAGCTCTGCCTTCATATTCCCGCAAGCGCTGCCATGGCTCAACTAGTAATCCAGTCTATTATTATTGTGTGAATGTGTGGAAAAGCTCCTCACAAGCATCAGGTTGAATCCTCTTCTCCAGCACAGTGTTCTGCTCTGATTCCTACCTGCCTCTCAGGTGGTACTAAAATTAAATATCTTAGGACAGAGCAGTGTGCCAGAAATGGATCACACAGCAGTCTAATAGTGGTCTGTTGCCCTGTGGGAGCTCAGAATATAAACAGCCAGAGGGCATAACAGCATCCTTCTCTTCACACATGCTGTCACAGTCTACTATATTGTGTTTACTGGGTTTATTTTCCTTGTGGGAGGTTGAGCAGCATGTGTCTTTGATTGTATAGTAATAATCCTGAAGACTGCTCTATTATCTTGTCAACCCCAACCCCAACTCTGGTTCTCTTACAGATGTGTACAGTGGAGTTTGGCTTCCCAGGATTCAAAGCTCAAGCCATTGCCATGAGACCATTGTCAACAGTGGCAGGAATCCCCTTTATGTACTCCTGGTCACCTCTGCAGCACAACTTCATGGTATGAAATAAATGTTGATGTTGTTGGTGATATAATTACAGTGTTATTACAAGTGCGGGCAGATTTGCACAGATTTTATTCCACATGTTCACATGATTCCAATTTTTATCATTGTCATGTCATGAATGGAAATAGACATTTCCAGGGCTTATTAATGAATGAATGAATGTATGAATATCAATGATCATGAACATGTTTTTATATTAAAGGAATAGTTCTACTCCAGTTCAAAAAAGTTTTATTCTGGACATGCATATTTTTTATCTTCAGCCCCTCTGAAGCATCACATGTGGCAGTGTGAAGTATGCCATGTGATTGTTGCATGCCTGTCTTCCTCAGAGTGGCAGGGGACAATGCACATGCATGATGTAAGGCAAATATTGTTAATTTTAATTTGGGTTTTTTTATTTTGATTTGGGTTTTTTTTGTCGTAGGTAGAAGATGAGACGTTCCTTCACAACATTCCATACATGGGTGATGAGGTACTGGAGCAGGACGAGGCCTTCCTGGAGGAACTCATTGACAACTATGATGGTGTCCATGGTGACAGAGGTGTGTGCTGAATGCTCCATCCATTCAAGTTGTCTGCACAGATAGCATAATCCTATCCTTTTTTGGCCATCAGTGTGCAACATTTGCTCAAGAACTTGGGTTTATTAATGTTGATAGTACAGCTTATGTCAGTCTTAAGTCTGTCTGTAGGACAACACAAATATTTAAGAGATGAACATTGACATATGTCAGGTTCTAACACAATAATTGTGTTCCAGAGGGGGGCTTCATCAGCGACGAGATCTTTAAACAGCTGGTGGAGGCCTTGACCCAGTACTCTGACCATGAGGAAGAGGACGAGGAGGAAGCTGCGGCGGTGGCGGTGACAGAGGCGGCGGGAAAGAAGGAGGAAGAGAGAGCGATGAGGAGGAGTTCAGTGGAGGGTTCAGAAGAGACCAAAGCTGGGACTGTGGCGTTCATCAGAAGAAAGAGGAGGAACACTACTGAGGGTGAGAGTGTTAAAGGCTTCAGTTGGTGCATTTCTGAGTTCAGACTTTGTCCTGTGAGAGAACAAGAGGGCTGCAGCATGAACAAGGCGGTTACTGTTTGTCTTTTTACACTGTGCAGCTGCCACATGGTCGCCTTGCCACAGCAGCTCCTGAACCAGCATTGTTTACTTTAAAGCCACCCCTGTGTCCCTGCATGGGTACTGTTTGTGAGGGAACCTGTTTGTCCATGACACTGATATGACCCATCTCTAATTACAGGACTTAATGACCTCTTGTACCAGGCTTTATGGGAAACTAGGCTGTATACACACTCTGCCAACACTTAGTGATAGTGAAATCAAAGCATACCTGGACACACAGTATTTCAGCTACTGGTACACAAATGCATGTATGCAAGGTCCATGAATAAAGTATTTAAAAAATAAAAAAAACAGCATTGCTCTCATTACATCATGTTCTTCACAGAGAAACTGTTTTCAGAACATGTTATTGCTAACTGGCCTTGAGCAATGGGAAAACTCCTGTATCGTTGCAAAATGTTTGAGAGAACACGTTGCATAAGATTTATTTGTGAATCTGTATCAAAACCTGATGTTTGGACAAAAACTGGTTTATTTGTATAACAAATTCTGTTCACTGTTTCATTCTGTCTCCTAAAGCGAGGGACCTGACCGGCAGCAAGAAGATCCCCAATGATACGATATTTACAGCCATCGCCTCAATGTTCCCTTACAAGGGCACCACGGAGGAGCTGAAGGAAAAGTAAGAAAAGTGAAATGAAACTGAGGGATCTGTGTGCACAATGCTGAACAGACCGTTGCTTAGTGTTCACCATGGAGACGCAAGCTGTCAGGGAGGAGAGTAATAATGGTGGCTCCCTCTCAGGCTCTCTCACTCAAAGGAGCAGTTGTATCAGCTTCTGAAAGAGCTTTACATAGAGAGAAACATCGACATCTTTGCCCAATACTGACTTCAAAATGAACAAACTAATAGTGCTGCATGAAGAACTGTTAACAGGTAATCACTATTAAAAACTCTCCCTGTAACTTCCATAGGTACAAGGACCTCCTGGAGCCCCCTAGCCCAGTCAAGCTGCCCCCCCTCTGCACCCCCAATCTAGATGGACCCTTTGCTAAGTCTGTGCAGCGGGAGCAGTCACTACACTCCTTCCACACACTCTTTTGCAGACGTTGCTTCAAATACGACTGCTTCCTTCACCGTAATGGCATAATATGTTTTTTATTATCATTCCTCCAGCAGATTTATTTTTCAAATGCTTATCTATACTTAGAAATACTTCATGCTCACGTCATTTGTGACCAGTTGCTACTACTAACTACTTCACTGACACTAAAAATGTTTTTTTCTGTTCAAAAGCTTTTCATGCCTCACCCAATGTTTACAAGAGGAAGAATAAGGAGATCCGAATTGAGACTGAACCATGTGGTGTGGACTGCTTCCTGTTACAGGTATGCCAAACCCTGCAGATGTTTAACCCATGTTTATATCATTCATTCACTCTGTACACTGTGGTACTCTTTCTATCTTGCATGTGTTTCTTACCATCCCTTGTCCTCTTGTGAAGAAAGGGGCTAAAGAGTTTGTGGATCAGAATATGTTGCGGTCACAGAGGACTCGGAAGCGGCGGAGGCAGCAGCGTGCCACCAACTCCAGCTGTCCTGGGCCTTCTGGGTCTGCTGAGGAAAGCAAAGAGGCCGACAGTGACCATGAGACCACCTCCTCCTCAGGTAGGACTGATCTCACTGCTTTTGAAACCACCAGGTGCCCTTTCCAGACAGGTGTGAGACAATACAGTAGTTGCTTATATTAAACATTTGATTGATTTTTGAGATTTCTCAGCAACTCCACAGTAAATATAAAAATCAGGTTAATTTTGAAGGCTGGCTGCTCCATTCATAGTTGTTTTAATGTGCTTCTGAGATTCTGAGTAACTGTATGACTAAGTGGATGCATCATTTACCATAACCTCCCTCAAATCCCTCCCTTTTACTAAGGCTGCCTGCCCAGACTGACTGCAGGCCTACAGAATAGTGAAATTTGGCCAGAGATGAAAGCTTTTAAGTCATATCCTGCTCTCTCTTCTGTCTCCCCTCTTCCATCTCCTCTCAGTATCAGCTCTCTCTTGCCAAGCAAAATAAACCAACCATTAGTTTTGCATGCTTCAGACCCAACACAAACACTTTGTTCCCTCTCCCCCTCCTCCTACTCAGTTTTTTCTCTTTTTTTTCATTTATATTGACATCTTCATGTGGAGAGCAGTGGGAGGGAAATAAGAGCAATCTCTTTGGGCTCTTTATCTTTCTCTCTTTCCCTTGGAGCTCTCAGGTTGTTGTACATCGCCATCAATGCCTCACTGGAAGTCTCTGTTAGCTTTGGAAATCGCTCGTGCTCAGCCAGTGACTCAGCAGACTCTCTCGCACGTGTTGAGATAATATGGAAAAAACAGATTGTTGAGCTGATTTATAAAGATACTGGGTGATGGAGCATGTGGCCGCAGCAATGCTGCATTCAGCTTGTTGCCAAGCAACATTCGGCTCTCTGCCTTGAGCTGTGGGTGTGCGAGCATCAGTCTTGAATATCCGAAAAGCTAAGTCAAAGCCCATGGTCCTGTGTATGTGTGTGCACGTGTGTGTGTGTGTGTGTGTGTGTGTGTGTGTGTGTGTGTGTGTGTGTGTGTGTGTGTGTGTGTGTGTGCACGTGTGTGCGTGCATACAGATGTACAAAAAATGGGATCAAGAAATAGCAATATGTCTGTTTTGTATGTTTAGATAAGCAATACCGATGTGCATGTGCTGATAAAAACTGTAATAAACGTTTTGCCAAGACCAAGTAATAGAAAAGTTTTTGTGTGTATATTCAGCTTCATGTGCGTTCTTTGCTTGCCAGGAGTAGTTAGTCAGTGATACCGAAGTGTGTGTCTGTATGTGTATGCATGATACAGAAGGGAATTCGCGATGCCAGACTCCCACTAAGTTACGTCCAGGGGATGATGATGGGGAGCAGCAGGCGTGCTGTGTGGTCCAGTGGAGTGGGGCGGAGGAGTCACTGTTCAGGGTGCTGCACGGCACATACTTCAACAACTTCTGCTCCATTGCTCGACTCATCGGTACAAAGAACTGCAAAGAGGTGAAGTGCTCACACACCTTTCAGGTTTCACTGACACAATAAGCAGAAGAGACTGCACAAACAACTGCTGTTACTGAACTATGATAATTAATCACGCATATATATTTAAACATATTCTGGCTCATATTTACACAAATTTTCACAAGTTGTTACATATAGGATTTTATCATTAGGTCATTGTTACTGCTTAAACGCTATAAGTGTACAAAACAGCCCAAATGGAGCCACAGCTTTCAAAGTAGAACTATGGAAATGTATCTAAAATTATTAATGCACTAGTAGAGCATATAAGAAAACATAGGCCATGTAAAAGGGGAATGGTGACAAAAAAAGAGAATTTATAAGAAATTAGGTTTTAATTTTTGAGAAAAACTTTTAACATTAATAGTCATTGCAGTTGTGAGTTATTAGCTGTTTTATCTGTTGTTTACTCACTATATTAGCCATGAAATGTAGTTTTAAACGTTAAGCAATGAATTTGGACTTTCTAGGACTGATGCATAGTTGTTTTGAAATGAAGCAGACAACATACTTTTGTTGCTTTTTTCTGTTTCTATTGCGTCAGTGCGAGTATAATAACACATGTATCCTGTGCCTGTGGTTTTATGGTGTGGGTAATTGGGCTGACTACAGAGAGAATAGCATGTGGTACCATAAACAGGGATGTTTACCAGATGTGACGTCTCACATGCTTTCTCATAATGCAGTCATTCAGCCATAGACATTCCCAGCCTAATGCCAATTGAATATCATATGAGTTATGTACAGTATAAGAAGCCTTGTACAGAACATATTAGAGCCTCTGAATTACTTAAGCACACTTTTACCAGTAAACAAGCAAACCAAATCTAGACCTATCTGAGACATTGTGAAAGAACCTCACGTCTTTACATCCAACCCTTGTAGTGCCTCTTTCCTATGTCCACACAGTCCAGAGTCTGTATTGGACTGTCTGTTAAAGCTCTGCTGGTATCCAGAGGGCCCCGCCCACTGCTTAACTGAGTGGAAAAGCAGAAACCAGCTGCATCATTATGTATGTCCGTGTTCTAGGGAAGAGGCCAAATCTGGGCTTTGGCAGCCAGAAGTAGTTGTGTGTGTGTGTGTGCGTGTGTCTGTGTCTGTGTCTGTGTCTCTCTCTCTCTCTCTCTGTGTGTGTGTGTGTGTGTGTGTGTGTGTGTGTGTGTGTGTGTGTGTGTTTGGCCTCTGCAGTGGAGTTTTGAAAGCAGAGGATGGAGGGGGCAGGATGTTCTGTGGCGTAATCATGGAGATGTGCCTTTCGGTTGAGAGCTACTACATTACAAGATTATTACAATGAAGCGGAACTGAATTGTCAAACAGTTGTGTAAATTTGTGTCGAATTTGCACATTGTGCTATTGTTCATGTCATATTCATCTCCTTCAGGTCTACGAGTTTGCAGTGAAGGAGGTCCTGATCCATCGTGTACCTTTAGAGGATGGAGGCATCTCTCCCCAAAAGAAGAAAAGGAAACACAGGCAAGATATCACCAGTTGTTCTCTAATGGAAACATAATGATAACATGAAATCTTGCAAAACAGAGGTTGACCTTCAGTGACATTTCCTGAATAAATAAAAGTTTTAAATTAATTATTTATCTAATTAAGTCATGCAGAGGAAATGTCCTAACAATTAAATTAAAAAGGGTGTTCTTCACTGTTTTGTATTTATTACTTTTAAATCTGCATTTGGTCTTACACAATTTTTGTCACTAAGTCTGTGCAGTGTAAGCTAATTGAATGTCTAATATCTAAATTTGTATTCTATTGTCCTGCAATTCATACCAAGAAGAAAAGAAGTAAAAGGAATTTTTGACTCCTGAATAAACTCTTTCATTGTGTTTGTTTGATGAGGCAGGTTATGGGCAAAGATTCAGCTAAAGAAAGGTATGTTCATCCCACAATCAAACATCCCTTTTGAGATACTACACAGCTTACTGTTGTCAGTCTGAGGACTTTGTCCTCTGTTGCTCCAGATAACTCATCCAATCAGGTGTACAACTACCAGCCATGTGACCACCCTGACCACCCATGCGACAGCTCCTGCCCGTGTGTGATAACCCAGAATTTCTGTGAGAAGTTCTGCCAGTGCGAGAACGAGTGTGAGTGTCACTTTTCTTATTCACCTGTGTCACCAATCTGTCATTTACTGCATGCATCTTTATTTTTAACGCAACAAAAACACCTACCTAGTGTGATCTGCCTTGATGCTGAAGAAGAAAAAAAAGAGTATGTGATAACCACATTCTCTAATGAAAGCTCAGTGTAGCTTTAAAGCCATTTTGCCATGCCACAATAGAGAGGGCATTAGGTTGTAAAACAATTCTGCAGTATTCTGGGAGCAGTCAGAGGAGAAACTGTCCTCTGGCAGGAATAGGTGGGTGTCTGTTTAATACAGAACTGCGTTCATAGTGAGGCATTTGCTGCAGCGGCAGTAACCAAGATCTGTGTTTTCCGAAATGGCCACATGGTGGTGGAATGCATTTTGTATTTTGCCCTTTGGAGAGTTTACAATAGAGAAAGGGGACCAGACGTGTAAACATGTTTCTATGGTTTGGAAAGGATGGTTTTGCTTCATCTGATCATCTGTTCAGTCGTGGTTCAGTTACCTTCCCTCCCCCCTCCTCCTCCTTACCTGACTGTTACCTCGCCTTTTCCCGTAGCAGAGGAGAGCTGGGGTCAAACAGGAAGCAGCCTTCAGTTGCACATGTGTGTGCTCTAAAGTCTTGGAGAGAAATCAAAGGGATGTGAGTGGCTCCGTGCCTGATGTACAACATGATTTCCAGCATCAGCATGAGTCAGACAGCTCCAGCTAAACAATGCTTGATGATACAGACACATAAAATCTGCACTGGCTGGGAAAGGGAGGTTAAAACGGCACGATAGAGAAGACAAATGCGGACTGGAGCTCTTGTTATGGACGGTTTTCCCTAGGCAGAGGCTGCTGGAAAGACATTTCGGTTATTCTTGCCTGATCCTCCTGTTCATCTGCCCGGAGGGTGTTATGTTACACTCTGCAAAATTGTATTTCAGCATATCTGCCAGCAGAGGTCCCTGACATATGAGCTTCTCAGCATTACTCAGCCATTGAGCTTCTGTACTGCGACTGCGTTTTGAAATGGAATTATTTATCATTTTCTTATTTATTCTGCCAAGCCACATAATGTATAATCTTTCTGTATCGCTGCATGAAATCTGTTCCATAACCTTCTCGTCACATCCCCTTTCAGAGCAGCTGTGTATTTAAATGTTTTCCAGGCCAGAACCGATTCCCAGGCTGCAGGTGTAAGACACAGTGTAACACTAAACAGTGTCCCTGCTACCTGGCCGTGAGGGAGTGTGACCCAGATCTGTGCATGACCTGCGGTGCTGCAGACCACTGGGACACCTCGGTGGTCTCCTGCAAGAACTGCAGCATCCAGAGAGGCCTAAAAAAGGTACGCCAGAACCCTTGAAGTTCTTGATGGTCAAACAATAGAAATCTGATCATCTGTAATTCTGGAGACAAAGTCAAGTTAGGGGTGTATAGATCATATTGCTTGTGGTCTTCTAACCTACATTTGAACTTCTCTCAGCATCTGCTGTTGGCACCATCAGATGTCGCCGGGTGGGGCACCTTCATCAAAGAGTCTGTTCAGAAGAATGAGTTCATCTCAGAGTATTGCGGAGAGGCAAGTCCATGCAGCTTTGTCTAATTTTAACTGTATTCATAATCTCACAATTTAAAAGTTTTTTACTTAAAGTGTTAAAATGTGTGTCCATGTGTGTGTACATGAGCAGCTGATCTCTCAGGATGAGGCGGACCGACGTGGCAGAATCTATGACAAATATATGTCTAGCTTCCTTTTCAATTTGAACAATGGCAAGTATTCCCTGCTCTTATTTCCTAAGCCAACCATACTACACTTAGAGTACATTAATTAATCTTTAATGGACTGTTTATATCATCAGACTTTGTTGTGGATGCCACACGAAAAGGGAACAAAATCCGCTTTGCAAATCATTCAGTTAATCCCAACTGTTACGCAAAAGGTAAGACTGTTCTGCTATGAATTGAAATGTGAATGAAGGAATTTGGGGGAGGATGAAAAAGACTGTTTTGTTGGCTGATGTTGTGATTGCCACCGTTGCAGTGGTGATGGTGAATGGAGACCACCGTATTGGAATTTTTGCCAAACGAGCAATCCTGCAAGGAGAGGAGCTTTTCTTCGACTACAGGTAGAGTCACAGGCCTTTTTGTGACTCTCCATCAGCTTCAAAGTAAACTTAAAAAAGGTGCTATATTATGTGACTGTATAACTAGTTTCTGCAGATACTGTTTACTGACTTTTTACTTCACCTTCCTCCCACAGATACAGCCAAGCCGATGCCCTCAAATATGTGGGGATAGAGAGGGAGGTAGACATGACTTAGCTGCACCTGCTGCCTACCTCCATAACTTGTCCTTAACTCCTCAGCCACCCACTAACGCTTCTGTCCCTCTCTGCAGCGTCACACCTAGCTGACGAGTTTCTTTGTGCAGGCACTGTGTCTGCTCTCTCTGCTGCACTTCCAAAAATAGAAAGTCCCTCCCCCCGCTGTTTGCAGGTGCTTCTGCTCTGCAGACAATGTACCACCTCCCTCAATGACAGCCGTCAGCTCTCCCCCTCATCTTCCCGAATTCAGCCACCTTGCAAGACTGTGTACGCCAAGCTTATGAAATTAAACTATTTAAAGTGGAAATACTATTAATCTGTATTGCTTACTGCACCAAGAGGATCACACCTTTTATTTTTGTTCCATCTTGTCAAAGCAAAGAGGCTACGATTATTCATCATACAGTGTGTTACTCTCTCAGCAGTTTTGTTACTGTACTTATAGACTGGCTTTTGTTTGACCTCTCAATACTTAATGCAAGCTTTTACATCGTACCTAATAATGATCAGTGAAATGCATGTGCTGTCTCTTGGATAAACAAACCATTAAACATGTTAGTCACAGCATTAGCGTCAGTCAGATGCTGCTCTATGCAGTTACTCAATATGTAGTGTGATGTTACCCGCTAGCTGGTCTTCAGAAGAACTCGACCATGCTTGTTCCTCTGTGAACCTTTACAGCAGCTAGCATCACCACCACATCTTTATGGTGAAATAAGTTATTGTGCATTTATATCATTGTTCTGCAAAAATAGGCAACCAGACAAGAAACCGACTGACTGAATGTAACCTATAGATGATGGTGAAGAGATCTCATTCTGTTTTTAATTTTACACTTTTTCCCATACTATTGGTACTCAAAGCAACGCACATGCAAATCTAACATTTGTCATCTCGTTTACATGATCTTAAGGCCTTCACACTTTGTGAGGCAAATAATTAATAAATGAACTAGTCACACATTAAATGTCTTCCTTTTAAAAAACAAATAAGTGCCAAATGATTCCACACAGAAAAAGACTGTAACCATGTGGATGTGTTGCATAATTAACGGAGCTGTGTTGAAGGTAAACGTTACAAGGTTATGACTATGGAAAAAGCAAAATGATCAGTGTTTGACCAAATATTAAAGTCCCCCACATGTGAATGTAAAATATCACTTATCATCTTTTCGTTTGTTTTTTTACGTCCAGATTTGTTATTCACTCTGTTTTTCATTCATTAAAACAATAAAGCCCACATTGAAATGAGATTTCTCAATAGAAATGAACAAAATGGAGTTTACGGCTATGTACAGTGTATGCCTATAAAAATTAAAGGTTTAACTTTATACATTACAACATGTTGTCCTTGTCCTTGAGTGTGTTATCTGCTAAAAAAAAAATCACTGCAAAAAGCATCTCACCTAAATAACACCGTAACAATTTCTTTCAAGCTTCTTTTATTGGAGGTGACAGTTTGGCTTTGCCTTGATTTACACAGTAATGGTCATTTACAGTGAAAGTATTACAAAACAAATTTGAGCATACTGAAGAACAAAAATTCCTAAATACCCATGTGATCACAAACACAACTGTAATCATAAGTTCTGGTACCTGTTGCAGGAGGATTCAGTTTGATGATGCAGAGTCTCATCCTGCCTACTCATCACTCTGGTGCGATTACCATCTGATTTGATCACATGACTGCTGACAGGATATCTGCAGATTCTCATGAAGCATGAAAAGTCTTAAGGCCTAATAGGTATTAAAATCTCTATAATAGGTGTTAAATAGAAGACAACAGAATCACTTGTCATTCAAGATTATTTTTTATTGATCTTAGTTTAACTATATGGCCCTTAAATAAATAATAAGTATGAATAAATGTGCTTGTGTTATTTATTCTAATTGGTTATTGCCAGGAAGGATTAAACAGCATTTAAAAAACAAAAAAGTATCACATTTTGTGAGATCAGCAGATACCCTGTCTGAACTAACAACATGCTGCTGGCCTACTCCATCTAGTGGGCTTTTTATCCTAATCTCTTTCACCCACATCCTCGCCTCCATTATCAGGATGCAGGATGGACACTTCAGGATCAGTTCTGCATTTCTCCCCTGCGCTTGAAATTTCCCTTGCTGATGCCTGATGCCTGAAAATGGAGGGGCCACTCCAAGCTACGCCCAGGCCTCATTTCTGTCTCACTGTACTACCGTTGGTGCACTAAAATAAGTGAGTTGGAATAGTTGGCATCAGTGCACATGTTTGTTTTTAACATCAGTAGGCTGTATCTTCGTGGGCAAACTATGAATTCACAAACATTTAAACATCCAGTCAGTCACACATACACACGCTCCAGGGACCACGCATGAAAAAACTAGTGAATGGCATTAAAGTGTCACTGCTAGGCTGAGTATTTATAGTACAGTTACCAGTGAATACAGTAAGGGTGTATACATTTATATAATACATAAATCGACTCTTTCCTAATAGGCGACAAAGCATATTTGACCCAAGTTTGTTGGCTTGTGTCAAATATGAGCCTTGAGTGGTGATTGTCTATTTAACAAAAAAAAAACACACACTATTCTTTGTACTCATCACAAACCAACAATTTCCCCTTGTTTGCTCACTTGCCACTTTCATTCATCTTATTACAGTACATTCTTAAAAATATAGCCTGTGAAGGCGACTTTTTGGCCAAATCTGTACAGTTTTTACATCTACTGTACATGCTTTCACTATACAATTTCGCACAGTCCTGTCCATCTGCAACGGAAGAGGTGTTTGGAGGTGTGTTAGAGCTACAGAGATCAAGTACTGTACTTTCTTTATCCTGAGCATTCTAAAAAGCTACCATGAATAATTTTACTTTCAGTGCTAAGCAGCCTACGGTGAAAACACAAGAGCAGGCCTTCACTGTAGAGTCTGCTCATACATTACAGAGTCAAAGGATTACATTCAAAGCACTCAGTTTTGTATAAACCATAGGAATAAAAAAAGTCGTTTAACACATTATTCATATATTCACGTATACACTCATTACATCCTACTTGCTATTGTGCACCTGCAAATTAAACTGATACATTAACATCACTGGTGGCTGAAAGAAGCTCATATTATTGCATGTTACTGCAAAGTGCGCTCATGCTCTACATATGCATAGCAAATATGTAGCAAGTGTTTTGCTCTTTTTTTTCACATACATTATAGTGCTTTAGTATTGAGGAGAGCTGCAGTGAGTGATGGAAGCCCTAAGCTTTTGTTGAACCACACATCATACGAAATTTCATCCTGCCAGAGAAGAAATTTTCATTGGACTATTATTAGAATTTTTAAACTTTCCACAGGAAGCAGCTAAACAAGCAGCAGCAATAATGACAGTGTGGTCAGCTACTGTCCTACAGCAAATGCAAAAATATTCAAGCAGTGTGAGTTTGAAGTAAAATATTAGCATTTACACTCGTGTGGTCCTCTGTACATAATTGTGTGTGTGCATGTGTGTTTATATATATATCTATGTATATATATATATGCGCTTCTTCACATGACCATAGGGAGTAGCTGTTTCTTGAAACGTTCTTATTATTTGGGGATGAAAGGATTGTGAGAAGTCTGATCTTTCTGTAATAGTGCCGAATACAGAAAATACCCGCTGAGTGAAAAACACTCTGTAGCACCAAGCTTTTGGCAGCTTGACCATAATACAGTATAAGCGACCAGAAGTAAGACAGATGGAATAAGAATTTGGGTATTTAGGTCACCCTGTCCCTGGCAAGCGTTATCACCTCAACTTTTTTTGTTTTGATTCTGCAGTACACCAACAGTCATCCTCTGGTATTACAACATCAACTGTTAGCTCTCACACCTAGAGGTAAAGTATCTTCATTATCATCACGCTCTTATTTCTGAAGCCCTGTGGTTTAGAATGTGTTAGGAAATTGAGCACACTGTGATTGGCAAAGCTGCTATCTACTGACACTATGGCATTTCTGGACCACTTACATGTGCCATTCTGTATAGGTAATGCACTGTTATAGGCTGCAATACAACAAATATAAGCGTATATACCTCTTACAATCTTTATATGTATCATCTCAAGCTTAACATCTCATAGCTTCATGCTTGTCAGTGTGGTCTCTCTTCGGTCAGTTGGTTTTATCAATGCCAGTTCTGTGGGGGTTTTTTCTTTTGTTTTTTTTCTCCTGTGATCTGGATTTTCATTGCACTGGTTCACTGGCACTCAGATACGCTCACTGCTCAAATCCGAGACAGATTATGAGCTGCAGTGTTAAAAATGGCTCTGTGAGAGATTGTCTTCAAAAGGTATATTCTAGATGGCAATCAGTCTATACAGCAAGATATTGGTACCTTTAATCAGTCTCAAAAATGGCTCAGGAAAGAAATCAACAAATGCCTGAATACTTTAAACTGATGTTCCAACTGTAATTAAACATCCCTTGAAAATCCTGTTCCCACAGTCTAATCTAAACCCTATCTGAATAAGCTATTGTGGTTACTTTAGATCAAGCTTGCTCAGATGAGGCACTTCAGTATTTCACCCTGCAATACAGTGTGAGACTTGTTGGCTACTCACGCAACATGGAGCTTGATTTGAACTTTGAATCCAGCAAAACTAGAACTTACCAAAATACATACTATGTAGAGCACCAGGCATCAGATCCCACTATACCGGGGAAAGAAACACAAAGCAAAATGTAACAAAGCTAGGTTGGAACCTAGTATATGGCTGAACCGTGTATGAAACTCTAGAGGGCTTTTGAATTAAAATTAAGAATGCAGGAAGCGGGACACCAAGAGAAGGGGCTATCCATAGTCATGCAGACCTACACGACACCCCCACTTTACTAAACGACACAAACTCTCCGATGTTGTCACCAAAACGACACCCCTACTGATCCCAAACACTATTTATCTCACTGCTCATGCCAAAACAGAACCACATGGCTGTGTAGTGAAGCGGGTGTGTTGCGTAGATACTGTGCATCCGCAGATAAGACCTACTTGCCAAGGTGAGTGATTAAGTTACACATTGATCAGCCAAAGGGACAGACATTCACGTTTATAGGGCTGGTCCCTGCGGTCCAGCCAAAAAACAAACCTAGGTCAAACTCTGGCGGAGGGCTTTTCATATGAAACAGATAGAGGAAGTGGTTGCTTTTGGCCAAACAATGGTGTAACTTTATCACTCAGTCATGCTGGCCCCACAGTTGCGGTCCAGCCAAAAAAGAAAAGAAAAAGAAAAAAAAGAGTTAAAAAAACTTAATATAGGTATCTGTGGTTGTAAATGCTGTTTCTCTCTCCCTGGCCCACAGACAAACCCCGCCCACTGTCCCATAGGTCCTGTGATGTTAGTCGCTCCTGAACTCCTCTTCAATTTGTGGAAGGTTCTTTTTTTCTCTTCTCAGGGTCTCGGTCAGCGGCCTGGAGCTGCTCGGGGACTCCAGGTTCTTAGGTTCATTGGTGCGGTAGCTGCCCTTCTGCTGGTACGCATAAATGTAGATGCTGTACAGACCTCCGAAGAGCAGCAGCAACGCCAAGATAACAATGACTGTAGGATAAAAATAGCAGAGTCAGAGTTAAACTGCGCAACTGTAAGGAGAGACGTGCTCCTTGAAATACTGATGAGGATCAGGTACCGTTTGAGTGCTATATCATTACATCCTGTCAGCAAATTGCATTGAGGTTGCTTATGTGCTTCCTATCCCACAACTGACTAGTTAATGTTGACACATTTTGACCAGTTATATTATTATTTTTCCTTTGTTTTTGTATTATTGAAGGGCAAGTTCCTTAAGTGGCTCTTTTTAGTTGTCTGTTCATCCACTGTATCAGCGTTCATCCTACCCAGTTCCTTCTTGTCTTTTTTATTTATTTTGTTCATGATCAAGTTTATTTGCAAAGCACTTTTTCATACAAATGCAGTTCAAAGTGCTTTACAGAGAATAATAACGAATAAAAGCAGAGGTATAAAAAGCAGCAGAGGGAACAATAACAACAGCTTTAGCAAAAAAAATACTTTTTGCTAAACTGAATAAAAACACTATTCGGCTTTTCAACGTGTTTTTAACATGTACGTCTCGGATTAGCAGGTAAACTATTTTAGACTTTTGGTGAATAAATACTGAATACAATCACACCAGATTAGGCTCTCATGACATCAAGAAGATCTGCTTCCTGTTGGGTTTGTAGGTTGAATGGATACTATACTGGTATAAACTGAAAAGCCAAGTCATTAAAGCTTTATGCATTAAGGAGAATACATAATAGAATTGGAAACATGCACAGTAGATATAAAGTGACCATGAGAAACTCATGCATGCCTTTATCATGAGGACGCTGAATTACTGCAATTTCCTCTTTATTCCCAATTCAAAAAGCAGCTTTAAAAGATTAGAGCTCCTCTGTCTGGTTCTTGGAGACCTCCACTGGCTACAGTGGAAATACAAAGTCTACACACCCTTATGAAATTGCAGTTTTTTTAAATGTAAAGACAGACATAACAAGGAACCTTTTTGGAAGCACCTTTTGCATTTATTACAGCAGCAAGACCTTGTGAATAAGTCTTTGTAAACTTTGCACATCTTGACTTTAGAATTGTATCCCACTCCTCTTTGCAAAAAAGGCCCAATTGTGAAGAGATCTCCTGGGTGCAGCACTCCTTATTTCTTAGCACATGTTTTCAATGTGATTGAGGTCTGTGCTCTGGCTGGGCCATTCCAAGACTTTGATTTTCCTTTTTCTGAAGCCGTGGCTTGGTCAACTTGGATGTGTGCTTTGGATCATTGTCATGTTGCAATGTGAAATTCCTCTTTATCTCCAGCTATCTGACAGAGGCCAGCTGGTTTTGTGCCAAAATAAATTGATATTTGGAGCTACTCATAATCTGGTCTGTCTTGACAAGAGCATCTAGCCCAGCTGAAGAGAAGCAACCCCAGAGCATGTCGAACATATCTTTTGGTATTAAGGCTGAAAAGTTCGACTTTTGTCTTGACCTTAACAAATTCTCCTATGTGGTTTGGGCTGACTGAATGTGTCTTTGTGCTTTAATCTGAATCACTATCATTGATAGCAGGCATGGTTTTGAATGTGATTGGTTAACTTTGGGCATAGCTTGAGCCCTCATTATGAAAAGACATGCAGACTTATTCAATCAGGGTGTTGTAGCTTTTTTATTATTCTCTGGGGAAAAAAACTTCTCTTTTTGTTCGTTGGAAGATGCAACACGTTTTTATTTCTGTCTTTACGTTTCAAAAACCTGCAATTTCATAAGGGTGTGTAGACTTTGTATTTCCACTGTAGCCAGTGGAGGTCTCCAAGGACCAAACAGATGAGCTCTAATCTTTTAAAGCTGCTTTTTTTGAATTGGGAATAAAGAGGAAATTGCAGTAATTCAGCGTCTTCGTGATAAAGGCATGCGTGAGTTTCTCATAGGCCAATTGGACAGAAAACCCCTGATCTTGATCTTGTATAGTTCTCAGACAGCAAAAGGCAACCAAACTGATGCTACTAATGTGAGTTTTAATGTAAAATAAACAAAATAAATAAAAATTGTTTTGCCTCTGAGCATCTGGCAACCACAACCAGAATTGCTTGTGTTTGTAGCATGATTGCTTGAGTAATTCAAGCTGTTGTTTTACAGCTACGAGTTCAAAGACCTCAGGCCTGGTCCTTTCTGTGTGTAGTTCTAATGTTCCCCTGTGTTTTCTTCGATTTCCTTCCACAGTCCAAACACATGGTTAATGTGTTTGTCAGTCACTGTGTTCATTGTGCAATAGACTGGTGAAATGTGCAGCCTATGTGAATGTTTGTAAGTACAGTATATTTGCCTGAATTTGTTCACCATCATTTTCTATCATCAACTACATATAAAACAAGATGACGATAATAATAATAATAATAATATAGATATCATTTCTCAATCTTATTCTGGGCAGCATACTGGACAGGGATGATGTATGATAACCCGGGGGACCATAGTTAGGTTGCCTGAATGGCGCACTAATGTTTAATGACACACTGATGTCCCACATTAGCATAATACCTCTGAAGCAAAATGATCTATTAAGCTGAAGCATCTATCAATGATGAACAGTAAGCTGGGCCCATACAGACTAAATATAGCTGATCCAGTAAAGGTCTCAGACAGGGCTGGAGCAGGGAGTCTCTGTGCTGCAGTTTAATCCCGAGACTCTAGAGTCTCCCTTCATCTGTAACACTGTGCTGCAGACTGTTCATCTGCTCACTCCACAACATGTCCTCTTGTAATAATGTGCAATGTTAGCATGAGGATTATATAGATAGATGAAGAAATATATTAAATGCTGGTGGTTTCCAAAAATCCATTGATTGAAATCCACAGAAAAACTAATTTCAGCTTCAGTTTCTTGCTTGTCTGTGAAAACTTATTTTACTACTGTATACTCATTTCTGTGTGGAGCGATATAACTAATCATTATTGTTTTTGCATTTTTGATATGATGACTCAGTTGCATCATACTAAATTGACAGACTCTCAGAATTGATCTCTATGATGAAAAAGTTAAAAACAAAGCTATTTGACTAGCAGCATAGAAAGCTATCTTTGATTCAATCATCTCAATAACATTTTAATATCATCTTAGATTATTAAATGAAATACATTTTTACTCAGTTTTGAGTGTATCTAGTTTAATTATCTTTATTGTTATAATCTCTTGCTTTTGAGTGAATGAGCTTTTGCCTTTGTAATACGACTTTGGGACTTTATGTTAGTAGTATGACAATAGCAGCTTTAAATACTGTCATAGTTGTACTCATTGTAAAAAGTGTATGTAATTGTTTAATATTAGCCCAATATACAGTATAGTTTACATATAGTTTTTTACAATCATTTTACTCATATACTAAACTCCATTAACAGATGACATTAACTGAATTGAATCAATGATGATCTTCAGTATGAAAACAGTACATTATAAATGTCAAGCTGTTTATATTTCAATTAGTATGTACTTTGGTTTTGTCCCAGATGTAATAAATTGGCGATTGCAGCCAAACATTTGATTAAAGACTCAAAAGCCTACATTGGAATCTGACAACCCTGCTCTAATTTAGGATTAGAGGATTTAAAGAAAAAAGGACAGAGAATTTAAAATGGCTGATTTGAGTGATCTGGGGCAGGATGGAAATAAAATAGACGTAAAATAGACACAAGGGAGAGAAGTGCAGTGCTTCAAAATGAACTGAATAATCTGCTAAATCATCTGTTAAGTATCACTTCACTGGTCTTATTTTTGCAGCAGTTCAATAAAGGCAGATATTTGTGTATTCAGGGCAACATCTGATCAAAGAGTACTAAAATACAGAAAAAAACAATAACCTTACCTGTTATCCAAAACAGCCCTAGGTCATCATGGATATATAAATACTCTGAAAAGACAGAGTTAGACACATAAGAGGACAAACACAAATAATATTCTCTACATGAATTGATGTACAGTATTATGGAATATATAGACTCACCTATGCTAGTAAACCAAGGATCTGCCTCCCATGGTACATAACCCAGGATGGGAGGGAAGGCGCCACAGTTGGATTCAGAGACGTAGCCTTGTGTCTTTACCGGAGGGTCAGTTTCATTTGGACGGAAGAAGGCTTTAAGAGGGGCGTAGACGTTGTATCTTACTCCGGATATGCAGCCTATGAAGCCTGGAGCGTTATGCCTCTGGATCTCATAGTCAATGTCACCAATCTCTGGATGAGCACACACAAGCAAGAAAAAAATCAAGAGAGTTCTTACTTTAAATTGGTAATGCATGATGAATGCATTACATGTTTTTATCAACAAGTGGTAAACAAGACTTTTACCCATCACTCTGCCCATGAACATGGACTTTGGAGAGTCAAACCTGGCATCCTCCACTAAGGTTATCTTTTCCACTATGGGCTCCATGTAATCCACCTGTGGGTAGCAAAACAAGTTTCAAACCTCATCTTTACAGGAAGGGAACTGGTGCACTAAAAAACATTTAAATGACCGTAATAAAGATGTAATTATAAAAAATTAAACATTTGTACACATATAAGTATAAGTGTAAGTATATAGCAAAGATTTTAAGAAGTGCATCCAGATAAAATCATGAGTCCAATTATTAATGTGAGTAATAACTAAAGCACAGCTGCAGTACATGGACAATTTGGAGTGAGTGTTGTGTATGGAATGTGTGGAAATGCATTGATTAAAGTTGTCTTGTAATTTAAAGACAATAAGGCTTTATTTTGGAAAAGTAGTTGAAGAAAAGACATGCATTATTTCACTCAAAGTAACGTAAACCACCAATCAGAGATTACAATATGAAGGTAGTGAGATCATGTACCTGTGTTTTGATGGTTCGGTTGTGTCTGGTGATGTTGACATAGTGGGGGTATCCATCTGCCAGGTTTCGGTGAGTTAGCTGATATTTGTGTGTTATGAGTCCAAGCTTATACCTCAGATCTACGCTACCTGTGGGGAGAGAAACAACAAAAGACATCTATAGCATATACTGTTTTTAAGAATAACTGCATTGTATCAACTACTGGTCAAGTCTATTTGAGAGACTGAGTTTCTAATCTGTGAATTAAAAGTGCCATCTTTTACATTCTCAGACAAATGGTTTCTGAGTTTCTCCTACCGTCAGTCTTGAGGATGATAGCGATGTAGTCTTGGACGAAGGAGCTGATGTAAAGCAACACAGCTGGCGTGTGAACAGTGCTGAAACTGAACTCTATGTCATCTGCTGTGTCATTGTAGCCAAGGCTGAAGTTGTCGTAATGCGGGTCAATCCAGTTGGCCCATGCTGCTTCGTCTGATATGGGCTTTTTTCGTATGTTGTACCTCAGCCAAGAGCCGATCTCGAAGTAGGCTCCAATATCTTGGACAAGAGTATTAGGAAATTAGACATCTAGTTCAGGTTATGTCAGGGAAGCAATTTGTCAGGAGAAGCATTTCTGAACTCACCTTTATGGCAGTAGAAACCATCAAAGGCTGTGTTGTTACAGTCACAAGTGTAGGAAGCATAGCCCTCAATACACTGGCCACTGTTTCGACATGGTATGGTAGCATTGAGACATTGTCCAGTACAGTTCCTCCTTATACCTTGTTCTTCATTTACTTTTCCCTCTAGATCCAGAGGAACACCATTCATCCGTAACCCTCGAAGACACCCTAAGAAAGGTCTGTGGGTCTTGTTGGCTGCGCCTAATATAAAAAATAATTTAATTTAGTGGGTGTTCATCTTTATTCAAGGTTTAAAGAGAAAACATTAAATCTACTGGATGCCATGCCAGCTTTAAACTCCAAATTTCCAAGTTCATACTGGGTAACCCACCTACAAGCAGAGGACTTGTAAACTTCATGGTGACAAACGTCTGACCTGGGAAACGTCTGACAGCCCAAGGCTGATAATCAACCTTGATGCGGGCCAGCTTTACATTGATTTCAGCCTGGACAAAGTGCCACTCATTGTCATTGAGTGGCACATTTGAGTTTAGAGTCACATTAAGGATGCCATCACCAACCATGAATATAAACAAAAGGTTATGGGTGCCTGGGAGAGGAGAGAAGAAACACAAAGGAAAAAGAGTTATAAAAGACGAAGTCTTCAAATCTCCTGGCTAATTTTTTAAAGTTCAAGTAGAACAGCTCCCTTCTAACGGGTGAGCCAAAACTCACTATTGAGCTCTATCCGTATAAAGTTTCGAAGGTGGTCATCAGAGTTCTCCAAGAAGACACAGTTATCACGGTAGGTTTTGAAGTGGAAGGAGATGTCAGCACTGGAGCCAGGCTTGAAGGCGGGGAAGGTTATGTAGGTGGGCTTGGTGAAAGCTATGGTATTCCAGATATTTCCTGTGGGAAACATTGATATATTATTTATATTTAAAAAACCACCAAGCACATCAAAATATTTCTGTGTGAGCACATATATCAGCACAACCCATAATATTTTTGCTTACTGTCGCCATGACAGCGGAGGGGTCCAACTGTGAATTGTGCTTCTGAGCCGGTCCTGTTGGTGTCCCCGACCACCACCTTCCTCACAGGCAGATGGTCTCTAAAGTCCAAGTAGCCCTTATCTGAGTACCTGAAAAGCCACATTGAGGATGTTAAAACCTTTATGTCAGTGTCACTCACACAAGACAAGCCTGCTCCGTGTGTGTGTTCTCTCACCATTGTCTATAGTCTGCATCACAGTTGCATTGAAATTTCGAGTCAACGCAGGTTTGGTTGACTGTGCAGCCACACTTTTGGACCTCTCTGAAGGTTCCACCCCAGTAATAGTGACTCGCATTGTTACGACCAATCCAGTAACCAAAAGGTCTTCCATCTATACATATTGAGAGGTGTGTTAATGTGTCATTCAAGTTTCATGTCTTGTTTGTTTTTCTGTCAGCACACTACTAAATAAATAAATGGACTAATCGCACTCACTGGGGGTGTTGAGTAGGCGGGACTTATAGCAGGAGTAGTCGATCCACTGCTCACAGTACATGGAAGTATTTGCTAGGGCAGTGACTTCATCCCAGGAGGCGTTCCAGTAGTTGACATTTCCTATGTACGGCCGGTCTATTGAACTCCCAGTCACCTTGGTACCTTCCACACGGTCATGCATAATCACTGTCCAAGCTTTGTACGCTGCAAAGAGGTATGATAGATATAGGTCACGGTCAGTGAATTTTCAACAGGAAGATGAATAATAATGCAAGAAAAATGAAAGAATGAAAAGTAATATAAGCTTAGACACAGTTCTAAAGATGCATACTTTTACACACACACACACACACACACACACACACACATGTACAGCTGTCTTGTTTTATAAACCCTTTTAATTTCCCATGAAATTTCAGCACCCAACTCATTACTGAAACAAGGACTGATAACCTGACACTTTGCTTTCCAACTTTTAATGAACAACCCACAGTGGATACAGCTCATTCAGAACAAATTGCTGATAAAGGCGTATTTTTATTAGTCACAGTGATTACTTACACTTCATTTTGCAGTACACCTCAAATGGTTTCAACGGTCCACTGAGATCAGGATCGATGGTATAGTTTCCGGACCAATACTTTCCGCTGAGTCTGTAAGCCTCACATGACTCTTTATAAACGGCTGTTTGAGAAGAGAGATCATCAATTTCTTATTACTTGGAGAACAAATATAGCTTGGCCAGGTCTAATTCACTGTAAAGAAACACTTGCTCAAGTGATAAGATTATCAGCCAAACACTTACACATGTGACACACTTCTCCTTTGTAGCCTGTGTTCTCACACAGACAGATAAAGTCATCCCAGGACTGGATGCATCTGCCTTCATGTTCACATGGATTTGGAGTACACCTGTAGACAAAATAGGTACTGAGACTGAGTATTTTGATGTTAAAAAAGAAACGAGAGGCTTACATAAGAGTGTGCTATTTTCTTTCACTTCTACATCATCTCTTTTCTCTAGGATATTTGAGTCTTGTTGAGAGCCTTTACATAAGGTTTATGTGGTGAAGCTTTCAACTCTAAACATCCCATGTCACTTACAATTCAGTGCCAAATACTCCATAATCATCCTGGATCACGTGACAACACCAGAAAAGAGCCTATGATTCAGTGTAGCAACCATTATGAGAATGTGTGTATTATTATAGGACTATGATGGGAGTACATACAGTAATTGGTAACTTTAATGGCTTGACTCAAACAGCATTAGAGGATGGATCATTTTGCAGTGCTAATTGTCTGTAACATGATGCCATTTTTTGTCAATGCAACTGAATCAGCCATATGTGCTTTGTATTAATACTGTAAATGATTTTACATACCTGTCAGTGATGCCACAGGTGCCTAACAACAGCTCAGCATAGCGCCCCCACTGTCGTTGCAGAATAATGTCGATATCAAGCTGTTCATTGTCGATGAAGATATGCTGCATGCAACCATGGAAGCGATTCAGCTTGGTCTCACATTTCCTTATTGTGTTATTGGTTTTCGGACAACCTAAGTACAGGAAGGCAAATGCATGAAATGAACAGTAAAAATTTATCATTTTTGGGAGTTGTCAACTATTTAAGTCATTAGCTCACCCCCAAAAAAGTAGCGGTCCCCTGTTCGAATTGTGAAGGGGTTGGTAATCTTCAGAGGGGAGCCCTCCTCCTCGTCAATTGTGAGAGTCAGCAGATTATCTCTGGCTGCTAAATCCACCGTGTGCCAGTAGCCATCATTAAGCCTGTATCCTAAAGAGTGGAAACAAGCATGTCAAGCAGTGATTCTACTATCAGAAAGATCACATGCACAATACATCACAATCATGCTGTGTTATGAAGTACAAGGCATTTTGTGTTCCAAAATCTTCCAATTCAATCTTTTCTGTCATATCTGACAAGGACATAGATTGCTGAAGCCCACCTGCAGCAAACTGGAGTTTCTTCTTGCCAGGCTGAAATATAGTGACGTTAATCTGTCCCTCGCTCAGGCCCAGCTCAAGGGCACCCAAGTCGTCAGCAAAACGAGTGAACATTAGCAGCCCTGTGTAGTCCCAGGAGCGGAATTTAAACTTGACAAACATTTTAGGCTTCCTGAAGAAACCCGGCACCTGGAGGTAGTTGTTGGGCCCAGCAAAGGTCATCGGTTTGAGGAGAATGTCACGGCAGGCATAATGCATCTTTTTCTGAGGGGAAGAAAGAACAAACAGAAAAATACATACATATATTGTACATTTGCATAAGTATAATTGTCCATTGTGAGTGTATGAGTGCGTAGGTGGGGGGATTACTAGGAATTCAATAATCTGATGGCTACGGGGAAGAAGCTGTTGCAAAATCTGGCTGTTCTGCTATAAATGCTGCTAAACCTCATCCATGATGGGGGTGGAGGAGTCTGTACTCTGGTCAAACAGCATTTTTGTGCAATGTCCTGGATGGGAGGAAGTGAAGTCCCAACTCTCCTCACCACTCTCTGCAGGGACTTCCAGTCTGAGACTGCAGGCTCCCAGCCAAACAGAGATGCAGCTGGACAGTATGTTCACTATACTGCCTCTGTAGAAAGTGGTGAGGATGGGAGGGGTGAGATGTGCTCTCTTTACAAGAGCTTCGGTTTGAAGAGCCCAGAACATAGTGTCTGATATCTGTACCCCCAGGAAGTTGGAGCTGTTGACTACCTCCATTGCCCTGTTGTTGAGGAGGAGTGGTATATGACTGTGGTCATCCTGAAGTTGACAATGATCTTTCATGGCCAGGTTCTTTGTTTTTCACCAGTCAACCACTCGGTTCACCTCCTCTCTGTAGGTTTAACTGTAATTACTAATGATAATCACATTTGTAGAAAGCCTTACCTTTCGGGGAATGCGGATTTCAGGTTCTTCTCTCTTAGCCATGTCAATTATGTTGACGCCGTTGATGAAGACATTCTCCAGGCAGCCCCGGAAATTTGGTGTAGTGGGGAGGTGAGGCAAGTTTTGCTCTATTACTCCTCCCACATACAACTAAGAGACAGATATTAAATGCCCCCATTAAACCAAAACACAAATCCATATTTACTTTTATTTACTTTAATTAATGAAAGGGGGTTATAACCCAGATGCTAAGGTACCTGATTATCCAGATCCAGGTGGGTAAACTCTCCATTACAGATGCCTGTCACTGTTTGACTGTCCACTGTGAAGTTCACCTGTCGACCGTAGCGCTTGATGGTGACATAGTGCCAGTGTAGGTTATCAAGAAGGCTGCCAGCAGTTAATGTAGTTCGACCATTAACTTTGTGTATGACGCTGCTCCCTGAAAAACAGAAGACATGAGACAAGACTGCTCTTTAGATTTAGAAATTAGATAAGATGCTTTTTAAAGGAAATTCAAGCAGGGTTCCTGGCAATAATCTAACCACCATTTCTAAGATCCCTTGCCAAACAGTACAGCTTAATATTATTATTTACCAATTGAGAAAAGCCTGCTTCTTTTTGAGACAGATGTCAAACAGGACAATGTGTTCTTTACTCAAAACTCGACAACCAGATCCCTACCATTATTTTAACTGAATTTATCCAACAAAAGACTTAGGTTGTACCAAGGCTGATGTGCAAGTAAAGACGGCCTCTCTTCAGCTCCAGGGTGAAGAGGTCTCCTTGAACCCCCTCACTGTGTAACAGCAGGCCATCCTGCTCCAGAGTCTTGAAGTTAATGGCAATGTGGTCCTGCAGTGTACGGGCCCTCGTTCCTGGGTACATGTAGACCACTGAGTCATCCCCGTTGTACTGTAGCACATACGAATCTGAAAAAAGGGAGCAAATTTTCAGGGTTCAGGATTTCCAAAATACAGTGTTTAAATTTAAATATTGCTCATGTTGTTCTATTAGGTGCATAATTAGGTTATATACAGTCATATGTTGCACTTATTGAGGTTTTACAAATTATCTGCCTGGATAAGTATCTACTGGAGCTCTCCAGGTGTGTGGGGAAGGATGATCCTAATATGATTCTGGTCATACTGACCTTAGTTATTTATTAACTGGGGACATATTGAAGCACTTTTTGCACTTAGATTTTGTGGCACATCATCAAAATATGATTAAGCACTGGGATTGTAGAGTGTCCCTGGATGTGAATCAGAGGCACTAAATCCCCGCGTATCGTCCATCAGTAATTTTTACCATAAGCGCAGCCAAACAGCTCCAGCCTCACACCGATCTTCCCTCCATTCTCTGTATTCCACGCCAGAGGCAACAGACGAATGTGTTTAGCAGTAAAGGCGTAATGGAAGACATTCCTCTTCACCTGATAATAATTCCAGTTTCCAGGCATCGTCTGTAAACAGATGAGACAGAGACAGAGGGGAGAGAGTTATTGAGTCGCTGCAATGGTGTTAAAGCCTTATTAAGAGACTGGAGATGAACTGATGATGAGATTAGCTCTGTCAGTGTTGAGAGAGATAATATGCCGTGCTGTCTTTGTTTCAGTGCCAGTGAAAATGAATATAATGGAACACCCACGGACAGCAGAATCGGCTATAAAGATTAGGCTTGACTAGTTAATCCCTGCCTCATCCCTGTTATGGCCCTTTTCCCTCCACTTGAACCGTTCTGCCTCAGTAGCACCTACAGAATTGCCTCCGTTCATGATGTACGGCGTCCAGGAGTCAGGTCTGTCTCCGTAGAGGAGGGTGTACTTGGTGACCCAGTCATATGAGTTGAAGGTCCCCTGAGTGGCAATGGCCACCAGTCGGTACTTCCTGCCTAGGTCCACCTGTAGCCATGGCTGCCTGTCCCTAGTGGATGGGGACCAGCCACTGCTGCCTGAAGGGAAGAAAGAAGAGTGTTTGAGTGGGAGATGACAGATACAGTGTAAATGAAGAATGCAATTGTGAACTCAACTGGCCTTAAATCTTATGGCAACCATTTTGAACTTGAGTACACTCTACTAAGCAAGTGAATATCAGCTATCACACTGCCATGTTTGGGATTGGACCAGCATTTGCAATTTGGCAGATTCTCCAGTGTAAAGTTAATGGACTTTGCCAAATGAAGCTAATTACTACATGCGTATACCTATTAGATAACTATCACCTAACAGACTTCTCAACTAAAGTCACAGTCATATAATTGTGACATCATGTAATCTTAAAATCCTCATTTACCTAGTATCGTGAAAGAAGATGTTTTATGCAGTATATAGTGTTTTGAGTCCCCTGACATTTTCTATGTACAAGTTTAATATTGCTTTTCTCACAGCTGCCATTTTGACTTCTAAAGGAGGTGTTCTTAAAAAATGAATACTATGTCAATTCCATTGAGATATGCCAATGCACAAGGATACTTGTATTGTGTGCTGGATCACTAGCATGGTTTATTGGTAAACCTAAATTGAACAGAGTCATTCATTTCATTATTTTCCCCTGCTGTTTTAAGTTAAAATGACTGCTATTAGAACAGTCAGTAAGGTGAATGGTGTGAAATGGTGGAAAAACAATTAAAAACTTACCATATAATTTGGCAAAATTGGCAGAGTACAGAAAGTTATATCGGGAGGAGGCCAGGAATGAGGAGGCATAGAGCCCAGAGACCAGCGGATCAACACAGTCTCCTGTAGTGACAATAAAGACAGCAAGATGAGAATGTATTAAAAAGGATCTCTCATAATGTAGCATTCCCACATCTCTTTCAAAACATTTAATTTCTGAACAACAAAGAGTGGCACAGTTGTCCAGCGTGCCAAGAAAAGATTGTTTGGAATTTAATTTGATGCTACAACGTGCTCCATGACACAAAATACTTATTTGGTTGGTTCAATGAAATCACAGCGTAGCAAAAGAAATTTGATCTTTCCGTCAGTTGCAGGATATAGAAAGCAAAGTCAAGAATTCATATTCCACAGTAATGCACAGTCCACTTTATGAGGGGGTGTACCAAGGCATATAAATCTAACTCAGTATCCTGACATCTACTCACAGAGTGCAGCGTCCTTGCATCTTCATTTCTACACCAGTTGAATGAGACTAGCTGTAATATATGACACTAACAGCCACTGTGTAAATCTCATGCAGGCAAACACCTGCTCCCTATTTCAAGAGTAGAAAAAAGCTCCGGATATTGTTCTTTAGTATTGCAGAGACAGAATGAAAGTGTTGCAGCATCACAACTAAGCATCTTTGTATATTCTTGTGTCATTTCTTGAAAAATCACATGGGAAAATGCTGAAGTCTAACTGAGAGACTGTGGCTATGCAACAGTGAGTTGCCATTCTGCATGTGGTTATGAGACTGATAGGACCATCACCCATCTGCTCAGGCTCCCTCTACGGCCCACGGCTATTAAAACTGACCATAATTCTACCTAATCTTGCTCGTGTCACTGCTGAGGATAAATGTGTGATGGCCTGACCTCAAACTGCAAGAAAAACACTGTCTCATTTTAAGTGCCAAAATATGCTCTTTAATAATCCTCAGAGATTTAATACGAATAGAGGCTAAAAATATAGATGGATTAGGTTTTAATTGAATATTAATGTACGCAGATACAAAAAAAAAAACGAATGTGCACGACCAACTATACCAACTAAAATATTGAAATTATATTGATGAAAGTAGCTCCAAGTGGGTGGCTTTACAGGTGCACAGGAGCTCTGGCATTGTAGTCCCTGTTGTTACAAACACAGGGGTCATGGAGCACAGAAGGAAAGGTAGTAAACAGTGGATGGAAAAAGGACACATTAGCAGAATTAGTATGCAGGCCACAGATGGAGGAAGATGAAGGCGGCATGGCCTCAGCTTTGAAATACAGTAACTTTATAAAGGAACAGTAGACTATGTCATCAGATCAGATCCTTACAGCGAAGAAATATGAATGAGGAAGTGGAGCTTTCATCCACTGCCTTAGACTACATGACAAGTGAAGCATACACTAGCCAACGTACGGCATGAATAAACCATTTTCTCCCTCATCTGGAAAGAATGAGTTAGACACATGAGTCCTGTCACCTTTCATGCAAGGACACTCTACACATTCAGATGGAAAAAACATGCTGAGCAAGGGAAACGTGACCTTGACTTTCTGCCTCCCTTTTGCCACTAAGAGCTTTCTCACCATCTTGGTCAGAGATCCCTACTGTGCTGCCAATGATCGATAAAAGATCTCTGCTGCATCACTCCATTACCGTACTGTGGAGCCATTCCAAGTGATCCAGTGGCCATTCAAACAAAAATATGTATAAGTTTTGCGCTGCAGTTCCAAGAGCAAAGCTATTTTTTGTTTGCCAGTAATAGCTAAAGGTGTATTGATTTGTTTTAATTCCTTGAAGTAGAAGTAAAAGAAGAGGAATTAGACTTTGAGTTAACCTGCTGCATCCTGGGATACAGCAGGTTAACTCAGGCCACTATGCTGCTCAGCTCCTCCTTATGCCAAGACTGTCACGTACTCTACACCCCTACTGATTCAGCGTCTTGCTTCCTTTCCCTTACTCTGACTCCTCTCCCTTTAACTCCATCCGAAATCCAGAAAGCATACACTCTATCTTGCTCTCACAGCATCCCATTATCTCATATACTCACTCATCATTTATCTATTTTTTACTACTCTCTCTCTCTCTCTCTCTCTACCTCTCCCCCTCTGCTCCCAACCAAGAGGGCGTTGTCATGTTGCAGTAGCTAAAGTGTACCTGAGGCCTGTGCAGAGCATCCAGTCACCAGGTTTTCACCTCTCTGCTTCATTCTGCATCCCCCCTCCCTTCTCTGCACCACATGGACCAGAAGTCTCTTTCTCCATTTATCATTAAGGGTTGATGGGGAATTGTGTGGCTACGTAGAGGTCTAACACCACTCCTGCTGAATCATCAGTCTGCTGTGCGTGTAGGCTGCTCTGTCTGGGCTGACACATAGTTACAGTTACATACAGTATGCAGAGAGGCACCTCCTCTGCCTGCCTCTTCCTTATGATGCATGGCTGCAGGGGACGGAAACAGAAACCCTGAACATGTGCAGATGTCAACTGCATGCTGATGTCCACTCAAATTATTACAAAAAAGTAATACTAACATAGCGTACCACAAAGGTCTGGTAAAACTATATAGCATGTTCTTTTTACTCAATTATTCATAAGCAGGCAGACCTCACAGTGGGTGGTGTCTGAAAACTGCCTGGGATAAAATGCAAAACATGCACCCATCAGAATCATATTTAAACTTAAATTTGAATCTCAACTAGAAGCATTATTCAATCTAAAAGAAAAGAACAGCTAAATTTCCACTCACTGCAGCTTGCCTCTAAATTTCCACTCACAGCAGCCTGCCTCTCTTTCTCAATTCCCCTCACATGGACCAGTCTCATGCCAATTGTGCAGCTAACCATGACATATTGCACAATGCAAATATCCCCTCTAAAACTCCTCAAACACACAGACTCAAACACACGCATCTCACTGAGTCTCAGCCCCACCCCAGGCTGGTCCACTGCCCTGGGATCTGAGGCACCATTTTAATCTGGCACAGCTCCACTGTGCAGACCCATTGAGCAGATAGGCTGTTGGCCTGGCCTGCAAAAATACATCAACAGGAAGTTCTACAAACCAGCCCCACATTCATCCACAACTTCCACTCCACTGAAATCCTTCCATTTTGTTCCTGTTACAATGGTACAATTCATTTCAAGCAAGCTATGTCACAGAGCTTCTTTTATTCAACAGTTAGTCAGACATCAACACAAAAGTATTTTCATCAGAAAAAGAACTTAGCTCAGAAAGGGGCATAATATATGTAACATCCAATATTGTGACCCTGCCTGAGCTCTATGACTCCCCAAAATGAAGGACAGGTATATTGGACTATACCCAAACTTAAATTCATGGTAATTTGCAGCATCCAAAAGTCACATGACATGCCAGCCCATCCCTCCTCCCTAATCTGCCACTGATGTCAGAACTAATGAGTCATAAAATACATTTTGGGGAGCTAATTAACGGTTCGGCTCCTCTGTGCTCAACCTGATACTGACATCACACATAAAACGTATTATATGCATACAAGCGCTGTGATAGATGAGGCACCTTGCATCTTTCCCTAACCAAATATTAGCCCCAAACACAGCCCCACCTCTGTCAAACTAAATCCACCATATGACTGCTTAATTCATCTTGCAGCGGGTAATGATTTCCCTGCCAAGTGAATGCCTGCGCGTCGTGTGCAGCATGCGGGGTTTCATGGACAAGTGACAGGAACACAGGCTTCCCCAAAAAGTACTGCAGTGGGCTGGTCCCGTTTAGGACGCAATGCCATACTCTCTCGACCGCCAATTTGAAAATATGTTCAACGGATTTTCAGCAAAGACATACAGTGTTAATAAGATTTTTAAATCCATCTATTAGTAGCAACATAACAGACTCGAGCATCGTGCTGCAAGAGTTTAACCCACACGGTGCAGAAACTTGCGTGGTGGCTGAGAGAAAGCACTGCAATGCAGACAGTCCGGTCAGTGCGCATCTTCTGCGGGACCGACGCTGTTTGCTTCTGCACTTTTTTGTGTGATCCCAAAAAACAATACATTACTGAAATAGCATTACAATTAAGACAAGCAGTGACATTTAATGATTTGTGTTGGAAGGCTGCCTGTTTTTATGGCAACGTGTGTTGCCCTTCAATAAAACCTTAGGTTGAATTTTGTCCTCCAGTGGTATTTTCCACTTATCACCGAATGTTATCCTGCAACTTTTTTCTTAAGCATATTATCAGACGCTAAACAGTATGCATGAATATACACCTTGAAATATTTTAATAATATTCTAGCAATGATAGCAGATTAACAATTACTGTTTCACAAGACTTACGTGATGAGCAATGTTGAAAACCCAAAAATAAGAGGCATATGCTCAGTATTTTGCAAGTCATCCTTCACTTAGGACACGTTTCTCCGCATAGGCTATGTTAATTAGATCGTAGATTGTTCTGCAGCATCCTCTCACCCCCCTTTAGCCCAACTTTAACTCGCACGGCTCCAACTCCTCTTCCCGGGATGGCGGGCAGCCTCTACCGGGGCGGGGACGCGCATTGGATGCAGGCGCCGAGCGCGCGCACTTCTTCTTTTATATCCTTTAAATTGTTTTATTTACATGGCCGTCGTGTAATGATGTGGCTTGCTCATTATGCTCCACATATTTGTAAATGTGCATCAATAGCAGAGTGTTTGTTGGCCAGGTGAGCGTGGGATTCGGTTCCGTCCTTTCCGCAGGAATCTGAATTTTTAGAGAGGGGAGGAAGGCAAAAAAAAACTTTTTCAGTTCGCTGTAGATTAGTAGGATTTTTCAAGAAAAATAAAGGTTGTCTTCAATCTCCAAACAAGTCTTGAGGAACTGTTAAAAATATCAAATTCCGATCTGGGCTGCCGATCAAATCACCAATTGCCAAAAGATGTATTCCTCTTCTCTTCTGCCCTGGCATTTCACATCCTCCTTTGGCACTGTTTACAGGCTTGCCAATTGGCTGAGAGTGCACTGCGTTAGTGAGGAGATGGTAAAGGAGTCTTTCTCTCCCAGAATGTAGATTGACTTATCTCAAAAATAGGATGGAAGTCCTTAATATCCTGTATCAGCAGCAGAACCACAGACAATGAATGTGACAGAAGACCAGCAGGCTGCACAGTTCAGCTGGTTGTCAGGCTGACCTTGTCCAGGTACTCAGGGCATGCCAGTGTATTCCCAGAGCTGAACAGGTTACAGGATGATAATGCCAGCTGTTCCTGAACTCAGACATATCCCTGCACACAAGCACACACACAGGAGGTATGGGGGCAGGGTGAGACTTAGGCAGAGGGGGATTTATGGCAATGGGTGGCACACTGACCACAAAATAAAAAGGCTTTGGGATTAAGAAGTGGGTTTATGGGACGTCAGTGTGTCAGTGATGATGTGAGATTGAATGCCCAGGCCAGCGTGGGATTTACTATGTTTTCAATCAAATCAGATTGTCAGTTTGTAAGCTCCCTACCCCGCGCCCCCCAACCCTTGAACTACGATAAGAGTAGAAAATTGTATCTGCACAGAGAAGACAATGGCAAACAGAAGAAAATGATATAGAAGAATAAAGTAGGGCAGGGCAAACTGCCTGAAGATGTGGCCCTGGCAATGCAAAGATATCTATGTAGCTGACAAGAGACTTGTACAGAATAATTTGGTGAGGTGATCTATCTCACTCATAATGGAAATCAATATATGCCCCGACTGTTCTTGATATTTAAGGGAGGTTTTCTTATTAATAGTGCGCAGTGATGCATGTTTCACATTTCTTTCAAAATAAGGCTTAAAGGGTGTGTAATGGAATTTATAAGTGTGTAATCATCTCACAATATTGATGTTTTTTTGAAGAAAAGTGAGATTTAACAGTTGAACAAGCTTATCAACACAATACCATGTGTTAAGATAAAGCTTTTCACTCAACTAGTGAAATGTCAAACAGCAAGCAAACATAATTGGTTTGTTTCTTTAGTAAATTGTCTCTGTTGGACCATTAGGCAATATCATATTGAAAGAGTTCAAAACAAAATGGTGTTTTATGATAACTGTTGCTCTGCTGTCTCCTGATAAGAAGTACAGTGCATGGACACACACAAACACATGTACACCCTTCCACCCACACATCTGCACCTAGCTTATCGATGGGAGGGTTGCAGTTAGGCTGGATCGCCATCTGTTTCCCCCTTGACCTTTTACATTTGACCTTCTTATATGGTGTGGTTGGGGATAAACCACTGATGCTCAAGTGATAAACTGATGAACAAAAGCATATAAAACTCTCAAATAACACTCACAAATTCATGGTACTTTTGGCACAATGTGAGCTGTAAAATATACTATAATATATATTCATCAGTCATATCAAATTCATCCAAAAATCTGTGTATTTTTCTTCATCTGAATATCTGTGGGAGCAGGATGAAATAATTCCACCTATTCACAAAACTTGACTTGACAAGACTTTTTTGTGATAAAAAAAAAATCAGTTCAAAATAATTCAACAAAACAGTACAGTGATATACAGCACATAGTTTGAATGTGTATAAATACATACTCACTGGTCAATTGTTTTAAGGATGAAATTTGATGTAAAAGTCAATACTAAGGTTTTTAAGACTGATTAAAATCTGTATGGAAATATAAATGCAGTAGATAAATCAGGAGATATGTTAATCATAAGAGTAATAAACGTATTTTATTATTATGACTCACAACCTTTTTTTATTTATGTGTATTTGAACTATATTTGTGTTTTGCAGGTACAGCAGCAGTTTCAGGAGTCTTGAAATTGCACAGTACCAACAACTGACCACTAGATGTCAGACAAAGTTCAGACTTGGATCTCTGTTTCTCCCTCATGACAGCAGCTGTCATGATTTAGCTGATAAGCAATAATTTCCCACAATGTATTAACCACGTAACTTTATTCTAAATATCTTAAATTAAATAAAATGCTGCCAAAATGAATAGAATCTGGACATGAATTATAAATGAATGAGCCAATGATCTTTATGTTCATAAAATTAGTCTGACACCAGAGAAAGCTGCCAGATATTCACACGCACCGAGAGATATTCACTTTTCTAGCACCATATCTTTTTATACTTCTTTAAAATACAAACATATAGTGTCAAATGTCAGGTTCTCTCTGTCTCCTTTCTTTTAAGGAACTTTTTTTTTTAAATGCACATGCACAAACAAACACAGTTGGAGAACAGCAATCAGCTTGTTTCTCACAGGGACTGGTGTTTTTTGGGATCAGATTGTGCTCTGGTCTGCCCCCATTAGCATTGTGTGTATTTTCCATAGGGGTACCACTGTACACTGCATAGAACATGTGCTGTGGGTATGAGCATGAAAACACATAAACAAACACATAGACACAGACATTCTCACACATAGGCATATACCACCTAACCCACAACTATGGGCACATAAACACAGACCGAATCACAGACAGGGTCAGTCATGACTCAAGCCCAGATGTTTCCAAGAGATAGTTCTGCTGATCTGTTATCATGGCTGAGTGCTACTTCTGATGAAGATAGATGGAGAATCTGTGAAGTTTTGTGTGATGAGCACTGGCCTTATTTATGTGTATCTGATATATCAAACTCAAAACAGAAGTGAGGAATGCTGACGAAGGCTGGTTTGAAAAACAAGTGTCAGGATCTGGGGAATTCAGCAAGATTACACTCTAGTTGGACTCAGGGACAGGTGTTTGGTTTGGCTGCCACCTATGGGAACCAGATGTCCTTGCATACTGACGGCTGAGCGGCTGTAAACAGAGCTATTAAAACAGCCTCCTCTCAGGTGTCCATATACCAGTATGACCTCCTGCTGGTCCATTCCCAGCTGTAAATAAGCCCAGTAGGGGATGCACAGAGTGGGATCCCACCACTGAAGATCCCCAACACCCCCCAGTGTTAGCTCAACTGGTGTATCCAAGACAGCTGCTACAACCTGTTGGACCACTCACACTTCAGCGGACAAACCAATGAACTGAGTTTAGGACACAAGGCAGAGGTCAAGGGAATGTTACAGAACCAAGGGATAGTGGATTGACTTCAATCAAATTTACCAACCACACATCTCAAAGACAATAATACATGCTTTTGTCCCATTTGTTTGGATTGTTGTTCTTTATTCAGGTCTCAACCACTTGTCAATCGCCTGTCACCGTCAATATTTTAGACACAGTCCTCTATGAGCCCCAGCTCAGCCTGGTAACCTCTCAGTTGAGTTTTGGTTGTTCTAACTTTGGCTGACCAGGTCTACACTGTTTTGCCCTGTTGTACATAGTTTCTGTTGTTCAAATTTTATTTTTCAAGTGTTTTCTAGATCAACATTTTCTGTCTTGTAATCTCATTATTTTAGGATATTTTTATTGTCTCTCTGTTTTATCTGGTTGCTCTATTGTAAAGCACGTTGTAACTTTGTTTTAAAGCATTACAGATATTTAACTGTTTTATGTTCATATTTTATTCAATGTCTTAAGTGCAGTAGGAAAGGTTGTTTCGTTTCTGTCTACCTGGTCAGCATAGTAGAACAGTCTGTAAACCTTTTAAGCTCTCATCAGATTCCACTTTACTTTCTTAAAACAGCCAAATAATGCTTGTGTGCTTAAGTATAAGTCTTGACACCTACTGTTGTCACTGTGCCATATTTATGCACATATGGTTAATGAACATATACACAACATTTTGAAAGCTGATTTATTCACAGAGGAGTTAAACAAACAACGACAGCTCCACAAAGACAGCAGCACAGACACCTGCGTTAAGTTTAAATACCAACAACAGCTGTGGCCTACTGGAGATGCATGGAGCTGAGACACTTTTGTTCTCCATGTTTGCTGCCAACATGAGCACACATACACACTCACACAGAAATTCACACATACACAGATGCAAAGCCGCAGCCAGTGACACACACACCACTGGGTTGTGTTTCCCTCACACAGCAGACAAGCCGCAGTTATTTAGTCTGCCTCCCAGTTTGTTTGCCAACTGTCTTTTCTCTTTTGTTGCTCTGCCTTGGGCTTTGTTTGATGTGAACTGCTGACTGTAGCAAATGACCAACAAAATGACAGATGCAGCTGGGCGGATGATGAGTGAAGATGAAAATGGTCACGCCAAGTGACAAAGTATGAAGCTGGTCAGGTTGAATAAACAGTAACGTTTCTGTGTTTGTTTTCAAAACGTGACAACTGAATGGTTCGCTTCACATTCAGCTACAACGGGACACTGGGAAATACTCCAAACTAACTTAGACAAGAGCTTTCTCACATTTGCAAGCGGGTCAAAAGCAACAAGGCAATGGGTGATTCTTAAGGTCAGGCGTGTCTTTTCTTAGAGGTTCTGCTGAGTACTGTGCTGTGCACACACTGGGAAATCTGGCTAGACATGCAAACTGTGTCCTCCCCCCTCCCCAGCTCAGTTCCTTGGAGCAGAGCTCCAGTAAAGTACCTTTGGCAGGGAGGCTACAGAACGGATTGTCCTCTCGATGCTGGGCCCCACTCCACTCACAGCTTGCAGGTGGGGTGGGGGTTGGGGCATCTGGAGGGCAGCAATCGGTGCGTCTAATGGAAAGGAGGCATATTTCTTATACTAAAGTTTATACTTATATTACAATACAGTTTGAAGTGTAGGAAGTGTTTAAACCAGTTTGCACTGACATCTTATTTAAACCGTTAGTCCTGAGTTAAAAAGACTGAAGTACCTACCTCTTAAGATCAGAACCTCCTCTGCCTCATCTGGTCATAAAGACAGCAAGAGGTAATTAGTTGTGGTGGGAGTAGATATTGTGTCTGATGGTGAACCATTAGTGATCAAACCTAGCCACAGGCCAAACCCATAGGGATTTTGTGGTATACAGTGTGTGTGTTTAAGTGTGTGCGTTTGGGGTAGGGGGAGGGTGCAGAAACAAAATACAGCCCTACTTTTTGCAGGGTTCACCCTCTGTGTCTATGGATGTTGCTTTTGGAGGTCATGGCACCTAGCAACAGCTTGGATCAAGTCCTGAACGAAACATGAGACAACACACAGGCAGACACACACCGTTTATATAGTAAGATACATTTTCTTAAACACACCCTGATTAAACTAACTTAGCTGGCATGTATTTTCGCTTTCATTTTTTTGGATGTATTCTACTGCATAGTCTCTCGAGCTTTCTCATTAACCAGTGAAAGCAGACTTCCACTGTGTGCAATGTCACATTATGCTTGATAATTTATCCTGGTGATATAAATGTCAGATCTTTTCTGAACTTTTGAGCTGAACTAATTGAAGCATAAAATATTCAAACAAGATAAGAGATTATGGAGAAGATTAGCTTTCCAGTCGCTGTCACTGGAGCTTTAGTTTTCTTTATTTTTGCTTTTCTGTTTTGAGATCCGTTCCTATTTACAATGTTTCAAGTGTGGAAGATCACAGACGTGCACAGCTCTGTTTTAGGGTGGGCTTCCTTGTAAAGACACTCACAAATTGGACCAAAGGAATCGAAGTTTACACAGTTGCTTTGTGAAGGGTTGCTGCCCAGACTGAGGTAAAGCAGTGGGCACTTTTTTCCATATTCAGTAATTATACTGCTTGTACTGCTAAGAGTCACTCTCAAAGCTGATATCTAAACACAGGAAACAAGAGCAAGACTAAGCACAGTCGCACAGACCTACACAAATAGCAGACCATTTCCATTGATACTGCAAATCCATTTGACATAGCCATTAATATGCATGTGCATACACGTGCATATACACCAAAGCACACTTATGCACATGTGGACATACAGTACACAAGTGCACACAGACACCACTAATCCAGCACAGGTTCAGATTTTGGCAATGTGTCCTTCTGTATTCAGCGCACTTTCACACAGTCAGCATCCTAAAAATAGCTGAAGGACTCTGGCTCTCTGCCCAGCCTTCCCTAACTGTCAATAAGTTATCTTCTCCCTCACAGTCAGCTTTTAACCTACAGTGCCACAACCATTAACAACACCTTCTCTAGAACGCCACGTTATCTGTAAATTATTCAAATATGGACTGCCTTATGTATGTGATACCATATAAAATGAAGAGAAAACTATACATGAATAAAGAAGAACTGATATCTGTTAACAAACTCATGATTGTCGAGTGTATGTTATAAATTGTTCACTAAAAGGATGTTGAAGCACATGTCTAGAGGAGTCTCAATTCTTAACTTCCTCTTTGATGTGAAAATACCAGAAGATATGAGGGCATATCTTTGCTGTTTGTTTGCATTGCCAGTTGTTGTGTCTCCTCTCTTTGTTGTAGTCTCAGGTTCTCCTGCCTTTTTATCTGCTCTGGTTGACTATCCATCTTTCTCAATCCCACATCTTTCTTTCTGCCTCTCTGATTCCAGCACAACTCTTGCTCACTTGGCTTTTGATGACAGTTAGAGATAACAAGGCTTCTGGTATTGTCTCCTCTTATTTTCATTTTTCTAAATGCGGTGGAATGTCAGCTTTTAAAATTCCAGTAATAGGGGAATTATGGTGCAGAGCTATGAAAGACTGAAAGAATAACTACATTCATTTAATGGATGGCTTGAATGATGGTGACAGCATATCTCAAAGCTTTACAACTCAAATGGACAAATCTTTTTAAAGAGAGATGATATGATATGTCTTTTTCACAGAAAGTTGTTGCAGGTTGCTACCCATCAAACAAAGTGTAAATTGTGTATTTCTTCGGACTGTGGTACTGTAAAAATAGCGAACTGCAGTACAATGGATCCATAGTCTAATGGTACCCAAGACAGATGCCTCAGGTTTAGAATATCCTTCAGTCTCTTAAAACCTGAGAAGCCTCCTCCCAACCATTTATTCACCCATTGCACAAGTTCTGCAAGCAGTTTATGTGTTGACAGGCTGAGCCAGTGTGTAAGAGCCTGGAATGCTAGGGGTTACTGTAATTAAGATGGGGGGAAAGGGGGATGCAAGGGGTTAACTGGGGCGAGAGGGTCAGAAGTTTAAGCTGGGAATTTTTTCCCCGGCCTGGCCTTCCCTTGACACAAGCCTGTGTGCCACATAGTCCCAAGGAACAGATGTGCCCAAAACCTGGGTTAGAAACACCTCCCTCCCAATGGTGTTGCTAACACTAGTGAACACTTTTTCTGAAGCATGCTGGGCAGGACAGGATGACAGAAGGTACTGGACATGATACTGATGAGAACCAAACTGTGTGTGTTACACGCCCACTGTGCCTGATTTGAAACCCTGCAACAAGTCTCTGTGGCTGAATGTGAGTGCAGTTGAAAGCAGACCTTTCTCATTTCTTTATCATTAGATTAATTGATTCCATTCCATCCTTCTATCATCATTTCATCACCAAGTTCAGGGCCGTTTCAAGGAATTTGGGGGCCCCAAGCAAAATGAACTTGGAGGCCCCCCCCACCACCACCGCCCACCGACGCCGACACCCCCTGGACCACAGCAAAAAAAACCTACGCCCCGCCCGCCCAAAGCCTACAGGAACCACAGCATAGACACACTGTTGAAGTTCAACCACACATTATATCAATAAAATATTTCTTAACAGTGCAAATACTGCTTACAAATGTTGCATATAGGCTACTGCACACATAGTATGTTTACTTGTTTTATTTGAACATTTGCAATCAACAAATAAACAAACTGCAAATTCGGTATTAAATATAAAATCCAACATAGATAAAAG